>NC_069125.1:60834032-61156917 GCF_026914265.1 Mya arenaria | reverse complement strand
GATTCCACCAAATGTATGGAGTCATTAATAACTGGCCATGAAGTTGCTATGTATGAGGGAGGATTCCACACATCCATGGGATTTACTAGCCTTCAGACCAGACTCTTGCTAAACCAATATTGACTCTCTGACCCCTCTAAATCCACAGAAAATATTCATAAAATTGGTCTGACTCTTCCAGAGATTCTATATTAGTGGCATGAACTACCATTAACCAAATTAACACTTGGTTATAGACATTTTACTTCCCTCTGTCTGATAAATTGTCTCATTGGAATGTGATCAATAGAACCAGTACTCATGTAACAGATGTGGCTGCTGTAAAATATATGGGTTAATTTTTGTTTACTCTGTTGCATGTTTGCTTTCAACATGCATAACAATTAAAAGATAAAAAAATGTTGTAAACAGCAACATAATTACTATTTGAAAATTTTATCAAATGTACCCAAAATGACTTAAATACATGTAATATTATTATGCCCCAACCCTTGCTTACTCTGTCTTATAAGTAAAACAGAATGTGAATCTGTTCAACCAAATATGATAAGCCATTTATTATCTAATCATAGAAAACACAGCCCACCAAATGTAATGCCTTCCATAGTTTTAGCCAGAGTTTGTAGTTTAGGAAATACCTAACTACTAGACTGCATGTACCTAATAAATCAACAGGTGTATCTACTTAAACATTAAAAAAGTTTTAATACTTTAGGCTACCAAGAAAGTACAAGATACATGTACATTTTATTATGTGTACTTTTCATTGTAGAACAAATTACCAGTAATTGTTGTTCATAACACTCTATTTTCTAGATAAATTTATTTTCTAAAACCTAACAACACTAATAATATGGATTTTCAAAAAATTGTTCTGCAGACAAATATGCAAAGCACTCATGCTCAGGGTTGTTTTTCTAAACATGTCTTGACCTCAGTTCAGCCCCATTCCCTGCCCTCAGTATTTATTCTTCTACATACTGTGTCAAAGTTGCCCTTTAGGTTGTCCTTTATTATCAAGGAAAATTATCTAAGATATAAAAAAATTACTTGCAACATGCTGTCATTACAATTGAGTTATTACTAATGTTAATGCAATTGATTATATGAAAATGTAATTTACTTAGTTACTGCATCGGTGTCATTGAAAACTGGAAGGGTATCGAAGTGCTCTGGGCCAATTCCAAAAGCCCTAAAAGACAGCCCTGAATTGCTAGATGTCATTGTACTAAGTCATTACCTAGCCATGACTTTGACATTTGGAAAAAAATAGTTTAGGAAGTTCAATTCATATTATCAGTCAATGGGTGAGAGGGTGAGAACAGAGGTCTTGCAAAATATAGGTCATACAAAACTGTTCATTAAACCTATGAACTATAAGTTTTATGTTGACAAAGGCCAAGGGATTACAGGTGTTTGCTGTCCAAAATCAATAACCTTGAACCATATCAATTCAAGGCATTCTTTATAGTTTCGTAAAAGTTCATTTAAAATTAAATCCAACTGACTGCTTGTGTTTAAATATTTTCCTATTTCTGCATGAGTTTTCTTCCATTGCCGGACACAATAATTATGATATGAACTCCTAAAATGTACTGCATAAGTAAGTCTGGTGGTCTTTTGATTCCTGTGCAAAAGCTTAAGTGTTTAACACTGCATAATAAAACATGTAAATGAGTATAATATTTTGAGAGAATAACAAGTATTAAGGTGTTTGCACTTAATAGCACCTGACTTTTGCACTAAATACTACTTTAATATTACTTGAATAGTTTACTAAATCATACATGACAGAAATTGGTAGAGGGCCATCGTCCCAAATTTGAGAATTCTGTCATCTTCCCAAATTTGAGAGTTCTATCTACAGTTAAGAATTAACAAAATTGAGGCTCAATGATGCGACTTAAAATGGAAAAATACGCTGAAAGATGCACTGAGACGATCGCTCATGAACTTAGTTCAGAAAATTGTACAGAAGAAAGTAAATCTGAAATTGGCATGGTACGAATATCGATGAGTACGAAACTGACACCTGTCAAATATTGAAACAAGGTTTCTTCATGCAAACAATTGATTACGCTCTGAATCAAACTTACTTTCTTTTTCGTGATCATATCCAACAATTACAAAATAATCTGCCAGTCGCGACATCACAAATAAATCCAAAAATCCAACTTGCTAAGTGGTAGCCATTTTCGTTACTCGAATTACTCATGCGGAGTCGCAAAATAAAAACTAATTGTAATAATCGCAATGTAGAAGTTTTCGCGGAATTTATTTTCTGTTTATCTCATCAGGTTTCTTAATTCCTTTCGAATTTACAGGTAATGGTACACACTTTTCACGTATCACTTTGCAGTATTTTCACTGACACTGATGATTTTTAGATGATGTGATGAACATTATTTGCTCTACGTAAACACATTTTTTTATTGTTCTTGGAGTCTTTGGCTCAGGACTATACACAGCCAGGTAGTGAGGTATCACTCTACCAGTGGCTACTGTTCAGGTGAGATATTATTGCACACACCCTAGAAGTTGAAAGAAACAGAGCTGTGCCCCGAGCTGTGCCCCTTGGTCGTTGAAACCTAGACTGCCGAAACTATAAACCTGACTCTAGAAATTTTAGATGAAATTTATGTAATGTGTGTGGGATACAGACTCCGGGTGAGCTCAGTTGGTTAGAGCGCCATGCTTTTGTTCCGACTGTCCTGGGTTTGAGCCTAACACCAGGCACGCCTTGCCTCCTAGGTATGCCACAAAATTAAATTTCATCAGAAAAAAATGTATATTAAATGTACTGTTTTTTTAACAGGTGGTTTTGAACTGAAAACGGCAAATGGACCGAAAGAAATTCACTGGGAAAGGAAGCATGGCCACGAATAAGCCAAGTCAGGGTGGCCCACCACTGAAACGGGCTAAGTAAGTTTATAACATAAACTGGGAAATACATAAAATGTAAAAATAAAATGCAGCTGAAAACAAAAACATAAAAATTAAACAAACCAAGGATGGATTACATCTGCCAAGTCTGTGACATTTCCATTAGTTTACTTTGGGAAGTTGATTTTGGAAAAAATACAAACACTTATCCTTTTCCTAAATGTTCATAACATTCATGCAAAAAGCAGGAAATTCAAACAAGCATATTTATGTTCAAACACAGTTACACTATTGAACAGTATGTTGATTTCCTGAATCAGTGTTGCTGTATTAAACAATAGGAAGGTCACAATGTTACATGTATTTTATAATTGGTCACTTAAAAGTTTGAATGATGTACTTTAAATATTGAAACTAAAATCTCTTAATTTATTATTTAGAACGGAAGATGAGGACGAGGCAGACTTTGAGGCTGAGCTGGCGATGATGGACGACTTTGAAATGGAGGCACGAGTTCCAGGTCCTGACGAGAAGTTGACCAGCACAAAATGGGCCCGCCCACCTGTCACTGGCCTCGACTCAAGCAATGACACAATCACATTCCAGCAGATTGACCTTGACCATTATATAGGTACTTGTTCATTTTACAGTGTCATGAAATTGGGAATGAATATAATTAACATTTATTGGGATTTTATGATTTTACCAAGTTACACTTAAAATGTACAAGGTTTGTCTGGAAAGTTTAGAAATTTTAACTACAAGAGAACAAATGGGACAAAATCATATAAAACACATGTATATTTTTTAACATATTTAATTATTATTTATTTAATATGTACTGTCATTATATTTAGCTGTATCTTTCATCAAACAATTACAGGTTAAAGGTTGGCGAAGGGCGGGTTTTGGGTGTCATTAACAATTCTTCATTAACAAAGGTTTCTGTGTCATAATCTGATCTTTATGAAACATCCGCAAAATATTTGTCAGCACTAAGTCCAATGTGAATATGGGTTATTTCTGGTCAAAAACTAGATCACTTGGTCAAATATTAAGACTCAATTTTATGTTTTAAAAAGAGTTTCTTATCCTTTTATATATTCAACAGTGATGAGTGTTTATACAAGCATTACCTTCACAAAACTCAGTCAGAATATTACTTAGCAGGTTAACTATGACCAGTGTGAATATGGGTCATTTTGTGTAAAAAATAAGGTCAGACCAGTGTGAAATGGGTCAGTGGAAAGTACTTTTTACTGCTGCAAAATACAATTTGTTAAAAAGTAAATTCTGGCTTAAATGCAGCTCCCACATTAACCATTTGTTTGGGACTCGGCTTAAACTATTTGAATTTGTTATCGACAATCTAGTTGCGAAGAAAATGACAATACTATGAAGTAATTCGGAAGGGGGCACATTTGTTCGATCATAACTGTCATAACGGCAGAAAACAAACACTTCGGTCAAGCCAGTTACTTTAAAAAAAAGTATGAATCATAACGAAATGGTTGTCAATAGCCTACTTTCGTGTCAGAATCCAAGGAAATGGCCACAGCAATCTACTCATTTGTTTATTGCAAGGGTATGAAATCATTTCAAATCATCAGTGCCTAGTACATCTAGGCACTTTCAGAGTTAATCGTCAAAATGTCCAAGTAATAAATGGGCTTGCCAATGGCATGGTAAAAATTAGATTCAATTGTGACATTTTTTCAAAGGAAATTTACATTATTTTTTCCCTAGGTCAGCACATGCCAGGCATGCCTGGGTGCACCCGAGGTCCCACTCCTGTGATCCGCATGTTTGGGGTGACCATGGAGGGCCACAGTGTAGCAGCTCACATTCACGGCTTTCAGCCATACTTTTTTGTCCCTGCCTATCCAGGATTCAGTGATGACCTCTGTAAACCATTCCTGGTTTGTGTTACTTACTTGATCGTTCATGCATCTTATATGGTTGTAGATTTGGTGAGTGTCATTCATTTGATGCTATTCACCATTCATAGAAAGTAACAGCAATGGTATTATTATTATTTTGTGTTGAAACTACTGAGAAATTGATAAATAAATGGAATTGCACCTTGAAGATGTTCAAGTCTTAATTTTATTTGTTCTCTTCCAGATTGCATTAAATACAGCAGTCAAGGGAGATCTCAGATCGAATAAAGAGGGCATTGAACAAGCTATATTGGCTGTGGACTTGGTCTTAAAAGAAAGTAAGAGCTGTTTCTAGTACTCAAAATACCCTCAGAGAATAAACTTGCTTAATATTTGAGAGGTAATAAAAGACTTCTTGTACAGGTATGTAGTTGTGTACTAACTCATCCAGGCATGTCTGATGTGTGCATTTTACAAGCTTTGAATGGCATGTACATGTACTATAAATTGAAAAAGGAAAGCGATTTATTAGAAAATCAGGAAGCATTTTAGTACAATGTAAGGGGTTATCCGCAAGCAAAATAAATTGAAGGTATCTGAAATAGAACACATTGACCAAACTAATGTGGAAGGCAATTACAAATTATTTTTGAAATAGGACCAGTGCAATTGCATGTAGGCACATACCATAGCAAACTAAGATGAGGAATGTCCTAAAGTAGCATGCATTAACTGGCTGATAACCTCTTCCGTTCAAGTACAGGTTTGAAGTGAAATTTTGCAAAAACTTGTAGACCCAACTCCAACTTTTACATGTACGTGTACCTACCTGTAAAGTGCACATACCCATTTTATTTCACAACCTCAATTAAAGTACTTATACTTGTACACATGAAGTCTTTCTTACCACTTACAGATATTTGTGGTTACCATGGTAACAGAAAGATTCCATTCATCAAAATCACGGTGGCAATTCCCCGTCTGATCGCTCCGGCCAAGAGACTGCTGGAACAGGGATTTAATTGCCCAGGTCATGGCCAGCATGGATTTCAGGGATATGAGACAAACATTGACTTTGAAATCAGGTACCTTTTTATAGTAATCTTTATACTGTTTGCATTAATACTTAGTTTACTGATAAAGTATGTGTGTAAATAAATTGTAATATGAAAGGATAGATATTAAATAGTGATTCATATGCAATTCAAGAATCATAGTGTATTATCAGGTATCCTTTGTCCTCAGGTTTATGGTAGACAGCAATGTGGTGGGTTGTAACTGGATCGAGCTGCCAGCAGGCAAGTACCACATGCGCGAGAAGGAAAATGCAAACCCTGCAGAGCCACGGAATCCCCCGCTTAAGTCCCGCTGTCAGATCGAGGTGGACATCTCGTGGAAGGACTTCATTTCTCACATGCCAGAGGGGGAGTGGTCCAAGGTCGCACCCTTCAGGATCCTCAGCTATGATATTGAGTGTGCTGGCAGAAAAGGTAGGTACTAGGTGAAAAAAGGTGTGCTTCATGAATTTACACACATTTAAGCTCCTATATGTACAGTGGTAGTAAGAGAGTTTTGTTATGGTACAAGAGGCATTCAAATTGCTGCCCTTTACTAACTTCAGTAACTATGCTTGTTAACAATTTTTTTTACCAAAACTGACATTTTTATTTGTGAAAAAAATAACTGTACCTGCAATAATTTGAAATCACTGTTTTAATGATTTTTTTTCACCTGTATACATGTATGTCTTGTACACAGGTGTGTTCCCTGAGCCTGAAAAGGACCCAGTGATCCAGATTGCCAATATGGTGGTGAAACAGGGGGAACACGCCCCCTTCATACGTAACGTGTTCACTCTCAACACCTGCGCTCCTGTCATTGGCTCACAAGTTCTCTCATATATGACTGAAAAGGAACTGCTCTCTGTAAGTTCAATAACCACAAATATTGCATTTGGATAAAATATTTAAAAAGATACATTTACGGTGTAAAATGAATTTTTAATCTTCAGAAATGGGCAGCGTTTGTTCGAGAGGTGGATGCTGATATCATTACTGGGTACAACATCCAGAACTTTGACATGCCATACCTGATAAATCGAGCCAACCATCTTAAGGTGGAGAATTTCACCTACCTGGGCCGCATCAAAGATGTAAGGTCAATCATCAAGGAGTCTACCATACAGAGTAAACAGATGGGGAAACGAGAAAATAAGGTAAATGAAGCATTGTTTCCCCAGATAGATATATCTGATGGCTATATTGAATATATCTGATGGCTATATTGGATATATCTCATGGTTATATTGGATATATCTGATGGCTATATTGGATATATCTGATGGCTATATTGGATATATCTCATGGTTATATTGGATAGATCTGATGGCTATATTGGATATATCTGATGGCTATATTGGATATATCTGATGGCTATACTGGATATATCTCATGGTTATATTGGATATATCTGATGGCTATATTGGATATATCTGATGGCTATATTAGATATATCTCATGGTTATATTGGATATATCTGATGGCTATATTGGATATATCTGATGGCTATATTGGATATATCTGATGGCTATATTGGATATACCTGATGGCTATATTGGAGTTGCGTATGAACAATTGTGATCAGCTTGGAAAATAGTGCCCATGCAATTTCAGTCACATTTCATTGTATCTGTAATGAGAATGATGGGGCCCTTTAATTAAAATGAAAAATGATCTGAGATATTGTTCCTCATGTAGCTACTTAAGTATGTCACCCACATGGAACTTCATACCAATGATGATCACCTTTGAATTCTGTGGCATTCCTCTTTGTGTAACAATAGTGATGACCCTAATTAGAAAAATGGTCTGAAAACTCTCGGGGTTTCTCATGTATCTCAAATGGTATTGCAATTACATGTATGTAACTTCAAAGGATTGTTGGTCAACATGGGAAATGAAATCTGCAATTTGTTATTTCACTTCACTTTGTCTAACATGAGTTATGTCCCTTTAATTATTAAGAAAAACGATCAGAAAAATATAAGTAAAGCTGACGTAACATATGCAGAATGATGTTCATTTTTCCACATTGTATGCTCATGACATGTTGTAATTTCAAAACACATTATTTAACCCTTCTTCTGTCCAGGCGCCATATGAGGTATTCAGCTATTGCACACATAAAAAACATAATATTGTAAGATATTTGGTCCGATGTGAAGTCAATGGTGAAAACATTTTTACATCTTTATGTATAACAGGAGATGACTGAAGGCTAGTTCACTGTATACTTTTAAAATGTATTTTTGAAGGTAAAAATAAAATTAAAGTGCTTTTTAATGGAATGTTGCTAAGCAAACACAACCTGGCTTATGTTTTGACCATTCTTAATTCACACTCCTCATGTACACTACAGGTGATCAACATCGAGGGTCGCGTGCAGCTTGACCTTCTTCAGATTCTGTTCCGTGACTACAAGCTACGCTCATACTCCCTGAACGCAGTCTCCTTCCACTTCCTGCAGGAACAGAAGGAGGACGTGCACCACTCCATCATCACAGACCTACAGGTTGGACGGCATTGGCTTATTTCATGCATTAATATTGCAGCTGATGCTTATTTGTAACACATAACAGAACAGTAACGAATGTCCATTATAATTATAATACTTTTTTACTACAGCATGGTAATGATCAGACGAGGCGTAGACTGGCTGTGTATTGCTTGAAGGACGCAATCTTGCCGCTGCGACTGCTGGACAAGCTGATGTGTGTTATAAACTATATGGAGATGGCGCGTGTAACAGGAGTGCCTCTCACATACCTTCTCTCGCGCGGACAGCAGATCAAAGTCATATCACAGCTTCTCAGAAAGGTAGGTCAAGTGATGTTGTTTTCCTCTTTGATCTATTTGCATAACTTGTAAAATTGAACAAGTTAGAAAAAGACAAAATGTGCAGCTTTTAATTTATCTCCTGTTTTGTAAAGACAATTTATGCATATTAAAATCACACAGTTTTTCTGTCCGAGCATCTGGCTCAATTTCTTTCTCTTATATGGACAGATTTTAGATTTACTTGCCACGTGTGTTTGACATACCAAGACGACATGTTGCATGCAAGACCTGTATTCCTACCTCTAAGGTCAGGGTCAAACTTAATGTTTGTTCACAATGAAATGCTGCATATAAAGGATAGAGTTTAGATGGTCGTTTGGGCTGTAACTTTCTCTTTTAAACAGATTTTAAAATTACTTGCCACATGTGTTTGACATATCAAGACAATATGTTGTGTGTCCCTACCCCCAAAATGCGATGCCCATCCAATGCCACCAATATGCACGATGCTCACAGAAAAAGGATTTTACCAGTATTCTCACACACCAACCCATGTATTAGGTTCTTGTCTTGACCATAACATGTACCTCTCTGGTTTAGTTGGCATTAGACCAGCAACAACACTATTATATCTCAGTGACCATGCATGGGTCTCATGTGATATTTAAAAACATCAATAAGAGGTAATTAATGTTTTAATATATTCCACTTGTTCATAAATATTCCTTCTTTATCCACTCATTTCATTGCTCCTTTTTCCCCTTTCTAAATAACCTTTGCATCGCACTTGCATACCATAGCGGGGGCATTCATCAATTACAGTGACAACTATTGTTTGTTTCTGTATTGATAGTCATATCTTTTGGAAAAAAAAATCAGTATTGTGCAGATCATGAGGTCTTCTATGTGTCTTTGAAAGAATGGCATCAATGTCATTAAGAGATGTAGTGATCTTAAATTACATTTCAAATCTAACTTTGTCTCAATAGGCAAAGGAGCAGGACCTGTTGATCCCAGCTCAGAAGATAGACCCTGGTGATGAATATGAGGGAGCTACGGTGATTGAGCCCAACAAGGGCTACTACAACCTGCCGATCGCCACCCTCGACTTCTCCTCCCTGTACCCCTCCATTATGATGGCACATAACCTCTGCTACACCACACTTCTTACACAGGTGAGGGGTTAACATGTATCGGGCAGTCACTACAACAAATCATAGGCATAGATAAAAAAAAGTAAAGTACACTTTAAAATGTTGTCGAGAGGTAGAATTTAGAATTGAATATGGCCCAAATGTATAAAATGTGTACAAATTGGAGGAAAGAGGCCCCACTCTCTGTCATTAACTCATGTTAACAGAGTCTGCTATCTTCCTATCCATTTTGTCTATGATGTTGTACAGTGGTATGCCAGCAATGGTCTTGGGTTACCAAGAAAAATAGTTTCATCTGTAATTTTATTCACAGGCTGCTATTAACAATGAAAAACTGACACCAGACCAGTACATCAAGACTCCATCTAATAACCTGTTTGTCAAGGCTGATGTCAGAAAAGGTCTGCTACCGGAGATTTTAGAGAATCTTCTAGGAGCAAGAAAGAAAGCAAAGGCAGACTTGAAGAATGAGACTGATCCTTTCAAGCAGAAGGTGTTGGATGGCCGGCAGTTGGCGTT
This sequence comes from Mya arenaria, assembly GCF_026914265.1. Classification (NCBI taxonomy): domain Eukaryota; kingdom Metazoa; phylum Mollusca; class Bivalvia; order Myida; family Myidae; genus Mya; species Mya arenaria. The sequence continues at coordinate 61,146,645 of NC_069125.1, read as the reverse complement.
GAAAATCAGTGCTAACTCTGTGTATGGCTTTACCGGGGCACAGGTTGGCAAGTTGCCTTGCCTGGAGATCTCGCAAAGTGTAACCGCCTTTGGCAGAATGATGATTGAACAAACCAAGAACTATGTGGAGGAGACATACACAATAGAAAATGGATATAAACATGATGCTAAGGTATGGGACTTAATGTTGTTCTCTTTTTGTCATGATCCTGCTTCATCAGTCTTCACATAACAAGGCATTGATGGCAAAAGAAACACAAAGTTCTGGTCCAATTTAATATCAAAATCAATTTGTTTCTAATGCATTTCCAGGAAGATAAACAATGCTCATCACTCCAGCTTGTTTCATGTCACATAGGCAGTTGCCTGTTCCCCGAGGGTTAATAGCAGGCTCTGGCTCTGGTCAACTGGGCTCTGACATTCTAACACAAATATTGAACAAGAATGACGTTTTTAACCACCTTTAAAGCATTTGACTTGATATTAATTTACAATGGACCAATAATCTAGAACAATGGCAAACATAACCCTGTTTTCATACAGGTAATCTATGGAGACACCGACTCTGTGATGTGCAAGTTTGGCGTGGAGACAGTGGCAGATGCCATGAAGCTTGGAAAGGAGGCAGCTGATTTCATTTCTGACAAGTTTGTCAAACCAATTAAACTGGAATTTGAAAAGGTACAGGCTTAGCATGATAGTTGTCATAAGTTGAAAGCAAAATTAGTGCTAGTATTAAAAATACGCAAGAGTTAAAAGCAGCCCAATCTTTGGTCAATTTTTAGACATACAAAAAAGCTATAGGTACTGAATTTAAGTTTAATCCAAATCAAAGACAAAGTTTCATATCCATTTTATATACATGTGACTTTGTGTATATAGTTATAGTATTTAAGTGTTTCAATACAGATAATGAAATGATGTTACAATAGGATCATTAACTCTTCATATGGTTATATTATTGTTTCAGGTGTATTTTCCATACCTGCTGATCAACAAGAAGCGTTACGCCGGGCTGTACTGGACTAACCCCAATAAATATGACAAGATGGACTGTAAGGGTCTAGAGACTGTCCGCCGGGATAACTGTCCCCTTGTTTCCAACCTCATCAATCAGTGTCTGCAGCTTATCCTCATTGACAGGTATGTATCTACAGATTATCCTCATTGACAGGTATGTACCTACAGACTATCCTCTTTCACAGGTATGTATCTACAGACAATCCTCTTTCACAGGTATGTATCTACAGACTATCCTCTTTCACAGGTATGTATCTACAGATTATCCTCATTGACAGGTATGTATCTACAGATTATCCTCATTGACAGGTATGTATCTACAGATTATCCTCATTGACAGGTATGTATCTACAGATTATCCTCATTGACAGGTATGTATCTACAGATTATCCTCATTGACAGGTATGTATCTACAGACTATCCTCTTTCACAGGTATGTATCTACAGACTATCCTCTTTCACAGGTATGTATCTACAGATTATCCTCATTGACAGGTATGTATCTGCAGCTTATACTCAATGACAGGTATGTATCTACAGCTTATCCACATTGACAGGTTTGTATCTACAGATTATACTCATTGACACGATCTGTTGGACAATATATATTTGTGAACAGGTATGTTTTTACAATTTATACTCTTTGACAGACATGTATCAACAGCTTATACTCTTGACATGCCAATGTTTAATCATAAAACCTAAATCTTTATGTTGCTTGTTTCATACATGTAAGGCAGGAATATTAATTATCTTCTGTGTTTGTACTTGTAATTTGTTTGAAATATTCTTGTTTATTTCACAGGAACCCAGAAGGAGGAGTAGAATATGCCAAGAACATGATCTCAGACCTTCTGTGTAACCGTATAGACATCTCCAACCTCATCATCACGAAGGAACTCACCAAGACAGATGACCAGTATGCTGGAAAACAGGCCCATGTGGAGCTTGCTAACAGGTGGTCATTTGTGTGGATATAACAGTTACTGAAGGTCCATACTGTTTTGCATTGTATAATTTCTAGAGAAGTACAAGTCCATGGTGTCTATATCATTGGACTTTCTATTGGTTCAAAAGAGATTCTACCCGTCTCCAGCCTTTGAGCTGAGTCATTTCATTGTGGCTCAAAGGCAGTCAAGTTGTTTCCATTTAACCTGTAATATTGTTTGAAAAGAACTTCTTTAAGAAGGGTGATTTGAATGCAGTGTGTTTTGTTAAGACTATCAAATAACTCTCTAGGTGATATATTCCAGGATGAAGAAAAGAGACCCTGGTAGTGCCCCACAGCTGGGAGACAGAGTGCCCTACGTCATCATCGCTGCCGGCAAGAAAACTGCTGCTTATCTTAAATCTGAGGTTGGTTTGTTGTAGGAGAAATTCTTAATGTTACTGTATGATACATTATCCAATTCATCGTCATTTGAAGCTAATACATTGCGAGCTATTATCATCAGATTCATCGTAAGCTCTTGTTTGTTTAATTTGCAGGAAGTTCTTGCTAAAAATAAAGAGCTTTATGCACCCACAGACAAGGCTCTCGTTCTTTAAATATCATATAGCTTTGAAAGGCACATAGTAATTTTATATTTACCAAATATAAAAATATATATTTATAAACAAATAATTTGGTCAATTGTTTTAAAAATCGATGAAAGGATGAAAATGGGCCTTGAGACAGGAAATTTGTTGTTGTAAAGTTTTGTGATCACTTACACAAATATGTGAGTTTATTCATTATCTAATTGTACATGTTCCTCCCAGGACCCGATCTACGTGCTGGAGAACAACGTCCCTATTGACACTCAATACTACCTTGACAACCAGCTCTCCAAGCCCCTTATGAGGATATTCGAGCCAATCCTTGGGGAGAAGCGGGCAGAGTCTGTACTGCTCAGTAAGTACATGTGTACATGACAGTTTCTTGAACAGTGGTGGTGATATGATGAACAATTTCATACATTCTTTGGTCAGAGGATGTATAATTATTTTTTTACAACTGATACCCTTCATATTAGTAGATCTACTTTCTAAGATATTTTTCACTCAAGACAAAATGCATCTGTTTAGCTATTGTTATTGCCTGTCTTCGTCATCGTCTATCATGTCAGTAAGCAATGGCTTTAAGGCTATACTAATAAGATAGATTACCTGTATTGAAAGTAAATTTAGACTACTTTTTAATTAAAATGATTAAACTGACGTTTTGCATAAACTACTTCAATACTTAAATCACTTAAGTTTAAATGAAGTTTAAATGCCAACAAAGTGTCGAATTTAAGGAACGTTCTGGTGTAATTTTGTAAGACTCAAAAGTACATGTAGTTGAAATATCTCAGTTATCACTTTCAATGTCACTTGATCATTTTATTACAACTTATATGACCTCTTCTAGCTTGTCTAGTTTTGCCATACATTACTGTCTCTAATATAGTCATAGCATTTTCTGGAGTACCATTTTCAAATAAGTGTTGTTTTATGCACAGAGGGCGAGCACACGCGAACAAAGACACTGGTGGCCTCCAAGGTTGGGGGACTGATGTCATTCGCCAAGAAAAAAAGCTCCTGTATCGGCTGCAAGGTGCCGCTCGACGATGATAGTAAGTAAAGAAGAGTAAGAGTAAGAATGAAACTAATGGTGGGTATAATCATGAAAACAAATCTGAAAATAAATATAAACATAATATTTACATTTACAAACAATATAAAAGTGATAAATGTCAGTAGTTTAAAGAATTGGATGTTGATGAATTGTTTAATAAATTGTCTGCCTATAGAAAAATCAATAAAAGAATTGGATCTAAAAGTAATTTAGATGTCATACAAACCTATAGTATTGTTTCAAAACTTTGCATGGACATGAGATGATGATGCATGTTAAAGCCAACTCACATACCCCGCTATCCAGGTGCGGTGTGTAAACACTGTAAGACACGGGAGTCAGAGCTCTACCAGAAGGAGATATCAACATTCAACGCCCTGGAGGAGAAGTTTTCTCGCCTGTGGACACAGTGTCAGCGTTGTCAGGGCAGTCTACACGAGGACGTCCTCTGTACAAGGTATTGATTATTGAGCTTTCCAGAGAAATATAGGTATTTAGGTGGTTTTAGTGATGAATAGATGGCAACAGTAGGGATGTCATTTATAATGGCAGATGGGTTAACTAAATGTGTGCAAGCTTTAGTAAACGGGATCGATTTGATATTTTTTTCAAAGGGACATAAAAATAAAGTCACTTTACAATAACAATATGCATATCACTCTGGTTACAATACTCCAGCAGTTATGCCTCTTTGTTGGCTAATAATAAATAATAATTGACAATAAATTGACAGCTTATTAAAACAGACGAGTGTTGCACCTGCTTTGCCAGACTATTAGAAGGATTAAGGATATTTTTCATTACAGTCGAGACTGCCCAATCTTCTACATGCGTAAGAAGGTACAGAAGGACTTGGCCACCCAGGACAAGCTGATGGACAGGTTTGGCGCGTGGTGATGTATCCATGGTAACACAGGCATCATTGTCACCACGACTCACAGGCTAGATGTAGGGGGCAACAGGGGTACAGGAATTGGGGGATGGGGGACACAGAAGTCGTCAGATTAGATAGTTGATGTGGTGAATGTGTTTATATGACTTACATGTATATTAGTGCTATGTGAAACTGATAGAGACTATATGGATGTTAAAGGAAAAAGTCCATCTAGATGTTGATATATTTGTCACAATATTAAGACTGATGTTTTAGATTTGTGTATATTATTATATCTGGAAAACATGCACTATGCCACAAATGTGTTCAATGTATATAGTTTGTATTTGGTGTGACTGTATTTAATAGCAGCAAACAGTGCAGCCATTAGTTGTATGTGTTAGGTTAGAAGTGTTATAATGTAGTACATGTGTACGTCTGAATGACTGAACATTATTTGAATGATTACCGACATTTATAGTGTGTTTAGGAATGAAATTATATCATTCTAGATCAATTTACAATAAGTATCTCAATAAATATCTACAATTGGTTATTTTGCTTGTTTTTTGAGACTCTGGTGGAAAGTGATATTGTTGAAAGTATTGGAAATGAAAAGATTATGATTTATAAACTATTGTTTTAAAGCATGACTTGCTATTTGTAGTGTAATCAAAGCACTTAAGTATTCAGAAAATTATCTCGAAATACAAGATGTGCAATATCTGGTCTGGAGATCAGTTAAAATTCAGCTGAAATTTAAATAGGTAAAAAATGTTTGATTTACCAAATCTGTCACTTGAGTACCTGCAATATTCCATGAACCATTTGATGAACATGAAGAAGCTAGTATGGTTGCTTGTGTGCAATATTCCATGAACATAAAGAAGCCAGTATGGTTGCTTGTGTGAAATATTCCATAAACCATTGATGAACATGAAGAAGCTTGTATTGTTGCTTGTGTGAAGTATTCCATGAACCATTTGATGAACATGAAGTAGCTAGTATGGTTGATAATGATTTTGTGAATGTTCACCGTCTTCAGGCTATTTATGTGCACTAAGTTATTTCAATTGTATAAATCTTTATGAACATATACATGAATGCAATTACATCTGTCCGGGGGGGGGGGCTAAGGTCTTATAGACTTTATAATTAAAGATAGTAGGCCAGTGGACTACATATTTCAAACAGGCGCCTTGATTTCCAGTCAAAACTGAGGCAATATTTGCTTAACCATTAAATTTTAAAACGATTTCATAAAATAAAATGTGTGAAGGATACCAGGAGAATAAAGTCGGTGGTTCTTTTTCGCCGTGTGCTCATCAACGGGTCAACGACTCGCATTCAGCTCTGATGAGTATGGGAACCGACATTCCATTTAAATGATTTAAATAACCTTATCTCAACAAACAATCTTGAGGACTATCATGAAATACAATATTGATAACAGTCTTGCACATTCTGCGATATTCTTATCAGATGTATCGTTTTACTGATAGCCTCCCGGCTCAACAATGGGGCCTCTGTCCCGACAGTAACACAATAGGCATATCAGTTGCTTCGTATTGTGTCGCTGAATAGGTTACCTATATTTGTAATATTCTAAAACATGTAATTGTTTAGTAAATATGATTACTAAACAAAATCGGTATTCAGGTTTCACGTAGGATGCCGTAAAACCCAAGTCCAGGAGTTGGAGTTCGTTCATTATAGCACACCCTGTGCCATTACTTGAAAATTATTTTCAATTTATCCTATCTCCAACAAATACTGTGCCATCTCTCCTCATTTGTGCTCTGACATCGCCAATGTGTAGGACATGATGCGATGGAAAACTGGAATTGGTTAACTATGGTAAGTTTTGCGGTTCTTATTTTTCGTCAGCAAGTAATCGCATAATGTTTTTTAAGTATATGTTAGAGTTCAATTTTAGCGATCTACAGAAAATACAGAGAGCTCATCGAGGCCGCAGTCCGAGAAAGCTCGCACTATTTTCTGAAAATCGTCAAAATTGGACTCTAAATAAAAATAATGAACAAAATATTTGAAAAATCCTCGATTGTCATTGGCTCACAGAAAAATGCAAACAGCAACTGCTGTTATTGGTCCCAGTTCTTCATTTAGAGATGTAGAATTATATACATATTAAGAAGTAAAGGACTGGCTGAAATAATGAAACAATCACGTGCAGGCATTGCACATATGGCTGTTAACTGTCTTTGATTAACATAGCAAATAATTACCAGTCAGTGACAGCTGGGCGTAGGATTAATTATTGGTCCCAGATGGCAACAATTCCCATGAGGCCGTGGAATCGATTGACCGTCAATAAAACCTATACGAATGCCTTATTAATGATAGGTAAAGCCAACCAGTGGGCCATGTAAACGATACGGCATGGGAATTATAGGATTTGGATTTGATAGGGTCTTAACAACCTTACAATCGGCTTAAATTTCATTCACGGTGTTTAATTGTTATGAATTAGATCATTGAAGTTTGCTTTAAGCACCTACAGTAGTATATAAGAACAGTTGGAATCAGAGAATGTCTTAACTACTGCAGGATTTTCAACGAACGGTTTTGTTTTTGTTTGGGCTATTTTTCGCTCTAGATATTTATCACCAACCGTAAGTTCATTTTTATCACAAACTCAATTTATTTCTGTATTACCCAGTGAGTAATGATGATACAATATTAAATGCCACGCACCATGGTTATGTCAAAGCGGTTTCCGCGACATTTTTGTTCATCTCTTTTTATCATCATCATCATCATCATCATCATCATCATCATCATCATCATCATCATTATTATTATTATTATTATTATTATTATTATTATTATAATTATTTCAGTAGTTGTTGTTGTTTTATCTGCACTCACATGCATCTATTTATACAAATACATTATACTGCGATCGATACTTTCGGCTCGTCTCTATTCTATTTCTGTTCAACAAAAGTCGTGTAATGAAGTCTAACAAGGCCCATATTTAGATTTCTTTAAATCATTTATGACGGAGTGATTGCTGTCTTTAATACATAATGACTTCTTTAAATATGAAATGGAAATGATTCACCCAATCACCGTAGGAAAAGCATGTTCTTTATTCACGCTGTCGACATGTTCAATTACACTACGAATATAAAGAGTATGAATTTGGCTTAAAGGAAAATAGTTAATGTATAAAAAAAACTACTCTTACTGTCACTATGTTAACGCCTCCTCCCTCTTCCGGTTCAGGCGCGTGATGGACCGGCCTCGTTCGACGGTGAGCACGATGACGCACATGACGGAGCGGACGGAAAGAACGCATACGACGTCCAATGTGACGGCACGCGCCACCCCAGTAACCCCCGCACACAAGTCCTGGACCGCATACCAGGGACCAGTTCTTTACACAGGTAATTAAAACCCTTTTCAATAATTTCGACAGCGGTATTCTACACGCCGTCTGTGAGCTAGATATAAACAGTAGCATCAGTCAACTTATGTGTTTGTAAAGGATGGTTACACATATTTCTTCGGATTTTTTTTAAAAGTATGTTATAAGTAAACGTTCTACAATACATTTTGATTAATCTTATTAACACATATCCAGTTTATTGATTTCCAATTGTATTATATTCAATAGTAAGTATAAATATCAAATACCTTCTTGGAAATGAGTTTCAGTGATTACTTAACCAAACTCGAAATATGTTGTAATCTGAGTAAGAACATATTTCCGGCCAACCCTAAACTGACGAACATATGGACAGTGCCGAGATTGTCATTTATTTATTTATTTATTTATTTATTGGCTGTTTCTGTTTTAGATTGTAATATATGTACATGTACCTTTAAAATTCGTTAAAAGGCGTGTTGACTTCATAATTTTACCATGATATTATTTAGAACGTGATATATTTTCTTTCCTTTTTAATCAAGGATTTATTACATGAAGTATTGAAACGAGACACCACTTGGTAAGCTTAACGAACAAAGCAATTTAAAAACTTACTGCAAGCTCAAACGGGCAGAATCGAAATAAGCAATGCAAAATGTAACCTGCATTTCGTCGCGGTTGACTGTGATCGGAATACATGCTGGATTACTAGAATGATTATTATCGAACTAAAACTAAATCACAAACCACGGGAAGTCAACGATTACTTGCAGATCTATAAATAAGATATTAAAGCTTTTTCACGTATGTATAATTTAGTATTAAACCTCGATATAATATATGATCTAATTGTCGAAATAAAGAGCTACCCGGAACGCCCTTCACACTTCACTTTCTGATCATTGCCACAGCCTCATAGGGTTTTATATATGAACCTCGCCGTAAAAAGTCCGATGAAAATGTCTTCCATTTGACCCAGTCTCTATCAATATTGGTGTTGTCGTCGGCGATGCAGGTGCTGAAAGGATACATGCGAAATTCCCACCTATAACTGTACCGTAGGACTGCGAGTTCGAGTGTCGGGCATGGTTTGCGCTTGCGGAAGGTCAACTAATGCGTGTGATTACAGAATAGAAGTACTGATATGTGTAGTGGCAAAACATAGAACTACAAAGACCAGAACTGTAGTTCTGGTTGCCAATAACTAGTTATTATTAAAGAATAATAATGGCTGATATTACGTAAAAGTCCATGTTTTGTTTTGCATGTGCACCCTGTTAAAATCGAATTAGTTAAATATGTCTAGGTCTGTTCCGTGTATCGGCCAGATCCTCCGATCAGCGTCCTATCATTGTCCTCTAAAATCACGCAGAGAGTCATACGAAACTTACTTTTGGCGAGCTTCTACATATGCTGCCTAAGCCATCGCGATTTTATATGGTATCCGGTTTTTAACATGTGTTCTTTTTAAAAATCACAGTTTTTAGTAAACACTACTTTATCCTTGGTTTCAGGTCCGAGCGGCCTACGGGATCAGCGCGTGCGGACTGGGCACGAGTTTCTCGTGACGGGCGAGAACGAGGCGTCATCGGAGATCACGAGCCAGATGGGCTACCTGAACCGTGGCGCCCCGGGGCAGGCCTTCCCTAAAGCCAAGAACGGACAGGTCGGCGAGATCGGCTGGCTGTATGATACACTCAAGGTCGTCAAGGGAATTTAAACGTGTCCGCAATGTTTTATAACATTTTTGTGTATAAAGATCTTGTTTTATAATTGGATCTGAAAGTCAGTATTAATTGTATACAGTGTTGCTCAGGTACACATGTTGAATGTATGTTTGTATTTCGTGAACACTGCATTTATAAACAATCGTTTTGTCATGTGTTCGTGTGTGTGTGTGTGTGCATTCTATTATAAAAAAAAATGTAAGTGTATACTATAGATCTTTATACTGTTATATCTTTGTTCTGTATAGTATAATACTTTTGAAGTGAAAATGGCATTATATAGTTCTCACTATAAGTCTTTGACATACCTGTATATTTCTCTGTAGCATCGTGTGATGAATGAAATCATTATGCATCAAGATGCATAACATTGTCTAGTGAATATATGATAAGTATGTCAGCCATCAGGATATGCGTTTGTAGCAAAGAGTCATATTCAGCATTTATGTGCTGCGAGTTTCATAATCGCCTTATAGGCGGTGAGGGATTTTGATGTGACAGTAGAGTAGTTCTAGAGTAGTCAGTAGATAGTCGGTAGAAAGTCCCTAGCTAGTCATTAGTGTAGCTCAGTAGTTCTAAATATCGTGTGTCGTGATGTAGCTGTACATAGTTTGCCGTGCAAGTAGCTAGTCAAACAGTAGTTTTGTAATCAGTAGCTTAGTCAGTAGTAGTAGCCGTAGTTTAGTTGGTTTGCAGTGTTAGTAGAGTAGACCTGTGTGCTGTGGTGTGCTGGGTGCAGGGACTTACAGAAACCATATCACTCTTTGCTACAAATAATTTTTCCATGTAATATAATAATGGTATGAAATATGATATATAAAAATCATAAACAAACTGATATTTGACTTCCCTTAAAACACAGCTATTTTATACGGGAACCTCCAGCATGATTCACTTGATTATGACTCCTATGCTTTATATGACTGCCGAACTATTTCCATCCGCAAGTGTGTATATTAAGTTTGTCTTTGTTTTTAGTAAAGTTATTTAGTAAACATGCTTGTTTCCTTGTATAGATACTAATTGTTGTTAAATATTTATTTAGTCATGTAGTAAATATATATTAGTTACTTTTTATTGTTTTGTTTCACATAGATAGATTTTATTAATTGATATTATTAATAAAATATTGTTACAAAATACTAGATGATGTTCAGTGTGTTCTTACTTTTACAAAGGCTTGCTTTGTATTCCGTAGTCCAGGTTGCGCCTGCTGAATGAGAAATATTGTTTGAACTGTGTCAGTTATGCCCATATGATTTCTTACCAAAGCTGATGCTTAATGTTAGTCTAATTGTTCAAGGTAAATGTGGTCAAATGTTGATTCTAGCAGGTCAAGGACCATAACTCTAGAGTATAAAATCCATTCTGATAGTTTGTCAAACTTTGTCGAAATCATAAATAACCCATTTATAAACAGTGTTATTAATACCAAGTTTGGTAAAATGCTAGTGTGGAATAGACATCTGAAACGCATACACCAGACAAATATTGAAAGTCTAAGCCTCATAATTCTTGCGAGTATTTCTTTAAATGGCTGACGAGATATGTATGTATTTATAAACGCTTGTTATAAAAATAGTAATATTGGAAAAAAACAGTTTGTTGGCTAGGTCAATAATTGGTCAATATTTGATAATTCATGGGTTGTATCTCAGTGGATATTCTGATGTAACCTGGTTGGTTATCAAACATGTTTTAGACATAATGCATGCAAATGAATATTGTGACCAAGTTTGGTCAATATTTGGGGAAAGGTACAAATAGAACAACGCACTCGGTTAATTTTGTCAAATGGTCATAACCCGTGAGCCGTCATTCTCGTTCACCAGAGTGATGATGCTATGCGTACCGTGCGTAAGCTTTATCATTATCAAACCTCTGATGAATGAGAATGGTGTGCCGTATGAATTGACCATTTTCGAACGGTCGAGATATTATGCCGATAAATATTATAACAGAGTAAGGTTATCCATCGATGAGGAATTCTTACGTTATCTCTAGCGGCGATGAACATGTGACGATGCGTATGACGATGACCTACAACATGGTCTTAGACTATCTGTCATGCTACAAACGAATGTGGTGTCGGAGTATTGGACAAGTAGTTAAGAAACTTTATAGCAAATCACCCTTTTCTTTAATTAAGCCGGTCAGACGAGGTCAGGTATTATGTTCGGGTAGAACAAATGGTTTAATAGACTGTGATTTTATACATACTTTCCGTTGGCGTCCTATTCGTATTATTTTATTATTGATAATTGAACAGTAATCCGACTATGATTTATGTTAGTCACTCGAAATATTATACTGCAGTAATTTAAAATTTGATCAGCATAGAAAAGCTTGAGTATTCTGGACATACTGGATTTTATTCAGGCAGACCAAGCAGCTTGTAAAGGTGGGTGCCTTTTCTACATGCTAATTAACGAATGAAATGCCATTTAAATATCGACATAGCCCTTCGAGATCGGCTGCATTTGAGATATTGTGAAATTTCATAGATCACATTTGACAAAAGTTGGAAAATTGTGATTATATTTTTAAGAAGTGTGAAACTTATGAACAAGATATTTTCAAATAAAGCGGATTGAAGCACATTTATACAAATGTGGCATTGATGTTTTCTCAAATTTCATTTGCTTTCGCCAGTGATTGAGTTGAGTCTAGCCTCGTCCTCATTCTCCGGCCGCCCCGCCATGTCATTGAATCACTGGGACCGGATGCAGTATGGGCGTACCTCAACAGACCGACCGGACCCGCTACATGCGCTCCACGAGGCTGGCCGGAGGCCGCCTGAAGAGCCCGCTAAGCAAGTCCCGCCTCACCATGAATGGACGCCATACAAGGGTCCTCTCGTGTGGACAGGTAAGGGGATTGTCGCTAAGTGCATGAGAAGCGTAACAGTTCGCCGTCGCTCAGTGAAAATAAAATATTATCCTCACATTTTAACAAGTTAATAAACGTCAACTCGTTTCAGAATGCTCTTCGCGGTGTTAACAACAGTTAAACATGTGTGTATATTTATTAAATGGATGTTACAGGCCCAGATGGTAATCGTAACTACCGGCCGCACCAGTGCCGGGATTGGCAGTCGCTTGGGGTCGGGGAGTTGTCTCCGGAAAAGACACTAAGCGCCACGTACATCAGCCGCGCGCCGGACGACCAGCCATTCCCGTCCCCCCGGGCGGGCGCTATGGGGGAGATCGGTTGGTTTTACAAGGACTTCAGTCACTCCATCAGACCCTCTCGACCCGCGAACTTGAACAGATGATTTGTGTGATGTATTCGAGCATTATTCGTTCTTGCAATATCATATTTGTAATTGTTTATGTAACAAAAAATACTCTTGATATGTTTAATGTTCTTTTATTACACAGTTTAAAAAAGTTAAACAACAAGAAAAAACAAACATTATAAGTTAAACGACTATAAAGGCAGTCTCTCGATGGCTCTCACAAAACTATTTTTTTAAGTGTGAAAAGTTAACTACATGTTTGAGCCGTAAGCTTTCTAATTAATCCAGAAAACCGCATGAGTATACCAATTCTAGTACATTTGTTTTATGTTAATCAACATATGACGTTATATGTGAAGTGTCACTGATGACAAACGTGACATATTGTTTGTGCGTATCTAGAACAAGTTGTTTCCCCAATTTATGACCGACTTTATCTTGATGACATCACTATGTCCATATGACGATAACTCAACACATTCCAAAAAATAACAACAGACAAGTTCAAAATCTTTCGCATCATGTTTTCACTCGCAAATCGGGCGATTCCGACTCCCGGAGGTAGGCAAGGTCGTTTTCCTCCTCCTTCGAAGGGTAGCTGTTCAGGATGATGAACGCCCGCACGAGCAACACAAACGCAAAGGCGAACACCAGCGCACCAACGACACACGTGACAACGTACGGCATGTTGAAACCATCATACAGAGGCGGCTCTACAAAAATGTTTGTTGTCAATGATCTTATCGTTATTCATATAATAGTATGTCATTGCAAATAGCACAACCATTGAGCAGCGTTTCTCAGAAGTGACACCAGTTCAACACGGGGATACATGTTTTGAGGTCAAATAAATAAACTACGTATATATTTGACGTTTACGTACTTCTTCAGAGACGGTTATGACGCGTTACATTTCGTTGAGTGCAAAACACTTTCTGTTTTTGTACTTAAAGCGTATCTATGATAAACATTCACTTTGCTTCATGCGTAAATAAACACTCATAACTTTATCTTAACGGACATAGACTAGAGAAGTTAGAGAAGTTGACATACTGCTCCTGAGTGTGAAGCCGGAGAGATGGTTGGTCTCACAGACGAGAGTCTTGTTGAGGAGCTTGGTGATGACGCCCTCGGTGGAGAAGCGCTTGTTGAACTCGTCATAGAAGTAGCACTCTGGCCGTGGGCACGCCGTCTCCCCAATCGTGATCTCGATCACGCCAGCCAGGTCCTTCACCGGGATACGTGTGCCTGAAATACAAGTGGACGTTTTGCCAAGCGCCGGAGGCCCTGACAACTACGCCGATATTGCCACCGATCAGGATTCCTTCGAGAAAAAAGTCCGAACGACCAGCTACACAAATAATATGAAGAGTATATTCTTTAATAAAATGGTCTATATGTAAGACACATTCACATCAGGGACACACATTAATGCCAGCACGTTTACCCGTGAGTTGGTTGTACAGGTCCAGATATGTGTATATGGCACACTCGGTGTCGGAGCGGCGCACGAGGAGGTCAGGTGGTTCAGTTGGGTACTTCTCATACTTGATCCCAACACCGTGACATACTTGGTCAACACCGCAGTTCCATAGGTCGCGATACCTGATAAAACAAATTTAATGTCTCACATAAGCTATATTTGCTTAAATTGTAACCGAAACATTTAGTACATGAACATACAAGAACATCACTGTTGTCGGTCTCGTTCGCGGATACACGAGCATCACTGTTGTAGGTATCGTTCGCGGATACAAGAGCATCACTGTTGTAGGTATCGTTCGCGGATACAAGAGCATAATTGTTGTAGGTATCGTTCGCGGATACAAGAGCATCACTGTTGTCGGTTTCGTTCGCGGATACAAGAGCATCATTGTTGTAGGTATCGTTCGCGGATACAAGAGCATCACTGCTGTCGGTCTCGTCTGCGGATACAAGAGCATCGCGAATGTCGGTCTCGTCCGAGGACACTAGAGAATCGCGGATGTCGGTCCAGTCCGAGAATACAAGAGCATCGCGGATGTCAGTCTCGTCCGAGAATACAACAGCATCGCGGATGTCGGTCTCGTCCGAGGAAACAAGAGCATCGCGGATGTCGGCCTTGTCACAGGATAATAATAATAATAATAATATCTTTATTTTAAGAAGGTGACATATTAAGATCATGTACAAAACTACAGAATCTTATTTTCGATATGGCCCTCTGAAACAGAATGAAAATATGGCAAATAATCATAAGACAAACATGAAGACGATGCTAACAACGATGACGATGATGATGATGATTATAAGTATGCTGTTGATGCTGACGATAATGATGCATATGATGACATGATGATGATGTTGAATCAATATTAGACAGATACTCTCAGTTAAATATAATTATGAATAAAACATCACAATTTGTATAATCACAAGTTTCCTATGAGGTACTGTTTGACCTTTATTTTATACGTATTAAAGTTTTTTGATTCTCGTATTTCCAAAGGTAATTATTCCAAACAATTCTGCTGTAATATGTAAACGATGCTTTCATATAATTAGTACGAGGTCTAGTTTGTAAAACAATATCTTTGTGTGCCATTGATCTTAGCATATATACATTATTGTCTGAAACTGTTACTAATTCTGACATATATGATGGAGCCATGCTATTCAACGTCTTGTAAACTAATACTGCTGCGTGGTATTTACATCTATCCGAGAAGTTTAGCCATTTTAGTTCTTTAAATAGATTTGTTGATGAATCTCGTTTAGATTTACCAAGTATGATTTTTGCAATTCGTTTTGTAAGTTATTTATTTTATTCACATATGAATTGGTTCCCTTGCCCCAGACCAAGCAGCCGTAATCAAAATTTGGCAGAATATATGCATTGTAAAACATTCGTTTTGTATCAGGTGTGAGGAAATATATTATATTTTTTAGAAGTGCAATTTTCTTATTCAGATTTTTACAAACATAATCGATTTGCACATGCCAGTTTAGTGTATTATCTATATACAACCCTAATAACTTTTGCACAACAACATTAACTATTTGAACATCATTAATACAAAGTTCAAGATTCCCAGTGTTTTTTAATTTATTTGCAGACCCTATTAACATGCATTTAGTCTTGGAAGGATGCAATGACATATTATTTAGTTGACACCACTTATTAACATAATTTAAATGATGTTGTAATTTATTTTGAATATCCGTCAACTGATATCCAGATTCATAAAGTGTTGAGTCATCTGCATATAGATCTATATTTAATGTTGGATGCATAACTGCAATATCATTTATGTATAAAATAAAAAGCAAGGGTCCCAGTATGGAACCCTGGGGTACCCCAGATGTAACAGTGAGTTTTTGCGATTTAATTTTGCCAATCTTTACAATTTGGTTTCTATTTTCAAGATAAGATTTAAACAAATTCAATGCTATTTCAGAAAAATGATACAGTTTCAATTTATAAAGAAGAATTTCATGATCAACTAAATCGAAAGCTTTTCTCAAATCCAAAAATATCGCACCAACTAGTTTACCACTGTCAACATCTTTAAGCCAAGTATCTATAAGTCTTATTAGAGCAGTGTTACATGAATGGTGTTTTCTAAATCCAGATTGTGTTTTGTGTATGACATCGGTTTTCTCAAAGTACAACTGTACCTGTGTCGCTATATGCCTTTCAAAGATTTTTGATATAGTTGGGAGTATTGAAATGGGGCGGTAATTATTGGGGTCCTCTTTGTTGCCCGACTTGAAAATTGGTATTACTCGTGCTTCTTTCAGTTTATCAGGGAAAACTCCATGCGCTATACTACTATTGATAATTGATGCTATACAAGGTGTAATAGTATCACCACATTGCTTCAAAATTTTGGGGCCTACTCCATCTATGCCTGTAGCCTTTCCAACATTTAATTTATCAATAATAGTATGGACTTCATAAGGGGTAATATGTTTAATCTCAAACCTATTTGTACCTAGTTTTGTATCTAGAATATGTTTTAAGTTTCTAAAATTTGTATTCAAAAACTTTGTTTTATTTATAATGTTTGAAATGCTTACAAAATGACTGTTTAATTCGTTTACAATATTTGACGGATCTTCAACCGGAAGTTCATTAAATGTCATTTTATGAGGTAATGCTGTCACAGTTGATTGATTCAAATGTGAAATATCTTTTAGATTTTTCTATAAATATGTCGGATTTTTATTGTCTTTTATTGCATTGTTGAAAAAATTCTTTTTACTTTTCTTTATCATAGAAGTTACTTTATTTCTAAGTATTTTATACTGGTCTATGTTGCCAGTTTTTCGGCATTTATCCCTGTGATTTATTATAGATATAATTTCCTCAGTAAACCAATCAGGCTGATTCTCGCGTTTCACACGTTTATCTTTGACTGGGGCATGTTTAGATAAAATGCCATTTAGAATTTCATAAAATCTTTTCAGTGCATCATTGGAATTTGACAATGAGTCTATTTCATCCAGTCCTGAAAACATCAATTCTGCCTGAAAAGCTTCTTTTTCAAATTTCTTAAAAGATCTATATTGTATAACTGTATGGCTATTAGGGGCCAATTTTGGTAATTTGTCTGTAATAGAATGTGTGAAACAAACGGGAAAGTGGTCACTTAGTGATAAGTGAGACACACACCATTCAGTTACATGATTACTCATATTCGTATATAAATGATCTATTATAGTAGAGTTATTTTTTGAAATTCTTGTTGGTGATTTGATTAATTGTTCCAAGCCATACTTCGTGGTAAGATCTGCCCATTTAGTGTTGTTATATTTGCCACTTTCCGGCGAATAATTGATATTAAAATCTCCAATTAAATGAAACCCAATATTAGAACTAAATCTCCAATTAAATGAAACCCAATATTAGAACTATCAGCTATTTCTAACTGCTTATCATATAAGTCAATCCATTTTTGTTGGGAGTTCGGAGGTCGATAAATGAAATTGATTAAGAACGATTTGCAATATAGACCATTAATTTCAAGCCAAATCGATTCAATGTCATTTACCTCGAGATCTAGACGTCTACGGTACTGTATATTATTGTTCACGTAAACAAGAATACCCCCTCCCTTTTTATGTTCTCGGTCTTTCCTTTCAAACGTGTAATTCTTAACTTGCAGCATATTGTCATTGATATCTGCGTGTAAAAAAGTTTCACATAAACCTAATATATTTGGCGAATACGATTGACAAAGGTGGTATTTAATTTCCTCAAGTTTCGGAAGCAAATGACATACGTTTAAGTGTGCACACCGAACACCCTTCTTATCAAACATGAACACAGTGTCACCTTGAGAAGAGGCTGCTGGAGTATATGTGTTTCCATTTGTTTCCATATTTGTATTAATACACTGCGAATTATGACTACCGCCCAACACACTCGTGCAATTTAGTTGACAGCATTTTTGGCTTATTATGGTGCTTACGTTGTTATCGGTATCGGTAATAATTTTATCAGATTTAATATCGGTTCCTAGCGAGTTGACGTGACCGTATAACGCAACATTATTTTCGATACAAGTTGTGCTAGATCTATTCTCATTTTGCCAGACGTCGTATGTTAACTCAGAATGTATACTTTCGATGTTTTTACACGTTTCAATTTGGTCAACACACATAACTTGCCTAAAAAAACTGCATGAACATATTACCTCATTACATTCCTGGCATATATTAGCTAAATGATGATATCTATTGCAAGAACGAGTTAAATCAATAGAGTGTCTGTCATGCTTATCCTATTGGGAATATCTTCCATTTTTTACCATTCTGAAATGAAAGTTATTCCTAGATTGTCTGGGAAACGTGCCCCACGTCTGCGTTGGAGGTGTGTTAAAGTGTCTCTGTGTTCTGTGTGTCTTCTGGTTACCGTCTCTATCACGAATAATATGAACTCGACTGTTTACAGTCGCAACTAGTGTTCTCGATCCCTGCTCAGTGAGATGAATTCCGTCGCGGGTAAAGTATGGTATCACTGTATCTCCGTTTCCGTAGACGAACGCCTGGTAGCAGTCGATGAGATCGGCTCCTGTTTCCCGGCTTACTTGTCGCACCCTGCTGTTAAACTCCGAAACGTCGGCGTCTCTGCGTGGACAGACGGTACAGAGGTGGACTTTACAACGCTGCTCCTGTAGTTTCTGTGTGACGTTCAAAATTTCGCGGTAAGACGCGTCGGGCTGTTTTCCGTCACTGACGTCATTTCCGCCAACGTGTATGATGACGTCGTTATAGTGACGTGTGTCAATTTCATTCAGCCTCTGAGCCACGTCCCTAATTTTCGCGCCGCTGATCTTGACGAGTTCTACGTTTGTAGATAAACCAGGGGGCTGTATCCCTTTCACAATTGAGCTACCTATTAATAGAGTCTTTGTCCTTTCCGGTATTTTAGTAATTGAACTCTGAGTTGGTCGCTCTGTTGGAACTGTGTTAGGTGAAGTTGGTTTTCCGGCAGTAGAGAGATTTTTGACCGGCATAGTTTTAATCAAGTCTGTTATTAGTTAGGCTGTCGAAGTTTTTGACTACATTTTGTCTAATGTCATTTGCTGTGGTATTTACATCATCAATTTGTAACACGTTGTGCTTGTTTTCACAAATAATCTGCTTTTTCACACTTTGGATCTCATCCCGGATCTGGCCAAAATTTATATCCGTCATTTGTATATGGCTTTCAAGGCTATGGTGCAGATTTTTGACGGACTCGGCAATTGATTGGAGTAGGCCGATGTACTTGTCATAATTGGCGTCACAGTGATCGGGGCCATTTTCATTAGAGCTGCCTTCATCATTTTGTGAATCTAAACTGGAGTGATCGGACAGTAATATAACATTACTGGCTGCAGTTGCCGATGGGAGTGAATCACGCACTTGTATAGACAGGTCTTCTGTAGGGGTTTCGGGGACACTGATCGCTTTATACTGATGAAGGAGGGATTTCAATTGTGAGTTAACATCTTCTATAGACGAGTTGCTAACTTCTAAGCAGCTTTCTATTCCTTGAATCAGGTTTGGGAAGTCGGCATCTATGAACTGAGCCACCTGCTTACCGTTCACAAGGCAACTTGACTTCGTGTGGTACATATTTAAGGTATAGATATGAGACTTACCACTGCTAACTTTAAACTTCGTTTCCACAATGTTTCCTTTTTTATCTGTCACTGGAATCTTTTGAAACTGGAACGTGTCGTTTTCAGATGCGTAAAAATGTTCCGCCGACACTTTTAAAAGTTCGTACGCACCAGTATTCAGCATGATCTTTATTCCACCGCCCGTATTTATTATTTCCACATCATTCACTTCGGTCGCCTCCATTTTCTTCCTGATCGCCTTCTTCTTATTTAAATCATAACTCCTTGTTTCCGTTTTTGAAACATGACGGTTAGAGTCTACGTTGTGCGAAAGTTTATTTTTCGCTGTAACTTCCGCAATTTCCATCGTAGATTTATAAAAAGCACACGCATGCAATTGTTATAAAATTTCCTTCAAAATGGTATGCTTTTTCTATAAAATCGAACTTCTTTGACTTAATAATTAATCAATTTCATAAAATTTGTTCAGACGTCGAGAAAAACTTGTTTACACGGAAGTGACGTCA
Organism: Mya arenaria; assembly: GCF_026914265.1. Classification (NCBI taxonomy): domain Eukaryota; kingdom Metazoa; phylum Mollusca; class Bivalvia; order Myida; family Myidae; genus Mya; species Mya arenaria. Next base: position 61,126,175 of record NC_069125.1, on the reverse strand, counting down.
TAACTTGTTACAAGAGTATCGCGAATGTCGGTCTCATCCAAGGATACAAGAGCGTCGCGAATGTCGGCTCCAACCTCGGATACAAGAGCATCGTGGATGTTGGTCTCGTCTGCGGCTACAAACGCATCGCGGATGTCGGTCTCGTTCGCGGCTACATACACATTGCGGATGTCGGTCTCGTCCGCGGAGACAAGAGCATCGCGGATGTCGGACTCGTCCGCGGCCACATAAGCATCGCGGATATAGGTCTCGTCCGCGGAGACAAGAGCATCGCGGATGTCGGACTCGTCCGCGGCCACATAAGCATCGCGTATATAGGTCACGCCTGCGGATACAAGAGCATCGCGGATGTCGGTCTTGTCTGCGGATACAAAACGTCGCGAATGTCGGGCTCGTCTACAAATACAAGATCATCGCGGATGTCGGCCTTGTCAGAGGATACAAGAGTATCGCGAATGTCGGTCTCATCCAAGGATACAAGAGCGTCGCGAATGTCGGCTCCAACCTCGGATACAAGAGCATCGTGGATGTTGGTCTCGTCCGCGGAAACAAGAGCATCGCGGATGTCAGTCTTGTCTACAGATACAAGAGAATCGCGAAGGTCGGTCTCGCCTACAGATACAAGAGCATCGCGGATGTCGGTCTCGTCCGTGGGTACAAGAGCATCGCGAATGTCGGTCTCGTCCGAGGAAACAAGATCATCACGGATATAGGTCACGTCTGCGGATACGACATCTCCGATGTCTGTCTTGTCAGCGGCTACAAGAGCATTTCGATTGTCGATCTCGCCCGCAGATATAATATCGTCCTAGATGTCATGTTTTGTCAATTAGGGACATGACTCAAACATTATTAGAGTCATACAGTTCTTTCTTCTTCACTTAGGTATTCATATGGAGTATTTTGCTTACTTAGTCTCCATCATTTCCTCCGGAAATTTAACATTCAGGAATTCGCCGACGTCATCTAGAGCGTTCACAAGGAAGCAATGTGAGGAGTCCGGCGTGTCGAAGCATGAGACGTCCTCGTTGCGCATGCGCCGAATGTTGATGCACGTGACGAGGTCATCCATCTTCCGGTAATCGGGGTTCTTTCCGCCTCTCAGGTGTGACATATCCTTGGCTGTCTGAAGTACTTTCTGCAAGATAAAACAAAGGTCACCTCGTCATAAATTTTAAAAAATGTTAGATTCAAATTCTTACGCTTCAAATAAGTTCACTAGATACACTGTATGTGAAAAGTTTGTGACTGGGCCGATGCCGAAAAGTTGTCGAGCCCTATGCTCTTGGTGTTGAACGAGTCGACCGTAAGGTGTCTGTGACTTTAAATTCTGTAATTTACCCAATTCATTGTGTCTGAAATAATATTTACAGCTATATATACTCTGGGCGTTGTAACTCTCGGTAGCTTCGCTTTAGCAACCCCTCATCGACTGCAATGTGCTAAGCCAAAGCTGTCGTCTTCAGCTTGTGTTCCAGCTGCAACTTCTGGTCGTTCTGTCGATGCCAATGCTTTGAGCGTATCGAACAGCTCAGCTTCCAGTAGAGGAAGCCTCCGGTCAATGTTCGGAGCGACTCTGAACCATGATGACGGGTATGCTAACTGTCTAAACTGAATGGCTTAACGAAACGCAATATCCAGCAATTGCTACACCGACGCTATGAGTTATTTTTCACAAATATAACAATCCTCTTAGAATTATCACCGCTCGTAGTAAGTCTGTCCGTAGCATTAGTATAAGGTGTTTGTTTATTATGAACATAACATATACAATTAAGAAGGAATGTCGCCTACAAATGAATCACAATTGGTAATACACCAAACAATGAGAACATATTTGTATTGGGCACAGCCCTGCCGTACCTGTACTTCCTGTTGTGTGAGCGAGGCGGCGGAAGAGTCGGTGGCGGTGGCGCAAAGTGACCGAAGGATCTCTAGCAGCTGCTCGTAAAGCTTCCCCTTCTCGTACTTTCGGATACTTCCCAGGTTCAGCCGCGACACCACATTCACAATAGCGCCTACGAGATAAACATTCGGCCTATCAAAGCTGCACAGTTTTTTTTATTTGTTTCTTAGACAAAATCATTCATCAAGATTGTTATTTATGGTTGGGTTTTTCATTTTTCGAAAAATAACAAATGCAATTTATGACTAAATCTAAAGCTTGTTCTAATTTTTTCTCTGTCTAAATAAATGAACATACGCATATCTTGCGGACTCGGGTCTTTAGTGAGGAGCCGTTCGATGTGACCAACGGCACGCGTCTGGAGGGAGTGTTGCAGGTCGCTCTCAGTCGGCGGGCTGGCAGCCATGATCTCAATCGCATTCAGTAGATCATCTAGCGTAATATGGTTAACAATGAATTAGCAGCATTTTTTGCGCTGACTTATATGCGAAAACATCCATTGCGGTCATGTCATTCGAGAGATTTGCGAGTTTCATTGTATTGATTAATCCTACATTATACATTCCTTGCATGAGCAGTTATAGTTATTTTATATGCACCACCAAAGGAAAGTGGATGATACTGTTGTTTTTTCTTGCAAAGCAAATTTGAATATTAATACTGAATTCCTTCAATCGGATGTTGCCTGGCATCATGGATGATTGCCCATCATCGTTGATACAATGACTATATATTATGAGATGCCAAAGCAATGCTATGAAACGCCGGCACTGTCTTTCGTAGTCCTTAAACTTTATTATTATGTTTGCAAACATATATATGTTATGTCAGTGTATCGTTCTATGTTGTGGTTTTGTCCTTAATCCTTATATTCTCACAACAGCACTTAAAACATAATTACGGTAAAAAACATCAACATAATAATTAGCTGCCCAGATGTGAAAATTTAACTTTAAACGGCATTCTAGAATAAATGGCCTTATTGCAATTCAAACACGTGCTGTTATTCTTTCCATACATAGTGAAATCAGCTTGGCCATTACACCGGAAACAATAGAACATGAACAACAACACCAACAACAACAGCAACAAAATAATAATAATAATAATAATAATAATAATAATAATAATAATAAAGTTTTAGGACTACGGAAGACAGTGCCGGCGTTCAATAGAATGCGGATATTTTTATGCTTGCATCTATTCCTCGCATATTTCGAGTTTAGCATGGGAAATCAAAAAGTTAAACATTTGAAATAGTTGGTAGGTCATTCGCGTGTACCAAACGTTGCTTCATCAGGGGACATAATCGAATTAGGTTCCTGCTTGTATGTCGTTGCAAGATGCGTTGTATGCCATAGTTGTACTCACCGCAGGACATACAGACAGGTACGACCGTCGTAGGGCAATACTGAATTTAAATTGGTATATTCAGTCAACTTTGACAATTTCATAAGCCATAACTCTAGACTAAACAATGCGATATGCGTGCTTAACAACGACAAATGAGATAATATCCATGTCAGCCAATTCACAAAGGATTGAACAATTAAAATTTGAGTATGAGAGGGCAGTTGAAGTGAACTTGTTAAGATTTTGACAATTTTAAGCTGCACTCTTACAGACCGTTTTGACAATTTCTTACTTTTTTGTCATGGAATGGACCAATATTTGCGTAAATAATAATATGAAAACCAGTGATATAAGACTGGGGACAAAATATCGCAGTTTTTAATATTAATGTTTGAAATTTGAAGGTATGTGGCTATAAGCGTTACTAAGGCTTCAAGAAAAATGGAAGTTGGGGTTGCATTGTACAACATAACCATCTGGCTCTGCAAAGGAGGCTCAGGGGCCTGATAAACACACCTTGCTGTTCAAGCTCCTCAACAATGTCCTGAGTATGCTGATTGACGTCGGCCTGCATATTGACGTTAACGGTGTTGCTCGTCACAGACAAAGAATGGCCAAGGCTGTCACGTATCTACAACTCACCCAGTTCAATAGATGCTATATAATCGAATATGAAAAAAGTTACATTCACGGTTTCAACATCTTAAATTTCATTGCAGGATACATCTACGTGTTGTTAAAGCTGCACCCTCACAGATTTACCGTTTTGACAACTTTTTTTATTTTATGTCTTGGAATGAGCAAATTTTTGCGTAAATATCTGCAAACCAGTGACAAAAGACTGTTGCCAAAAGATCAGATCGAAGATGTTCATATTTCCGTTCCAAAAGTAATGTTTTATGGCTTAAACCGTTGCTAACGGTTTAAGAAAGATGCATAAAACATCAATTTTTAAATTAAATATAAGAATCTGCAATCTAATGTTTTGTCAGCAGTCTTATATGATTAAATTGGCTCGTTCAAAGACAAAATATAAAGAAGTTGTCAAAACGTTAAATCTGTGAGAGTGCAGCTTTAATATAGTTACAAGATACAAATCATGTAGATCATTGTTTAAGAACTACCGTGCATTTGAAGTGTGTTGTCGCGGTGGATCTGTCTGAAAACACTGGCACTATAAAAGTAAGGTCACTCCTGGTCGGCACCGGCTTGCCGTCAACCGTACATATGGTGTCCAGCCACGTCACTTCCGGATCGTGAACGCAGTTACGCAATGATAGCGATGTCTGAAAAAAAACATGGGTTAAAACACTGTCGTGTTTCCCTGTTTCAGGTTTACTGCTTGAATTATATGTCGCTTAGTGAGCACCAAATGTTATATTTGACGAAATGCCTCGCAACCAGTGTAATACTAATTTAATAGTTCACGAGGTGAACATTAATGCAATCTTACATTAAAACAAACAATTGATCGATTAAGTTTATGATAGTTTATTGTAGTTTTTCCAAAAATCTTGACAGATTGTATCCAAATTGTGCCCCAGCCCTGTGCACACTGACGTTTAATTTGGACGTGAAAGCGCGCTAATCTTTCAAAACATTTAACATTATCAAATCGATATATTTTAATTGTTTAACATAGTGAAATATCATTTATGTAATTGACAATTTTCTATAATCTACATATATAAAAGGATAATCTCACGCTATTTACCAGGGTGCCAGAAAATACCTCTGTGAGCTCCGTGATGTCTCTTGCGCTGATGGTGCACCCACGTAACGTCTGATAAACGTTAACCACGTGCTCATGAGTGGTTTCGACCTTGTTCCCGGCATTGATTGCTTTCACCTCCATCTTATACTTACGCCCGGGGGTCAGGGCACCTAAAATATGTGAATTACTTATCAATTCATCATGTCATTGAAGTTGAATTAAACACAACGGAGAGGTTCATAAAAATGACAGATTGTTGTAGCTCTTATTGATCAGTAATGGTAATCTGCAATGTTTCTTATGCGTGCATAGTCTTGAGTCGCGGCAATGTTTCTTATGCGTGCATAGTCTTGAGTCGCGGCAATGTTTCTTATGCGTGCATAGTCTTAAGTCGCGGCAAGGTTTCTTATGCGTGCATAGTCTTGAGTTGTGGCAAGGTTTCTTATGCGTGCATAGTCTTGAGTTGCGGCAAGGTTTCTTATGCGTGCATAGTCTTGAGTTGCGGCAAGGTTTCTTATGCGTGCATAGTCTTGAGTCGCGGCAATGTATCTTATGCGTGCATAGTCTTGAGTCGCGGCAAGGTTTCTTATGCGTGCATAGTCTTGAGTCGCGGCAAGGTTTCTTATGCGTGCATAGTCTTGAGTCGCGGCAAGGTTTCTTATGCGTGCATAGTCTTGAGTCGCGGCAAGGTTTCTTATGCGTGCATAGTCTTGAGTCGCGGCAAGGTTTCTTATGCGTGCATAGTCTTGAGTCGCGGCAAGGTTTCTTATGCGTGCATAGTCTTGAGTCGCGGCAAGGTTTCTTATGCGTGCATAGTCTTGAGTCGCGGCAATGTTTCTTATGCGTGCATAGTCTTGAGTCGCGGCAATGTTTCTTATGCGTGCATAGTCTTAAGTCGCGGCAATGTTTCTTACGCGCACATAGTCTTGAGTTGCGGCAATGTTTCTTACGCGCGCATAGTCTTAAGTTGCGGCAATGTTTCTTATGCGTGCATAGTCTTAAGTTGCGGCAATGTTACTTATGCGTGAAAAGTCTTTAGTAAGCGATGTTTCTAATGCGTGCTTAGTCTTTAGTCGCGGTTTTGTTTCTTATGCGTGCACAGTCTTTAGTTAGCGATGTTTCTAATGCGTGCTTAGTCTTTAGTTGCGGTTTTGTTTCTTATGCGTGCATAGTCTTTAGTTGCGGCAATGTTACTTATGCGTGAAAAGTCTTTAGTCGCGGCAATGCTTCTTATGCGTGCATAGTTTAAAGTCGCCTCAATGTTTCTTATGCGTGCCTAGTCTTAAGTCGTGGCAATGTTTCTTAAGCGTGCATAGTTTTTAGTCGCGGCAATGTTTCTTATGCGTGCATAGTCTTATGTCGCGGCAATGTTTCTTATACATGCATAGTCTTTAGTCGCGGTATTGCTTCTTATGCGTGCATAGTATTAAGTTGCGGTGATGTTTCTTATGCGTGCATTGTCTTTAGTCGCGGCAATGTTTCTTATGCGTACATAGTCTTTTGTCGCGGCAATGTTTCTTATGCGTGCATAGTCTTGAGTCGCGGCAATGTTTCTTATGCGTGCATAGTCTTTAGTCGCGGTAATGCTTTTTATGCGTGCATAGTCTTTAGTTGCGGTGATATTTCTTATGCGTTTATAGTCTTCAGTGGTGGCAATGTTTCTTATGCGTGCATAGTTTTTAGTCGCGTTAATGTTTCTTATGCGTGCATAGTCTTCTGTTGCGGAAATGTTTCTTATGCTTAGTGTATAGTCGCGGCAATATTTTTTATGCGTGCATAGTCTTTAGTTGCAGTGATGTTTCTTATGCGTGCATAGTCCTAAGTCGCAGTTATACATTGTATCTTCATTGCTCGCGCATTATTTGGACTTTTAGGAGTGAGACAATTTCAAAACAACAAAACTGATAAACTGATATATGTGATCAAAGATCTACATTTATTTTTTCCCAATGTGAAGTAATTTCAATATAAATAACGCATAAACAGCCTACCTGGCTGGATAGTGTACCACGTAAACCAGTCTGCTGTCAGATTGCTGGCGCGGCCCACAGCCGGAAGGTCAGCGTCTAACCAGTCGTAGTCTTAACGAGAAAGGAAACCACGAAACATTTTTGTTCATCATATAATTCATACACACATAAATTTAGTTTACGGAATACAGAATTATGGTATAAAGATAAACTTAAACATTATTTAGAATACCAAAAGTTGCCGGGAGATAACATGGATGTTTTTGTCCATCAAGAGGCATCCACCATTATTACAGCCAAACATATGGGGTTTGCCGCCTTTGCTCATATTTTCAATGGTAACTAGTACCAAGTTTCATGTGAATATCCTGAAGGGTCATATAGATGTGGCTAAGCTTAAAGTGACACTCTTATTCAAAATCAATACATACCAATGTAAAACATAAATAGATTTCGACTTATAAACCTTTCACTACTTTGTATATAAAGCATTTATGGAAAATATTAATTACTGATAACAAGATTGTAACCGTGTATTGAATAGCTAAAAACGTAAAAAAAACACGATTGATGAATGGTAAAAGATTAACTGTGATCTACTATCGTCTCATAAGGTAGAAATACTGTGTTATCTGAACTTTTCTTCCAAATTAAACTTAGTATCCTTCATAAGAACCACTGTTTTGACATTTATTCATTTTTGGTATAAGTAAACAATTGTTTTAATTGTGGCAAAGCTTATCTGGGAGTAAGAATGCATCTTTATAATATCTGCTCCATTTAACCGAAGACGACACAACGACTATCACTATCGCTTTGAAAACAAGACGAGTTAACAGGGTTAATACATCACGTACCCCACAGGTTAGGGACGAAGCGCCAGGCGACCGCCACGTCCTTCGAAACCTCCGCCTTGGTCATGATGGGCCGGTCGTGGCGGAAGTTATGACGTATTGTCACCATGCGAATCTGGGTATAATAGAAATTATTGTTAGGTGTTTTGACTTATACGATACCCTTGACATGATCCAACACGTGAATGGAGACATGATGAACTGAGTTGTTTTGAATTAATACGGTCAAACATTTAAATATATATGACATAATGACGACTGGTTGTATTGCGCAATAATAGCTCAAAGTGTCTGTGGACGGAGACAAACTACCCTACCGTCGGTGCAGACGATCCGTGAACGATGTAGACCACAGACTTGCTGGCCGAGTAGTTTTTATCTTTCTTCTCAACGCTCACCATCAACGTAAATGTGTAAGTCACTCCGCCCTTCATATTTTTTGGATTAAACGCCAGTGTCGATGTGTTCGTGGCACCAACTATATCAATGTTGTTAATGCAGTTCTGCAAAAGACAGAGTGCAAGATACAATGTGTTGTGTTTGGTGTTTTATTTGTTGTTGTTTTCCGATATTTGTTTTCCCTAAGTATTTTCCTAGGTCCCGACGATTTCGACATAACGGGTTTCGACCTTGTTTATTTTCTTAATTCGAAAATAATACACAGACAATGACTGCTTAAACAAGCAATCCCGAAAGAAACGAATGACAAGTAAACAAGATAAACGATGAACGTATACTGGTTGTACCTGGCTCGTGTCGGTAAGGCACGACCACTGGTAGGAGAGAAGGCCGCCATCAGGGTCATACGAGAGACTCCCGTACAGCGTCAACGAGCTGCTAGAATCAGCTGATATCGCATTCGTCGACCCTCCTAAAACCCAAATATAAATAAATGATACGACAGTTGGTCATTCAGAACAGTTCATAATTATGGTTGAAATTAAAAGGTCACATGTTTTGGCAGGATCAAGTTACAATGGTTTTCAACAGTTGACATGAAAATGCAAAGTCTGGGTGAAATGCTGTTCAACAACTATGGACGGTCTTTATGCAATGGTGTCCAAAGGCCTATGTGTTATGGTGATGTCCAGAAGCAATGACGTTTAACAGTTTACGTGTTATGGTAAGGTCTATATGCAATGGCGTTTAGCAATTTACGTGTTATGGAAAGGTCTATATGTAATGGCGTTTAGCAATTTACGTGTTATGGAAAGGTCTATATGCAATGGCGTTTAGCAATTTACGTGTTATGGAAAGGTCTATATGCAATGGCGTTTAGCTATTTACGTGTTATGGTAAGGTCTATATGCAATGGCGTTTAACAATTTACGTGTTATGGTAAGGTCTATATGTAATGGCGTTTAGCAATTTACGTGTTATGGTTAGGTCTATATGCAATGGCGTTTAGCAATTTACGTGTTATGGTTAGGTCTATATGCAATGGTGTTTAGCAATTTACGTGTTATGGTAAGGTCTATATGCAATGGCGTTTAGCTATTTACGTGTTATGGTTAGGTCTATATGCAATGGCGTTTAGCTATTTACGTGTTATGGTAAGGTCTATATGCAATGGCGTTTAGCAATTTACGTGTTATGGTTAGGTCTATATGCAATGGCGTTTAGCAATTTACGTGTTATGGTAAGGTCTATATGCAATGGCGTTTAACAATTTACGTGTTATGGTAAGGTCTATATGCAATGGCGTTTAACAATTTACGTGTTATGGTAAGGTCTATATGCAATGGCGTTTAGCAATTTACGTGTCATGGTAAGGTCTATATGCAATGGCGTTTAACAATTTACGTGTTATGGTAAGGTCTATATGCAATGGCGTTTAGCAATTTACGTGTTATGGTAAGGTCTATATGCAATGGCGTTTAACAATTTACGTGTTATGGTAAGGTCTATATCCAATGGCGTTTAGCAATTTACGTGTTATGGTAAGGTTTATATGCAATGGCGTTTAGCAATTTACGTGTCATGGTAAGGTCTATATGCAATGGCGTTTAGCAATTTACGTGTCATGGTAAGGTCTATATGCAATGGCGTTTAACAATTTACGTGTTATGGTAAGGTCTATATGCAATGGTGTTTAACAATTTACGTGTTATGGTAAGGTCTATATGCAATGGCGTTTAACAATTTACGTGTTATGGTAAGGTCTATATGCAATGGCGTTAAACAATTTACGTGTTATGGTAAGGTCTATATGCAATGGCGTTAAACAATTTACGTGTTATGGTAAGGTCTATATGCAATGGCGTTTAGCAATTTACGTGTTATGGTAAGGTCTATATGCAATGGCGTTTAGCAATTTACGTGTTATGGTAAGGTCTATATGCAATGGCGTTTAGCAATTTACGTGTTATGGTTAGGTCTATATGCAATGGCGTTTAGCAATTTACGTGTTATGGTAAGGTCTATATGCAATGGCGTTTAACAATTTACGTGTTATGGGACGGTCTATATGCAATGGCGTTTAGCAATTTACGTGTCATGGTAAGGTCTATATGCAATGGCGTTTAGCAATTTACGTGTTATGGTAAGGTCTATATGCAATGGCGTTTAGCAATTTACGTGTTATGGAAAAGTCTATATGCAATGGTGATTAACAATTTACGTGTTATGGAAAGGTCTAGGTGTAATGGTGTTTAACAGTTAACATTTTATAGCAAGTTCTGGGTACACATTTAAAGTATTCAAGTAAGGTATTCGTGCTTTGATGTTTAACATACACACCTAAATATTTTTACGAACATCAATTTTGCAATTTATTTCTTAAGGCTTGCAGCTTTGATGTGTCAATGAATCATATTGAATACGATCGGAAGTGTGTTGACATTGCAAAGTGTAAAGCTGACCTGTAATTTAGGGAGCTTTGTTGCACATTCACAGTGTATACCCTTTTGGAAATGATTTTGACAGTGTAACGAGCTCAAAGTGTATAGGTTATCCGTAATGTTGGGGACAGGGTTCTGAGCTCACAGTCTATAACCAATCCGTAATGTTGGGGACAGGGTTCTGAGCTCACAGTGCATAACCTATCCGTAATGATGGGGACAGGGTTGTGAGTTCACAGTGTATAACCTATCCGTAATGATGGGGACAGGGTTGTGAGTTCACAGTGTATAGCCTATCCGTAATGATGGAGACAGGGATGTGAGTTCACAGTGTATAGACTATCCGTAATGATGGGGACAGGGTTGTGAGTTCACAGTGTATAGCCTATCAGTAATGATGGGGACAGGGTTGTGAGTTCACAGTGTATAGCCTATCCGTAACTATGGAGACAGGTTTGTGAGTTCACAGTGTGTAGCCTATCCGTAATGATGGGGACAGGATTGTGAGTTCACAGTGTATAGCCTATCCGTAATGATGGGGACAGGGTTGTGAGCTCACAGTGTATAGCCTATCCGTAATTATGGTGACAGGGTTGTGTGTTCACAGTGTATAGCCTATCCGTAATGATGGGGACATGGTTGTGAGCTCACAGTGTATAGCCTATCCGTAATGATGGTGACAGGGTTATGAGTTCACAGTGTATAGCCGATCCGTAATGATGGGGACAGGGTTGTGAGTTCACAGTGTATAGCCTTTCCGTAATTATGGGGATATGGTTGTGATTTCACAGTGCATTGCCTATCCGTAAAGTTGTGGACATTGTTGTGAGTTCACAGTGTATAGCCTATCTGTAATGATGGGGACAGGGTTGTGAGTTCACAGTGTTTAGCCTATTCGTAACTATGGGGACAGGGTTGTGAGCTCACAGTGTATAGCCTATCCGTAATGATGGGGACAGAGTTGTGAGTTCACAGTGTGTAGCCTATCCGTAACTATGGGGACAGGGTTGTGAGTTCACAGTGTATAGCCTATTCGTAACTATGGGGACAGGGTTGTGAGCTCACAGTGTATAGCCTATCCGTTATGATGGGGACAGAGTTGTGAGTTCACAGTGTTTAGCCTATTAGTAACTATGGGGACAGGGTTGTGAGCTCACAGTGTATAGCCTATCCGTAATGATGGTGACAGGGTTATGAGTTCACAGTGTATAGCCTATCCGTAATGATGGAGACAGGGATGTGAGCTCACAGTGTATAGCCTATCCGTAATGATGGGGACAGGGTTGTGAGTTCAAAGTGTATAGCCTATCCGTAATGATAGGGACAGGTTTATGAGTTCACAGTGTATAGACTATTCGTAACTATGGGGACAGGGTTGTGAGCTCACAGTGTATAGCCTATCCGTAATGATGGGGACAGAGTTGTGAGTTCACAGTGTGTAGCCTATCCGTAACTATGGGGACAGGGTTGTGAGTTCACAGTGTATAGCCTATTCGTAACTATGGGGACAGGGTTGTGAGCTCACAGTGTATAGCCTATCCGTAATGATGGGGACAGAGTTGTGAGTTCACAGTGTGTAGCCTATCCGTAACTATGGGGACAGAGTTGTGAGCTCACAGTGTATAGCCTATCCGTAACTATGGGGACAGGGTTGTGAGTTCAAAGTGTATAGCCTATCTGTAATGATGGGGACAGGGTTGTGAGTTCACAGTGTATAGCCTATTCGTAACTATGGGGACAGGGTTGTGAGCTCACAGTGTATAGCCTATCCGTAATGATGGGGACAGAGTTGTGAGTTCACAGTGTGTAGCCTATCCGTAACTATGGGGACAGGGTTGTGAGTTCACAGTGTATAGCCTATTCGTAACTATGGGGACAGGGTTGTGAGCTCACAGTGTATAGCCTATCCGTAATGATGGGGACAGAGTTGTGAGTTCACAGTGTTTAGCCTATCCGTAACTATGGGGACAGGTTTGGGAGTTCACAGTGCATTGCCTATCCGTAATGATGGGGACAGGGTTGTGAGTTCAAAGTGTATAGCCTATCCGTAATGATGGGGACAGGTTTATGAGTTCACAGTGTGTAGCCTATCCGTAATGATGGGGACAGGGTTGTGAGTTCACAGTGTGTAGCCTATCCGTAATGATGGAGACAGGTTTATGAGTTCACAGTGTATAGCCTATTCGAAATGATGGGGACAGGCTTATGAGTTCACAGTGTGTAGCCTATCCGTAATGATGGGGACAGGGTTGTGAGTTCACAGTGTATAGCCTATCCGTTATGATGGGGACAGGTTTATGAGTTCACAGTGTATAGCCTATCCGTAATAATGGGGCCAGGGTTGTGAGCTCACAGTGTGTAGTCTATCCGTAATGATGGGGAAAGGTTTATGAGTTCACAGTGTGTAGCCTATCCGTAATGATTGGGACAGGGTTGTGAGTTCACAGTGTATAGCCTATCCGTAATGATGGGGACAGGGTTGTGAGTTCACAGTGTATAGCCTATTCGTAACTATGGGGACAGGGTTGTGAGGTCACAGTGTATAGCCTATCCGTAATGATGGGGACAGAGTTGTGAGTTCACAGTGTGTAGCCTATCCGTAATGATGGGGACAGGATTGTGAGCTCACAGTGTATAGCCTATCTGTAATGTTGGGGACATGGATGTGAGTTTACTGTGTATAGCCTATCCGTAACTATGTGGACATTGTTGTGTGTTCACAGTGTATAGCCTATCCGTAATGATGGAGACAGGGGTGTAAGTTCACAGTGTATAGCCTATCCGTAATGATGGGGCAGGTTGTGAGTTCACAGTGTATAGCCTATCCGTAATGATGGGGCAGGTTGTGAGTTCACAGTGTATAGCCTATCCGTAATGATGGGGACAGTGTTGTGAGTTCACAGTGTATAACTTATACACGTAATGATGGGGACAGGGTTGTGAGTTCACAGTGTATAGCCTATCCGTAATGATGGGGACAGGGTTGTGAATTCACAGTGTATAGCCTATCCGTAATGATGGGGACAGGGTGTAAGTTCACAGTGTATAGCCTATCCGTAACTATGAGGACAGGGTTCTGAGCTCACAGTGTTTAGCCTATCCGTAACTATGGGGACAGGGTTCTGATCTCACAGTGTATAGCCTATCCGTAACTATGGGGACAGGGGTGTAAGTTCACAGTGTATACCCTTTCCGTAATGATAGTGACAGGGGTGTGAGTTCACAATGTGTAGCCATCCGTAATGATGGGGACAGAGATGTGAGTTCACAGTGTGTACCCTATCCGTAATGACGGGGACAGGGGTGTGAGTTCACAGTGTGTAGCCTATCCGTAATGATATGTGGACAGGTTTATGATTTCACAGTGTATAGCCTATCCGTAATGATATGGGGACAGGTTTATGAGTTCACAGTGTATAGCCTATCCGTAATGACAGGGACAGGGGTGTGAGTTCACAGTGTGTAGCCTATCCGTAATGATATGTGGACAGGTTTATGAGTTCACAGTGTATAGCCTATCCGTAATGATATGGGGACAGGTTTATGAGTTCACAGTGTATAGCCTATCCGTAATGATGGGGACAGAGATGTGAGTTCAAAGTGTACATCATAATCGCTATAATGAGGACATGGTTGCATGTTCACAGTTTATAGACTACACTTAATGATGTGTAATTTTGTTGCAAGTTCACAGTGTGTAGCCAATTCGTATTGATAGGGAAAGGGTTGCGAGTTTTCAGTGTGCAGCGTTCCTGTAATGATGGGGACAGGGTTGCTAGTAAACAGTGTATATTTGGCCTATCCGTTATGATGAGGACGGAGTATCGAGTTCACAGGTTGTGTTCTACCCGTAAAGTTGTGGACATTGTTGTGAGTTTACAGTGAATAGCCTACCTGTAATGATGAGAGCGGCAATCCGAGTACACAATGTATATCCTATCCAAATTGATGGGGACAGGGTTGCGAGCTCTCAGTGCGTAGCCTACCTGTTATGGTTGTGATGTGGGTGCGCGGTCACATTGTGTTGCGTACCTGTTATGATAGGGATGGGGTTTCGGCACCCGACGATGAAGGGGATCTCATATGCAACCTTTACGGAAGTATCCTCAATAAGTGCTACCTCTAGGGAGTACACCACCTCGTCACCACCTGAAATAAGCCAAAAGGTGAACTTCGGGACGGGTCGATGGCATACTTCATAGAACATTCAGATGGTGAGTTTGGTCTAGTGGTATAGTTTTCGCGCCTTATGCCAGTACTGGTTTTTAATCGCGACAGTTTGTTTAAACTGCTGATCCTATTAAACATTCAGGTATCGGTGACAAGCCTTAAGCTTATTAATGTCTCGATTATAGACAAATGCTCCAATTGTTGCAAAGTACGTCCGTCCTATTTTTAGGACACCAATTTTGGTGATAATTGGTGGTATGTTAGTCAAATTTAGAAAATGGACACTGTAATTACAGTTCTTGCAATTTCGAGGGCCATAACTCTAGATTGCTACCCTGATCGATATATTCTGCCAATAAACATATTGTCTAAATGTGTTGATGATCGGGCAAAGGCTTCTAAGTAATTGAACGGACGTAGCTGCTTCTCGGAGGTCATTTTTGGTCTCAATTTTAAAATTTAAATGGCATGTGAGCGTTCTTGCAGACTATCAGGAACTTTCACTTCTGTAATGGCGGACGGTTACGTGACAACAAAATGGCGGCGGTCTAATTTAAGACATATGAATCGTCTATACCGACTTTAGGTAATTTCTAAAATTAATGGGAGACAACTCACAAGTGACTCGAGTGATATAGCTGGTTATCGAACTTGTCGAAGATATTAAGCCAATATAAATTCTAACCAAATTGAATGACGATTGTAAGTTATTCCTATAATTAAACGGCAAGTGTCATGAGCGATATGGCTGGTAATCGAACTTGTCCATGATACTATGCCAATACATATTCTGATCAAATTTTTGGATTATTGCACGAAGGCGTTAAAATTATTGATCGACCAAGACGGATTATAGGTATTTATTATAATCAAAGGGCAATAACTCTCGAGGGTCTTGAGCGATATGACTAGTTATCAAACTTGTCCACGATGTTATGCCTATACGCATTCTGATCAAATTTTGGGATGATTGGACGAAGGATTTGAAGCTATTGGTCGGACAAGATTGATTTTAGGTAAATTCTATAATAAAAGGGCGATAGCTTTTTTGAGACTAAAGCGATATGCCTCCATATCGAACTAGTTCCAGATATTATGCCCATTCACATTTCGACCAAATTTGGTGTCGATTGGACAAATGTTTCTCAAGTTATTGGTAGGACAACCTACTGGACGCCCGAATGCCGCAGGTGAAACTACATACGGTCTTATGAACGAGTGTCCTTCATATATACATTCAATAGATTAAAGAATATTCCGATTGATATGCTATAGTATGTACTACATGAATAGTACTGATTTTCAAATTAGGCCTTATAAAAATCATAGCCAAATTAACATAAGTTCGGTAAAAACATTCTGATCATTAAATTGATATGCGTACGTACACATGTTGATGGTAATATCGGTTTTCTTGGCAATGTGCCTGTACTCCCCAGGCACGATGATGCCGTCTCTCCGCCACCGGAACCGAAAAGCATCGAGCCCTGAACCGTCCGTTGATGTGTACTCTATTCGCGTTCCGATACCGAACCTATTCAGAGACAGTTTTGTAAGGGCAAGAAAGCATTATCCTACCTTTTACATTTGTTCGTCTGTATTGCTATGTTTTGGTTGATTACCTCTGTTAACTGCTTTAGACCAACACACATTGGTATTGGGTATTATAACATTACAACTCAGGTCAGTTAAATATATGTAAACAAACTTTTCACTTATTAGAAAAGCTTTCGAAATAAAGTTATACAGCAGAAAGGGTGGCAATTGTGTTCAAAACATCACAAATTTTGCTTACAAAATATATATATATATATATTACACAGTATTAAGGTATATCTCCTAAACATTATTGGGGTATATATATTACACGGTATTGGGGTATATCTATTACACAGTATTGGGTATATCTATTACACGGTATTGGGGTATATATATTACACAGTATTGGGGTATATCTATTACACAGTATTGGGGTATATATATTACACGGTATTGGGGCATATCTATTACACAGTATTGGGGTATATTTATTACACAACATTGGAGTATATATATTACACAGTATTGGGCTATATCTATTACACAGTATTTGGGTATATCTATTACACGGTATTGGGGTATATATATTACACAGTATTGGGGTGTATATATATATTACACAGTATTGGGGTATATCTATTACACAGTATTGGGGTATATCTATTACACAGTATTGGGGTATATATATTACACGGTATTGGGGCATATCTATTACACAGTATTGGGGTATATTTATTACACAACATTGGAGCATATATATTACACAGTATTGGGGTATATCTATTACACAGTATTTGGGCATATCTATTACACAGTATTGGGGTATATCTATTACACGGTATTGGGGTATATATATTACACAGTATTGGGGTGTATATATATATTACACAGTATTGGGGTATATCTATTACACAGTATTGGGGTATATCTATTACACGGTATTTGGGTATATCTATTACACGATATTGTGGTATATATATATTACACAGTATTGGGGTATATCTATTACAAAGTATTGGGCTATATCTATAACACGGTATAGGGCTATATCTATCACACGGTATTGGGGTATATCTTTTGCACAGTATTGGGGTGTATCTATTATACCGTATTGGGGTATATCTCTAGTTCAGTATTGGGGCAAATCTTCTAAACAGTATTTGGGTATATACGTGATTTGGCTAAAAAAATCGTAATCATCAATGATTTATAAGGCAGTTTCATTGTTTTCACAAGGAAACTCTGGAAATCTGACTCTCACATATGCACATACACACATAATTATGTTTTTACTTAAAAGGGGTGTTTTGGCGAAAGTTCGAATTGAACCCGGTCACTACAAAAGTAAACCAACGGATACAACTGAAAGTATAGGGTTATTGAAGAGTATTTAATATTTACATGCGATTTCATTTAAAAAAGAGTTATCGTGCGTGCCTCATGAATATTTATATAAACGAGATTTGTCAGCAAATTTTCCCACGGTATGTATGATGTGCAACGGAAGAAAGTACCGTGGATCCCCACAAAGCTTAGTTTTAATATGGTCAGTGCAAAACACCGTTACACGGGATAAAACTGTCTTGGGTTCAACCAGTACTGAGTACACTTTTTACCCAGTACAACCCTTTTAAGACAGGCGCTAGGACAAGGGGGTTATTGTTATAATATTTAACCGGGGTTTGAAACCGTGACCTTCCAGACCGAAGCAAACGCTTTACCATTGAGCTATCATGGCGGTTAAACTTTTGAAGAATACTGGTAACCAGTTTAGTCAACATTGATCAATTATGTACATAGAGTTGTACAGTTATGTACACAACTTTTTATTCAATGTTACAACAGCATACAGTATTGTAACATGTTTACATTTAAACATTTCTGTTTAAGAAATGTTGTCATATATTGTACACGTATTTAAAGGAACATAGCAAAACGTGGCTATTTCAACATTGAAAAAAACTTGAAACAACGTCGAAATAATGACCGTTTTCAACGATGAAATATCGACCATTTTCTTAACTTTAACTTTATAACAACGCTGTGTACCTGCTCGGAAGACTCTCTATGCTTGACTAGGCAGAAACTTTTATTTACCAAGGTATCTTGCCAACGTGATTATTTCTTTGAGAGTATACTTACTATACTCGGGGTATATCTCTTAAAGAGTATTGGCTTATATCGGTTACAGAGTATTGGGTTATGTCGGTTACAGAGAATTGGGTTATATAGGTTACAGAGTATTGGGTTATATCGGTTACAGAGTATTGGGTTATATAGGTTACATAGTATTGGGTTATATCGGTTACAGAGTATTGGGTTATATAGGTTACAGAGTATTGGGTTATATAGGTTACAGAGTATTGGGCTACCTCTCTTACATAGTATTGGGTTATATCTCTTACACAAGTTTTGGGTATATCTCTGACATATTATTTGGTTATCGTTTACAGAGTATTTGGTTATATCTCTAACAATGTATTTGATTATATCTCTTACAAAGTTTGGGGTTATAACTCCTACAGAGTATTTAGTTATATCTCTTACAGAGTATTGGGTTATATCTCTTACAGAATATTTAGTTATATCTCTTACAGAGTACTGGGTTATATCTCTTACAGAGTATTTAGTTATATCTCTTACAAAGTATTGGGTTATATCTCTTACAGAGTACTGGGTTATATCTCTTACAGAGTACTGGGTTATATCTCTTACAGAGTACTGGGTTATATCTCTTACAGAGTATTGGGTTATATCTCTTACAGCGTACTGGGTTATATCTCTTACAGAGTAATGGGTTACTAGTATATCTCTTACAGAGTAATGGGTTATATCTCTTACAGAGTATTGGGTTATATCTCTTACAGAGTAATGGGTTATATCTCTTACAGAGTATTGGGTTATATCTCTTACAGAGTATTGGGTTATATCGGTTACAGAGTATTGGGTTATATCTCTTACAGAGTATTGGGTTATATCTCTTACAGAGTATTGGGTTATATCTCTAACAGAGTATTTAGTTATATCTCCTACAAAGTATTGGGTAATATCTCTTATAGAGTATTTAGTTATATCTCTTACAGAGTACTGGGTTATATCTCTTACAGAGTACTGGGTTATATATCTAACATAGAATTGGGTTATATCTCTTACAGGGTATTGGGTCATATCTCCTTCATAGTGTTGGGTTATATCTCTTACAGAGTACAGGGTTATATCACTTACAGAGTATTGGGTTATATTTCTTACATAGTTTTTCGTTATATCTCTTACAGGGTATTGGGTTATACCCTTTACATAGTAATAAATAAAATATTTTACAAAGTATTGGGTTATATCGCTTACGCAGTATTGGGGTATATCTGGATCCATCCAGAAGGGAGGAATAGAACACCCGCGGGCTTCAGGATTACGTTAGGCAGGGCGATGTCCACCTTCCAGATGGTGTGGTTAATGAACGCCGTGCCATTTAAAAAATCCTTGGCCGTTACAGTCACATTGAACTGGTTACCGGAAGTGATGTTCACCGTCATTTCCATCTCATCAGCAACAGCCTCTAAAAAGAGACCCCTTTTTACAAGGTGATTTTAAACTGTAGTAATAACTTATACCCTTATAAACAAACATAATTCAGTTAATCAAAAGTAAATAAGTTTGTTTTGACGTTCACATTTCCACATAGCATGCCCATTTATGGTTTTGTGGATACATATACCAACGCTTATACACAAATAAGTTTAAATATATAAGTGTCTCACCAACAACAGCGCCGTTAA
Organism: Mya arenaria; assembly: GCF_026914265.1. Lineage (NCBI taxonomy): Eukaryota > Metazoa > Mollusca > Bivalvia > Myida > Myidae > Mya > Mya arenaria. The sequence continues at coordinate 61,106,053 of NC_069125.1, read as the reverse complement.
GCGTCCAGACCACAGAAGTCGGCTGACGGTCGCCGGGCGCAAACACAATAACGATCTCCAAAGTGACGTTGCCCTGGGCCTCGAGGGTTAGAGTGGTGGGCCAGAAACCGCGCTTCGCAATCTGGATGGCGTTTGGCACGTCCTCTCCCAGCCTTGACACTAAGTTTAAGGTGATATTGGGCGTTGAACGCTTGAACTGGCCTGCCTCGGGCTGCAGTCCATCTTTAAGATCGATAGTCATACCTTAACACCAGCAAGAGAAGAGAACAGAATAAGGTACCACATCACACACCGTCGTATACTCTTGTCTGACTGCGACACTTTACTATTTCCGATAAAAGGAGTGTAACGGTAAGGTATGCCCAATAGGGACTCTTTCACAATTCAAGTCCAAAACTGGGCACCTGCAGCGATAAATAGCGTGTTTTACATGTTTAACACTGGTTATTCTTTTGGTTTGGTCTTAGTTATCCAAAAAGTGCATTGATTGGTCAATATTTATACAAGAATGAATAGTAACCAATGGACAAACTAGACAAAAGAATAACCTGTTGATACTACTTGTTAAGCTTGATATAATTGACTGCAGTCTTTAACGACCATTGTCACAATGGAGTTTAAGAAATAAGTATAGACGTAAGGACTGTGAGCGACCAATCACCAACATAGGTTTATACAATAGGATTTCCTGAAAGTGCTTATCAAACCCTACCTGATTCCGTTCTCTGCCCTTATGCGGTTGGGACTTTAATGAATAAGTGACTGTAGTGTTCGTTACCTATCTAGTATTGAATGCATCTATCTATTTTGAAAAACAGGAATGGGAATGTGCTGTGATGTTTTTTATACAGCCGATAATGAAATGAAAAAATGCTCCATTACATAACAGCGTCACTTCAAGCGATAACAATCATAAACAGTCTGAGAACTTTACGTAACCTTAACTTTTGTAAATTCAAATAAGCCGTTAGAGGTTCTTTATAATAGTGTACAATATATGTTCTAAAAGTATATCATTATTTGACAATTTTACCCACCCAGATATTGTATAACGGGAAACATAACTTACCACTTGTCAACCTATTCTTGTTGACATTGATTTGATTTTATGGCATTTTGAATAAATGCACATTATCAATCAACACAGTGTGTTTCTTGTATTTTTTCCATCATACATTACTAGTTTAACCGGCTTGCGGTCGCCTTTATAACCTTATCACTGTATATACAACATATAAATTTGATACGTTAACATCATTCGGAGCTCCTTGGCCATTTTTTTCAAAAACAACCTCGGATGTATGCCGGTACATCAGATGAAGTAGTTCGTAATTTTTTGAATAATATCATTAATTAAATGTAGTGCTTAAGAGTTTTATTTATTGATCTCAGTTTAAATTGATTGCCAGTGAAGTGTTTTAGTGCAAACATAATTAAGATTCCCAAGAGTTAAGTCAGAAAGTTTAACTGCTAAATAAGATTAGTACGCGATCTATTTGCAGCGGACTTAAACGTACAACTTTTTGAGTATGTAAAGCGTCCAAATACATCCGAGGTTGTTTTCGATAAAATGGCCGAGGAGTTCCGAATGACGTTAACATATTTCAAGCAGAACAAAGCATGTTTTATCTTCACTTTGGGTTACGTTGCAATGGTAACTTGATTGACTTTCTTGCCCATTGATGGAGATGGCCATTTTCAAAATTGGAAAGTATGGCGCGTTGTGTGCTTTGTAACCGCATCTGGATTTATTGGACACTTCAGGAACATTGGAGGGCCATAGCGAGACAATGTCGTGCATAGAATATGCATAGAATGAGTAAAGTTCAAGAAAAAGATGGTCAATTGGTGAAGCCGTAAAGGGCATAGTTGGACATTGTTTTTCTCTGAATGGGCAACATTCTAGTAATATACATGAAATCAGCTCTCGAGGACTTTTATTTGGCACTAATTGGGCGATATTTTAACTCTTATTGAATATATTGGTCACTGTGTGGTAGACTAAAGCCTTACTAAGGTTTGTTTAGTACACATGATATATTATATTGTAGCCACAATGGGGCTGGATTGATTCTTGTTATGCTTGAATAGAACCCTCACGTGGGTATACCTCTCCACGAGATGGCATTTATAACCATTTAAGACATGTCTGAAGCAGAAACCTCTACAATGTGAAATGGGCATTGGAAGGGCTGAAATGTGAGACATATTCAGATAGTGGGTTGATTATGTTGACCAGGGCCTCTCAAAGTTAGGGTTTCAAATGTCCACTTTATTGTTGCAAAATATAAAAAGTTATATAGTGTATATTAACTTAGTCCTTGTTTTGACCTGAAACGAAAGAAAGGTATTTGGAGAAAATCGGTTGAAAAGTAACTTAGAAACGAGCTTTACGAAAACACCACTTCCGTATGAAGGACACAGTAATTATATACTAGTATTTAGGGAAATCGTTCATGGATTGGTAAAATATTAATATTTTACGATAAAGTTTCGCCCTTATTTTTTGTTTACCAAAATATTATAAAAAAGCAAATCATTTGTGTGTGTGTGTGTGTGTGTGTGTGTGTGTGCGCGTGAGCGCGTGAGCGCGTGTGCGCGTGTGCGTGTGTGTGTTTGTGGGGAAATGGAGGGGAGCGTGGGCAAAAAGGAGGGTTGTCAGGGTTGGGGATAGTCGGTGCAAAGGGGGGCTGTTAACGAAGATTCCAATAATTTTCAAAAAAAGCGACATCAAATCTGACGTCGACGTTGGACTTTGGTCGGTATGTCGGCAATATATTAGAACACGAATAATCCGACGTCCTGTGACGAATGGATGTATCCAACGCACGTTTATCATTGGCAGTTCTTCATAAATAATAAGGTTGACACGTTCTCAGTTTAAAAAACTTACTGACCTGGCAGAATTGTAGATCCGTCGCCGAACTTGACGGTGAGCTCAGTCGCTTCAGCGTTGAAACGACACACGGCCGGTCCACCAAAAGCAGAAGTATCGTCGAAGTATGCATCACATCCGTCGGCGGGGCTATTTTCTACCCTCTTGTTAAACGCTATCTTCAGCGAGTCACCTGATTGGATTTGAATGGTGTATATAAATTAAAAAATACCCTTACCAAAAGTGTTTTTCTCGTGTCTATTGCCACTACGTGACGCTTTTTTGTATACATCCAACAGGATTTATTACTATTTATACTCTTTTATATGACTACAACAACATCTCGCATTGTTTACCCATGGCGCTGAAGATCGCCTCGTTGTCTATAACTGCCGGTGCCTGCTCATAGAAGTGGACGGCCTCACAGCCGATAGTATGGAGGCGGTCCAGCGTGGCACACACCCACATTGCCTTAGACTCCCCGGGGACCGTGATGGTGCAGTTCCATAGCCCCGTCTTATTCGAGTAGTCGTCTACTACCACTGTCTCCGTCGCCGCAGATATATCCGAGTTTGCAGTATCTGTGAACGGGCATGCATACAAATAACTAGTTTGTATTCGTATTAACTCAACTTAAGTCAACTTATAAATCGAACAGCTGTGGGAAAGTGTGACAGGCTACGGAGGAGGTGTGACAGGCTATGGTGGAGGTGCGACTGGGTGTGGTGCAGGTGTGACTGGCTGTGGTAGAAGTGTGACTGATTGTGGAGGAAGTGTGAGTGGCTGAGGAGGAGGTGTGACTGGCTTTGTTAGAGGTGTGACTAGCTGTGGAGGAAGTGTGACCGATTGTGGAGAAGGTGTGACTGCCTGGGGTTGAGGTGTGACTGGCTGTGGAGGAAGTGTGACTGGCTGTGGTGGAGATATGACTGGCTGTGGTGGAGGTGTGACTGGCTGTGGAGGAGGTGCGACTGGCTGTGGAGGAGGTGTGACTGGCTGTGGAGGAAGTGTGATTGGCTGTGGAGGAGTTGTGACTGGCTGGAGAGGAGGTGTGACAGGTTGTGGAGGTGTGACTGGTTGTGGAGGAGGTGTGACTGGCTGTGGGGGAGGTGTAACTGGCTGTGGAGGAGTTGTAACTGGCTTGGGCGAGGTGAGACTGGTTGTGGAGGTTTCTATACCTGCGGTGAAACAATACACTTTGGGGTCCACCACGTAAATGTCCTGGACGCTGATGGTCGTCGACTCGTCCACGATCGTCAAGCTGACCGAAAGTGATACCAAACCAATGTAGTTCAGATCTCTTGGGCTGATCCCGTCCGTGCTGAACACTGGAAACAACAACGTGCATTATCCTTTATACGTTGTTTGAAACAGTCACGTCAACTACAGAACTACTAGTATTTTTGCCACTAATATACAACTTCTTTCCCTACATGAATTACTTTAATTTATAACAAAAGCTTGATATTACATTACCGGTCTCAATGTTTTCAAGTCCTTACCGGAGGGGTCATATATCCGTATTTCCGGCCCCGTCACATCATTATAATCCTCTCCATCCGGCCCCACCCGCGCCCCTATCTCGTACCTGCCTGCAATACCAACAACATACTCGCATTTATGAACGTCTTGGGGGCTTTTATTTTTGCATACTTATTCCCATTTTGCAAATCTAAGACAATATCCCTAGCTGTCTGCGGCTCAGGTGTCGTTTCATTTAAGATCCATGTTAGTGGCGTGTGAAGTTGGCGCGTAGCTCGTTAATCGCACACCAACTAGTTTACCTGGATCGTAGATCGTAGATCAACCGTCTGACATAAACATTGAGATCGACCAATTTTCGTGTTATTTTAATTGGTCGAGCTACGATCTATAACCAAGGTCAACTCGTTTGTATGTCCGTTTATTGTCGATCTACCGTTTGCCAGCAGGTCGTGGTTTTGATTGGTCGACCTACGATTTACGATCCAGGTCAACCCATTCGTTTATTTTTGGGTTGATGTACGATCTACGAGTAACACGTGCTAGGGAAGAACAATAACTTTAAAGGGACTCGTTTATGTTTTGGGACGAACAATTAGATTTCCCGGTAATGCATCTGAAAACACTTATTGTATCATTATTTTATGTACATACAACAAATTATGTTGAGTTTTTGCTCTTTTTATAAATATATAGGCAAATTTCTATCTAAGGGTCAATATGGCTGTAACTATCGTTCCCTGTCCAATCATAAACGGTGTATTAAAAGATCATATAATAAAAGTCAGTGTTTATATATTGACATATGTTTAGTTATCTAACTTAGTTATTCTAGTGGAATGGATGTTTGATCGCCCTTGTTTAAAGTCTCAGAGCAAAACACCAAGTGATTTCTGAAATAGTAACTTAATTGTGGTTACATGCAAAACCTTAACCATAACTTATGATTCGAATAATTAAGGGTCATTACTTGCATTTTATGCAAAATAAAGTTATCTAACTTCAAGTAGAACCGATGGTTTAGTACCATTGTGTAATGTTTCATTACATATCAAGTAGTTGCTGATATATATCATCCTATGTGTGCTTACTTGCAACACCGTCACCAGAATCTCTAAGTCGAATAATAAAGGCCAATTATATGCATTATTATATGCCAGTTTGCATTATATGCAAGGTAAAGTTGCTGAGGCATTAACCTTTGTGTGCGTACATGCACAACCATATAAACTAGAACTTCCATGTCGAATGATAAAGACCGATTATACTCACAATTGTCCAAACGGTGCGAACAAACTTCATTAATAAAGTAGGTTTGATAGTTGGGAACACATATCTCAAGTTCCAATGCAATACATGATGTATTCGCCGACGCTAAGGTATATAGTATTATAGCTCTTCTTATTATTCGGATAGTCGTGCTAACAATGTATGAATGTTTGTATTATCCCCAATTTTGTACACTATTCAACCACATTGGATGTATGAAGTTGACAAAATGTTCGAACCTGGTCTGTTCACAGTTGTGTTTTTCATGAGAATATCGCGAACTTTTTTAAGTGATTACTAAGAGTAAAATTTGATCGCATGACGTGAGCTTAGCCTATCCCTAGCCATTTATTTCTTGAAAAAAACACCACTGGGGATGATTTACTTTCACACATGACCGACACTCCCTACCTGGCTCAAGCGGTGGAACTGTAATGGTCATATTGGTGGCATCCTCAATATGCACAATAGTCGCCTCTTTCTGGACAATTTTATTTTCAGCCCTCCGGCGTCTGTGTTTGGGAAGTGCGTCCGTACGGGTACCCATCCTTCTACTCTCGCCCGCACCCCTCTGTGACTGACCGGTAGCATCCCCCTGTGACTGACCGGTAGCATCCCCCTGTGACTGACCGGTAGCATCGCGCCTGCGCCTTTCAATAGGATTGCCAGAGTTACCACGGGTGACTTGAAGAATAACTATTTCAATGTTAAGCGTGTGAAACCCTTCTCCACCAATATCGAACGTCTGAAAACATTTTTGAATAATGAAGGTCATCACAATTCAGGCCATTAATAATAATAATAACAACAACAACAACTTTATTTAACGAAGGTTACATACTAAGTGTACAATCATTACAGACATGCTACTTATTTACAGCATGAAACAACAGTCTAATTGGGTATATTTATAAATATATTTATGTCATATCGGACTTGTATGGTATTCTTTGTAACTGGCTAGGATCAAACCTAGCATCGTTGTGATGTTTCAAAAGAAAATAATGCCGAAAGTCCATGCAGACATGTTACCAAATATTAAACTGCATAATTAGTGTCAATTGATTGATCTCCCTTGCGTACTAGATCATCGCTCGAGGCACCGAATGTGAGGCTGGAGGTCAACACTTCAGGATCGCACGTGACTTCGTCACCGTCACAGACGCCGCACTTGTCCAAGGTGGTCATCGTTTTGTCATCATCTATTTAAATGAGACAAATATTTAATGCAACGAGGAAACTTATCTTCGAGCACATTGAAATGTTGTCCCAGGGTTTGCGTCGGCGTCTTCTTGACCGCCTCTGTCACATTTATTTTCATTTCCGTTTCCAGAACCACGAACATACGACCAACATATCATTGTCTTATATTTAACATGTTTGTGTTCCTATAAAAATCTTTTAAATACATAACTTAAACAGCAACAGTTTCATTAGCAATTTCATTTGCAATAGGTTAACACACTTTCAATGGGTTGGATGAAACACAACACATTATCATTAGCAACCACAGTACGCACAAATCAGATACCATATACTAATCTATTTAACAAGCATGCCAATGTCGAGACACCATATAAATACGGCAACACATTATAATTCTATTCAATATATATTTCCTTTACATGAGTCAAAGCAGTTGCCGGCGCAGTCCTTATATCTGGATCCGCCGGGATACTGTGATGGGTTCTGGTCGCAGTTTCCACACGTGTCCGACTGCCAGGTGGAGTCGCAATTCCATTCTAGCCAGCAAAGCACGTCATCTGCGTCCAGGCGAGAACTGCCACCTACAACATACACGGAATTCATGGGTCACACGATTCCATTCAATGCCGTTTTTATACTGATCTGATGCAATCGGCGCCATTATACAAACAAAATAAGGCATTATACATATACACAAAGCACAAGGGTCAAGTTAGTTACACTTTGGCGAATTTTACACACAAAAGTACCAATCAAATTTAGAATACAACCTTCACTTTCAGCCAACACAACAACAAATAGGCCTAATCATTAAGAATCATTAAGAATGTTAACTTTCGCTGGGGTTTAAAGGTCTGACCGCTACAGCCACTCATCCGATACACACTCCCTGCGTCAGGTTTTCGTTGACAATGTGCCAGCCAATAAGGTTGTATTCTAAGTCAGTTCTACCACAGGGGCAAGGTGCTTTATTTTATCACAACCATTTGACCACGCCCCCCCCCCACCGTTTTTTTTTAAAATCCGAGGCTGATAAATTATGATGGGGGAACTGTTCCTAACCGTTATTTATCAGCCTTATTTTTTTAATTTTTAAAACGGGCGGGGGCTGGAGAGGCGAGGTCAAATGGTGTCAAAACAACGCACCCTGCTCCTGTGAGTTCTATAACCAGAAGTAGAATATTAATGATTAAAAAGGGCTCGTTCGAAACGCTCACTCCACCCATTCGTAATCATTAAGAATTTACTTCATGTCACATAACTATTTCATACAGGTGACAGGTGTTATCGTTCACACAACGGACACGGTGGTCAAATCGATATGTGCATTCATATGCACATTTTAAACAGTCCACTATAACACTTGAGGCTGAAAGGAAACGCTAGACTGAAGCAATTTAAAACTGCGTTTCAACAATATGACATCGTATTAGTGGTTTATTGAATACGGAATTTATTCAAAGAATTCTAACAGTATACGAGTCTGATAAATTCCGCATTGATTGAAAACGAATGTTATTTTCTAGTCAAGTCGTATTCCTTTGATGATAACATAAAACGTCACTATATGAAGCCTGCACATTTTCAGCGGTGTCGATTTATGACGTCACGTTAAAGGTTTTTACATTGTCTAGTCGTTTTTTGTCATGACGGCAATGCTGATATTAATATATAAATAATTCCCAACAGCATCCAAAAAACAAGTCAATCCATGGAAGCTATACAGATATTAAAGTATGATCGGTATATGTATGCACACATTAATACACTAAAGACTGCAGCACGTAGCGTGTGGATCAAAAGTAACAGAACATGAGTACACTTAAAGAAAGACGCACGAGAGTCCATAAAGATGTTGTACAAATATCTCTTATACATAACGATTGGTGCATTCACATATAATATTCCACTGTGGGAATCCCTAAGTCGTTCGGTCTGACCAAAACTGAGTGTGTGGTGTCGGAAATCGAATCGAATCATTATCATTCAGTCAAATCAATGGTTTCAATGATATGGATTGTTGAATTTTCAGAAAATGCTCATTTATTGAACATAGTGTAACCATATGATTTCGTTAGATTGATTAACATTCACAACTGCCCATCGTTAATGTTAAAGAAAAAAAACACTTGAAAGACACGTGATAAGCAATAGTGAAGTGTATTTAGGTGTAAATAGGTGAAAAATTCCCTATAAATGTTGTTAAAATTAGCATGCTTCGTAATCAATGCCGTCAGTACCGACTCTTTGCTGTCTTTATATTCGCGACTGTTGTCCAAAAATCAAAGCACTAAAAGTGTTTAGAGACTAGGGATAGAATTGTGGTCGTCAAGACTGATGACGAAAAGCAATGAAGAAGTGATTGCGAGATGCGTGTAATATAGCATATCGTCTGCATCATTACTCTGTTTTAGGGATATCATTATTGCAAGTTTGTATGAAGGGATAATGTTTAGAAAATTTCTAAGTCAATGGATTTTGAAACAACTTTCGCCATTTTATTGCTTTCATACCATGCGTCATCTACATCTTACTATTTGCAACATCTATTGACATAATCATAATTAATCAAACATATTGTTAGTGCATATCTTTAAACCGTCTCTACAGCATCTTCCGCAAGGATATAACAAAATGTCACAAATGTTTTTCATTAACACCACACTTGATTTTAACTTCATCGCACAATCACCTCTTCCATATTCTCGACACCCACTTTACTCATCCAGTCTATTAGCGCTTTCAGTGCGTTGATTATACATGCAGCCCAAAAGAACACAAACGACGAACAGGAGAGGAGCTCAAATCAAGTCTTATATAAAGAAAAGAACCAATTTGCATATATTAGGTAAACCTTTAATTGTGATTCAATAAACAATGCCGGATGCAATGAATATACACATGTGTTTGTATTCAACAGTTTATAAAACATAGTTTACTCGCATACTTTATTCCAATTTTATTCCAGCTGTAAAGTCACTAGTATATTTATAAGAAAGTGTTATCTTCCTCTGCTGTGCCAAATGTATAAGTATAAAGTTTATACTTATACATTTTTTTACATTTTGCCTGCCTTACTTTTAAAGATAATTGGGATAAAGTACGCGTGAAGTGTTGATGATGAATATTTTACTACTCGTCTTTCTGTTTTATCGTGCATGTAGTAAGTACTCATTGTTTCATGTTCACCAATGTTGGCGTTCACACTTTGATAACGAAATTCACTGCATACAAAATATATGTAAGACTTAAAAAAATGCAGCTTTTCACCATTGATTTATTCTAATTGACTCGTTCATATTTTGGCACCTAATACGAATAAATACTCAAATAACGTAATGTTTGTTTTCTATTAAAATATTGTTAAATTAAGAGACCAGAGGAGGAAACCCAAGCAAGCACCTGTTGAACGTAATATTTCAGGAACAAAGATTTTACGGAAAGGTGGGAAATAAGGATAATTTTACGAAATATTCAAATGATTCATTTTTATTACCAAATTATGTTGTTGTTTTTTGGTACGAGTATTGCCATATGGGAATGGATTCGTTTCAATGCGAAACACAAAAGTTTTAAATTGCTAATTTGCTCATTTCACACATTCTCCTAAATTCTGCTTCTTGTACCATCACGTACCCGAATATCCAGAAAGAATCACAAACGCTTGACTTCAAAGGCAAGATTTTAGCATATGTCAACTTTTCTCGAAGGTTGCAAGTTGTCAATATTATAAACTTAGTTTTAACACTTGAAACGATTAGCTATATTTTATTTTAGAAAAGAAAAATATTTTCCGAAAAACGGCATATTACTATATATGAGCTAGTTCATTCAAAAATTCGATCTACTAGTAGATATATAGCATATGCATGTAACATATTGGGCCGACCACTGGCAACCTAAAGAATATCATTATATACGTTGGAAATTCCAGCTCTAGAATGGTGTTTCTATATAAACAGAGCTTTTAAAAGCACACCGTATCGTTCACTATTGAAAGAACCAATTGCTCTGTTCAACAGACGGGCAGTGTCCTAACGGGTGGCTGAGGCATGTCGACTTCTGCTTCAGCCATGACCAAGAGTCATGCACAGGCGCTCAGGTACAATGCGGTCTTGTGTGTACATGATGTTATGTTTTACTATATACGATATGATACTCGTCCATTTGATTGATACACATAAAATTGGCCTAAGGAACATGGAATGTGCCAGATATGATACACACTGATTCGGCCTAACTATATATCATGAACTCTACCAGATATGATACACACTGATTCGGCCTAACTAACATGTACTCTGCCGTATATAATACACACTGATTCGGCCTAACTAACATATTCTGTACCGGAAATGATACACACTGATTCGGCCTTACTAACATGTTCTGTACCGGATATGATACACACTGATTCGGCCTAACTAACATGTACTGTACCGGATATATGCTATTAACACTGATTCGGCATAACTGACATGTACTTTACCGGATGTGGATGTTTGCGACCAATAACTAGTTGATTGTTTCGTATCTCTCAGTATCCAAAGTTTGTCTAGAATAAAATGTATTACCGCCGCTATCACAGAATTTACCCAATTTTAATAAAATGACCAAGGATCGTGAGTGCGCATGCTTCCTCTGGTAATGTGCCAGTGTACAAATGTACGGAACTTTGTTGAATTCCTCAGGTGATACGCATTGAGACACATCGGCCACATTGTGCCATATTTTTAAGTCAATGTACGTGCTGCGTATTTTGTTGATAGCGTTAGGCGATATGCCACGAAATGCATAATTTTCCAGGTCTATGTACGTGCTGCGTATTTTGTTGATTCCTTTAGGCGATATGCCACGAAATGGCGTAGGGAAGCACGCTGGTGGAGATTGAGACGTTGGCGGAGAACTCGTACCTCGCCCACGCCGCAGATATGCGCAAACGTTCGTAGATACTAACGTAGGACGACATCAACTCTATTGATGCCGTATACTTTGAATTTGTTGTGTGAAGGTGGTATCTGGCATATTTATACAAATATAACTTCAACTAAAATATGAATACCATGAAGAGATACATAATAAGTTTGGTACTTATTGAAGTTTCATTTTATCACACGACTCGGGGAAAGATTTAAGATAAGATAAGAGGAAGAGAGGAACAAGTACAACATAAGCTGGTCTGAGCTTTTTAACCGACTATGTTTTAACATACAGAATTTAGTTTAACAATTGTATAAGAGCTGCAATGGCAAAATTAGTGATTATAACAAATAATAATAACATTTTACTATAAACATAAGATTTCTACTTCTTTTTTACTATAAAAACTTCTAATGTTACAGTTCAATACCGAATAGGGTTGACGGACCTTGCAGAAGAGGGGATTTGGCTATGGAGCGGAAGTAAGGAGCACGCCACCTATTTTTCCTGGGGCCCCGGGGAGCCTAACGGTAGGAACTCCGCCGGCGACGAGGAAAACTGTGTCGTCATAGAAACAGCGGGCACCTGGCATGACGTCATCTGTCATGACTTCCGACATTACATCTGCGAGTTACGTTTAGAGTAAGAACCAGAAGTGCCATTTTTCAGTTTAAACATTGGTTTTATCCTTGTGTTATACTTCAGATGAGAGTGTGAATTTGCTATACCATGGGCATAACTTAATTAACACAAATGTTGTATTTTTCAGGAATGCCGTCGTTGTTGGGTAACTGGGAATTTATACACTTGCAATTCAATGTGGATTGAATACGTTGTTATCAAGCGTTTAAAAGTAATGCCGCTATTTTATATTTCCAATACTTAAAAAATAACGTATACTATGTTGTTTTTTTATTGTTTTATTTTTTATTTTTATTCAAACGGATAATCAACTGATTAAAATAGGTTTAATTAAGGATTGATCGCATTTGTTCGTGTGTTTATGCTATATGAACGCGATCAAACTCCACGAAGCGGGCACTTGCGTCCATTCAACGTGGGCATAAAATCCTTATATTAACACTTTAAATAGTTATTCAACATGATTGAAAGTTAGTAATATCTTCTGCAGCGAAGATATCCTTGTACATCACTTGCATACAAGTCGGTCCAATATCAAGGTGTCGTGTACATTTTGGTTTATAAGAATAGTCAGTTGGTCATATTTATTTACAGTCAGTTGGTCATGTGACCGAGAACGGACTCTTCTGTTCTGAAATGTCCGAGGGAAAGCACAAATAATGCCTCAGAATCTTATCAATAGTCCGCAAACAACCGACCGCAACAATCACTCGTCCAAAAAGTTCCATTATTTTGCATGATAATGCCACTTAGAAAGAAACTCGAACAGAAAATTTACATGAGCTCTTACCCCAACCGCAAATGTTGAAAACATGCAGAAATTCCATTCCTGTGTTGAATTAGTCTTTAATATCTACATGAATTAAATCCATTGGACGTGTGACATTATTTTGTTAACTCTCGTGATCTTGACCCATTACATTTGTAGTCTGTGACTTGCGCTAGAATTGTTAAATAACGCTTGGTGAAGGATCCACGTTTATGCTTTTATGTTTTGAATTGATATTGACGTATTAAAAGGCAATAACTTATTCATTTTTATCGTATTGTATAAAATTGATCAGTTATGAAAACTATCTTTGGGCACATTTGAACATGGATACCTTTTTGGCTCAACCGATAAATTCCCCCGCCAGGCCAGATTTCCTCCCTGCATGGCACTAACCTAGTATTCTCTATATACAAGAATCGATGATCATTGTAAAGTCGAATACCATTGGTTAAATGACGTCGCGCTTAACGAATCAGAGCGCAGTGTTGAATTTAACACTGATGCCAAAACCCCCTTTGCGTTACATACAATATAGGTTCCGTAAGTCACGTCAATAGACCGACGAGAGTTAACGATGGGTTAATTGTTCTCATATAATAATGTAAATATTACTGTATGTTAACTGTAAGGTAAGTCGTGGTGCGGCGTACATGCTTGCAGTGAACGACGCTTGTACTGAGCCAATAAGCCGACCGTGGTGCGGCGTACTTGCTTGCAGTGGACGACGCTTGTACTGAGTCCATAAGTACACCGTGGTGTGGCGTACTTGCTTGCAGTGGACGACTCTTGTACCGGTCCGATAAGCACACCGTAATGCGGCGTACATGCTTGCAGTGAACAACGCTTGTACTTGATCGATAAGCACACCGTGATGCGGCGTACATGCTTGCAGTGAACGTCGCTTGTACTGGGTCCATTAGCACACCGTGATGCGGCGTACATGCTTGCAGTGAACGATGCTTGTGCTGGGTCTATAAGCACACCGTGAAGCGGCGTACATGCTTGCAGAGAACGTCGCTTGTACTGGGTCCATAAGCACACCGTGATGCGGCGTACATGCTTGCAGTGAACGACTCTTGTACTGGGTCCATTAGCACACCGTGATGCGGCGTACATGCTTGCAGTGAACAACGCTTGTACTGGGTCCGAGAAGCACACCGTGATGCGGCGTATATGCTTGCAGTGAACGACTCTTGTACTGGTTCTATATGCACACCGTGATGCGGCGTACATGCTTGCAGTGAACGACGCTTTTACTGGGTCCATAAGCACACCGTGGTGCGGCGTACATGCTTGCAGTGAACGACTCTTGTACTGGGTACATAAGCACACCGTGATGCGGCGTACATGCTTGCAGTGAACAACGCTTGTACTGGGTCCATAAGCACACAGTGAAGCGGCGTACATGCTTGCAGTGAACGACGCTTTTACTGGGTCCATATGCATACCGTGAAGCGGCGTACATGCTTGCAGTGAACGGCTCTTGTACTGGGTCCTTAAGCACACCGTGATGCGGCGTACATGCTTGCAGTGAACGACTCTTGTACTGGGTCCATTAGCACACCGTGATGTGGCGTACATGCTTGCAGTGAAAGACTCTTGTACTGGGTCCATAAGCACACCGTGATGCGGCGTACATGCTTGCAGTGAACAACGCTTGTACTGGGTCCATAAGCACACCGTGAAGCGGCGTACATGCTTGCAGTGAACGACGCTTGTACTGGGTCCATAAGCACACCGTGATGCGGCGTACATGCTTGCAGTGAACGACTATTGTACTGGGTCCATAAGCACACCGTGAAGCGGCGTACATGCTTGCAGTGAACGACTATTGTACTGGGCCCATTAGCACACCGTGATGCGGCGTACATGCTTGCAGTGAACGACGCTTGTACTGGGTCCATAAGCACACCGTGATGCGGCGTACATGCTTGCAGTGAACGACTATTGTACTGGGTCCATAAGCACACCGTGATGCGGCGTACATGCTTGCAGTGAACGACGCTTGTACTGGGTCCATAAGCACACCGTGATGCGGCTTACATGCTTGCAGTGAACGACTATTGTACTGGGTCCATAAGCACACCGTGATGCGGCGTACATGCTTGCAGTGAACGACTATTGTACTGGGTCCATAAGCACACCGTGAAGCGGCGTACATGCTTGCAGTGAACGACTATTGTACTGGGTCCATTAGCACACCGTGATGCGGCGTACATGCTTGCAGTGAACGACGCTTGTACTGGGTCCATAAGCACACCGTGATGCGGCGTACATGCTTGCAGTGAACGAGTCTTGTACTGGGTACATTAGCACACCGTGATGCGGCGTACATGCTTGCAGTGAACAACGCTTGTACTGGGTCCATAAGCACACCGTGAAGCGGCGTACATGCTTGCAGTGAACGACGCTTGTACTGGGTCCATAAGCACACCGTGAAGCGGCGTACATGCTTGCAGTGAACGACGCTTGTACTGGGTCCATAAGCACACCGTGAAGCGGCGTACATGCTTGCAGTGAACGACTATTGTACTGGGTACATAAGCACAACGTGATGCGGCGTACATGCTTGCAGTGAACGACGCTTGTACTGGGTCCATAAGCACACCGTGAAGCGGCGTACATGCTTGCAGTGAACGACGCTTGTACTGGGTCCATAAGCACACCGTGATGCGGCGTACATGCTTGCAGTGAACGACTCTTGTACTGGGTCTATATGCACACCGTGATGCGGCGTACATGCTTGCAGTGAACGACTCTTGTATTGGGTACATAAGCACAACGTGATGCGGCGTACATACTTGCAGTGAACAACGCTTGTACTGGGTCCATAAGCACACCGTGAAGCGGCGTACATGCTTGCAGTGAACGACGCTTGTACTGGGTCCATATGCATACCGTGAAGCGGCGTACATGCTTGCAGTGAACGACTCTTGTACTGGGTCCATTAGCACACCGTGATGCGGCGTACATGCTTGCAGTGAACGACTCTTGTACTGGGTCCATTAGCACACCGTGATGCGGCGTACATGCTTGCAGTGAACAACGCTTGTACTGGGTCTATAAGCACACCGTGATGCGGCGTACATGCTTGCAGTGAACGACTCTTGTACTGGTCCGATAAGCACACCGTGATGTTGCGTATATGCTTGCAGTGAACGACTCTTGTACTGGGTCCATTAGCACACCGTGGTGCGGCGTACATGCTTGTAGTGAACAACGCTTGTACTGATTCGATAAGCACACCGTGGTGCGGCGTACATTCTTGCAGTGAATGATGCTTGTGTTCCGATATGGAAGAATGCAAAAAGTAAATAAAATAGGCACACTGCAAAGAAGCACATAGTTTGTGCCTGTATTGTTACTGATACAATCGATTATTTGTGCATGCATTATCATTGCGAAACCGGTGCATATTTATAATTTATACTCAGGGACATCGATAGCCTTTATAGAAATGCTACAACACCTCTCAACACTATTGTTTAATTATCTTCGTAATTATACATTTATTTACGTGTACACATGAGTTGTTTTTCACAAGCTGCATTTGTTCGCAGTTGAAATGAAAGTACGCATGGTATGACGAAATGGTTTTGCAAAATGTAAGAATATCAACAATATTCAATTTCGGCCACTAAACTGAATATGCGGAAAGTCCCTTCTACAAGATGTGTAACGACCAGTACCTTAATGATTTTAATAGTTGATATGTTCTCAACTTATTTTTGCCACGTCCACTAGGACCAGGAATGAAGGTCGCACATCCATTAATGGGCAACATCTGTGACATGGTCATAAATTCCTTAAGGGGCTTCATAACACCTTTAATTGAGATTATAGTAACTTGAAAGTGACAGTTAATTAAGGTTGTAATACCCTGATGACCATCATTCCAAACCGATGAGCAGGCTTGATAAATTTTGTGTACGATTTTCCGAATATAAAACCAAACAAAAAATATGTTTAATTTATTTATACCCCCAAATCTCAGAATTTTTAGATAATACATTATCAAGAACTAAAATCAAACTGTACTGAAATAGCAATATTGCACTACAAAAACAATGTTTCGACTGTTGACCTTTTTTAAAGGCAATGAAAGTTTTATAAATGTTCAAGTTGATGTTTTTATTGGCATTGTACAGGCAAAATAAGGAGAATGTTCCGTAAATCCTTCTTTGCATTCGTTTTCTTTTGCAATTATTCAAATCTGTTACTTAAAAAACAAAAGTATGTTCATAACTTTGTACATAATATATGTAAATTCGCTAATATGTAATATTAGAATAATGCAACAATTGCTCGGGGTAACCAGGCATCAAAATCTTATTTTACTGTAACATTGTTGATGTTCGGGATATTTTAGTATATCGAAAAACAGTAACCATCAAGTTCTTAGTAAATCAAGGCAACGAATTTGTAAATTTCATTCAATATTTTGGAGAAAAGTGTAACAAATTGGACTAACAAATCTTTAATTGTATTTCAATAACAATTTCTTAAGTTTCTTGCAAGAAAACAATGAAAAAGACAACACCTGGTTGACAAAAATGATAGGGGTTGAAAAGTCTTTGATACAAGGGTTGAAAAGTCTTAAACATGGCTATTAAAATATTTCAACTACGGGTTGAAAAGTCTTTGATTTAGGGGTTGACAAGTCTTTAAAATAGGGGTTGAAAAGTCTAAGGGTTGAAAAGTCTTTGTTTTGAGAAGGGGTTGAAAAGTCCTGCTCCCCCTTAATGGCTACCGCTGATAGCACTCACGCACTTAATTTCTTTTAAATCTTACTTGATACGTGATGTTTAAAAAAACACAACTAAACACGCGCGTTAATTATATGTCATTTGTTCTGTTAGTATAAAAGAAGATATTACTGTACAATTAATCTAAATAGCTTTTCGTTATCGGAGCTATATTTTATGTTTGTCTTTTCCTTTTAACGTATATATTGGCACATTATTATACCAGTATGCCACTACACGTAGTTCCAGCTGATTTGAGCACCCGTTTTAAAATTAAATCAATAGCACGACATCTTCTTTCGAGGGAGTCTGGCGAATAAAAAGTTGGAGTGTACACATGTGATCACGCAAATATCCTTGTTCTAATACAAACAAGTACAATCCATTTACATGTATAACAATTAAATAAAAAAAATCACCCTACCTGTCCGTGGAAAGTATTGTTGCAGCCCTAAATATTAACAGATTGGCTGCTCTCGTGTTGTCTTTCGTACTTCAGTATCACCTCGATCACCGTCTGGGCCTGTCTGTTACGTTACCGGAATAAATCCAGTCGTTTACTCCGGAATAAATCCAGTCGTTTACGTAACCAGAGTAAATCCAGTCGTTTACGTTACCGAGAGAAGGCGTTTGGAGTATGGAGACATGGACAAGGTAGCCCTCCATTGGAGTGGCTCTTCTTTTGCAAGTAATGGCGGGCCTTTCGGCATACATTTTAAGGACATGTTTAGCCTCTATAATCTCGGCATATTGTACTTATTTCATTTCCTGTTTCATACATTTAAAAGTGTTAAGAACCGCATAAAGAACGCATGCCATGACCGCGAAGTTGGCCGGCAGCCTTGTAGAGTTTTCGTTCATTTGTACGTTTTTATTCTATTATTATGCAAAGAGTCATGCAAACAATCATATAAGTGATACCATGTATATGACATATTTATTAACAAAAATGGAATGATTTATTTCTTGTATGATACTGCATGACCGGAATTCATAGCTTGTATGCTGTCATAGATAAATGCATTGTTGAATTTGGAAGTTTATAGCCTCGAAGGTGTCTTATATGTATTGATCACTGTGGAGTCCATAGCTTAGAATGTGTCCCAAAGATAGCAGTTTATATCCCTTGAATGTGTCTTGATTGGTTTCCAATAATAAGTAATAGGAAAAGTTTACACGGAAATTAGAACAATTTAGCAGCATATTGGAGGGAAATCTGTATTGCTGTTTAATACACATGTAAATCATTTGTGCACATTAAGTTAGACTGAAGACAGAGAGGTCAATCAAAATCCTACAGAGTTAAGTTTTATACCGAAACGGAACCCTCAGGGCCTCCCACTGTGCAACAATGGGCAGGGAAAACCAATAATCAAAATGTTTCAAAAGTTCAATCATGGTTTATTTAGTTTTGAAAACGATCTTTTTCGGGAGTCAAACAAACATTCATTGTGAATTCTTAGTTTTGATCGTTCAAAAAATTGTTGCACTGTGGAAGACCCTTAACCACATGGGGGATACATTACCGTAACATATCGAGGCCTCATCGCCATGTTTCGGTATACACGTCAACTCTATCGCATCATCTTTACATACACCTTGTACTCCGCCCATTGCAACTGTAGGAAGAGAACGAATACATCTGAATTTGGATTAAAACTAGTCGTAAACCAAAGAACAAAAAGAACTTCGATTTCAACCACAGTTTTTCTCGATAGTTGATTTCATCAAAAACAAAACATTAAAGTTTTTAAAAGTATTTTCAAAGACATTTAAATAGCCAAAAAGTGCCTCGAACCGCAGGCATACATGGGCAGTGTGTTTTGGACGTTGATTTGATGTTGTTGACCAAAAAGCTTGAATCATTGCAAAAGTTTGACAAATAGTACTCACACAATCTAATGACAATGGAAAGATAAATAACATAATTTAAATCCATTTCAAATCCTTTCTTATCTAATTCAACTCGTGTTTTATCACTTCAGTTCTCAATCATAACTTATGTACACGTCAAATATTACAGATTTAAGTTTCCATTAGGCAATAGATTGGTGGAATCAATATGATATAGGAATATTCAAAGGTATTAATTTCTGTTATAAATATTTCATTTACACTCATATTTCAGAAATTGTATTATACGGTTCGCTGTACAGCGTTCAGTTGAATGGAACTCCTACCGCTGATGGGAAAGTATATTACAGGTATGGTTGCCTGGCACTGATGGGATAGACTGTCGGTATTGTTGCCTGGCACTGTTTGGATAGCTTGTAGACATTGGCTGACACTGATGGGATACGCTACAGGTATGGATGCCTGGCGCTGTTGGGATATACTGTAGGGTTTGTTGCCTGGTACTGGTGGTATAGACTGTAGGCATTGTTGCCTTACACAAATGAGATAGACTATAGGTGTGGCTGCCTGGCACTACTGGGATAGACTACAGGTATGGTTACCTGGCAAAGTTGGGAAATACTGTAGGTTTTGTTGCCTGGTACTGATGGGAAAGACTACATGTATTGTAGGTATTGTTGCCTGGTACTAATGGGATAGACTACTGGTATGGTTGCTTGACACTGATTGTATAAACTGTAGAGGTAATGTTGCCTGGCACTATTGGGATAGATTGTAGGTATTGTTGCCTGGTACTAATGGGAAAGACTACATGTATTGTAGGTATTATTGCCTGGTACTTATGGGATAGACTACAGGTATTGTTGCCTGGCACTGATTGTATAAACTGTAGGTCATGTTGCCTGGCACTATTGGGATATACTGTAGGTATTGTTGCCTGGCAGACTTAGGATAAACTGTAGGTATTGTTGCCTGGCACTATTAGTATAGACTGTAGGTAATGTTGCCTGGCACTGATTGTATAAACTGTAGGTAATGTTGCCTGGCGCTATTGGGATGGACTGTAGGTATTGTTGTCTGGCACACTTGGGATAGACTGTAGGTAATATTGCCTGGCACTATTGGGATAGACTGTAGGTATTCTTGACTGGTAATAATGGGATAGACTACAGGTATTGTTGCCTGGCACTGATTGTATAAACTGTAGGTCATGTTGCCTGGCACTATTGGGATAGACTACAGGTATAGTTGCCTGGCACTGATGGGATAGACTACATGTATGGTTGCCTGGCACTAATGGAATAGACCACAGGTATGGTTGCCTGGTACTGATTGTACAAACTGTAGGTATTGTTGCCTGGCACAAATGGGATATACTACATGTATGATTGCCTGGCACTGATGTGACAGACTACAGATATGGTTGCCTGGCACTGATGGGATAGATTACAGGTGTGGTTGCCTGGCAGTGATGGGATTGATTCCAGGTATGGTAGCCTGACACTGATGGGATAGACTACAGGTATGGTTGTCTGGTACTGATGGGATAGACTACAGGTATGGTTGCCTGGCACTAATGGGATAAACTACATGTATGGTTGCCTGGTACTGATGGGATAGACTACAGGTATGGTTGCATGGTACTGATTGTATAAACTGTAGGTATTGTTGTCTGGCACAAATGGGATATACAACAGGTATGGTTGCCTGGCATCGATGGGATAGACTACAAGTATGATTGCCTGGCACTGATGGGATATAATACAAGTATGGTTGCCTGGCACAAATGGGATAGACTACATGTATGGTTGCGTGGTACTGATGGGATAGACTACAGGTATGGTTACTGGCACTGATGGGATACACTACAAGTAGTGTTGTCTGGTACTGATGAAATAGACCACAGGTGTGGTTGCCAGGCACCCTTGGTATAAAATACAGGTATGTTTGTCTGGCACTGATGGGATAGACTACAGGTATGGGTGCCTGGTACTGCTGGGAAAGAATACAGGTATGGTTGCCTGGCACTGATATGTATGATTGCTTGGTACTGTTGGGATAGACTACAGGTTGGTTGCTTGACACTGATGGGATGTATTACAGAGATTGTTGCTTTAGCTTGTAAAGGGAAGCTAATCTCGAAGATATCACCGGAAGCAAACATGCTTGGAGGTCGGGACTGGTCTTGAAATTTAGGTCTCTCGTTTTCCTACGTTACGTGACCATCGGCGCATCTCTAATGTCATTGTGTCACCGTTTCCATTCGCCTACAAGGCTCTCCTAAACGTTAAAATGCCTCTTAAATGCCTTAAAATGGGCGTAGTTAATGTCGAAAATATCTCAGCATTCTTGCACTTGCCAAGGCTTGGACCAGTTTTGCCATTTAGGGGACCCTATACACTACATAATACAGTCATCGGGAAGCCAAAGACGCAACTTGGTCACCGGTTCCAAACGCATTAAAGTATCCCTAAATTGGCGATTTTTCATACTATTAACGCGCTCCCATATAGCTTGTAAGGGGGAGCTAATCTCCAAGATATCTCCGGAACCAAAAAAGGTAGGAGGTCGATACTGGACTTGAAATGTAGTCTCACGATTCCCTACGTTACGCTACCGTCGGCGCATCTCTAACGCCATTGCGTCACCGTTTCCATTCGCCTACAAGGCTATTTTATACTCTAAAATGCCGCAAAAAGTGCCTTAAAATCGGGTAAGCAGTGTCGAAGATATCTCAGCATCTCTGCACCTGACGAGGCTGGGACCAGTTTTGCCATTTAGGGGACCCTACAAGACGCACAAGACGTCGGGGTGCCTAGGATGTTATTTGGTCACCGGTTGCTAACGCGTCAAAGTATCGCCAAATTCGCGACTTTTCGTACTTTTAACGCGCTCCCATATAACTTGTAAGGGGCAGCGTATCTCGAAGATATCTCCGCAACCAAAAAAGGTAGGAAGGTCGATACTGGTCTTGCAATTTAGGTATATCGATTTTCTACGTTACGCGACCGTCGGCGCATCTCTGACGTCATTGCGTCACAATTTCCATTCGCGTAAAGTCTCCTTTTCACGCTAAAATGCCTCCAAAAATGCCTCAGCATCCCTGCACGTGCCGAGCAGGGAAGTTTATCTCGAAGATATCTCCGGAACCAAAAATGCTAGGAGGTCGGTACTGTTTATGAAATTAAGGTCTCTGGTTTCTCTACGTTACGCGACCATCGTCTCATCTTTTGCTCATTGTGTCACTGTTTCCATTCGCGTATAAGGCTCCACTACACGCTAAAGAGCCGCCAAAAATGCCTTAAAAAGGGGTAGTTAATGTCACAGATATCTCAGCGTCCCTGAAAATGCCGAGGCTCGGACCAGATTTGCCATTTAGGGTCCCAATTCCCTATAGGATGCACTCGTCGGGGTGCCTGTGACGTTATTAGGTCACCGGTTTCTAACTCGTCAAAGTATCCCAAAATTCGCGAATTTCCGTACTTTTCAACGCGCTCAGACATAGCTTGTAAAGGGAATGATAGTGAGTCGGTACTGGTCTTGAAATAAGGGTCTCTCGATTCCTTACGCTACGCTACCTTCGTCGCGTCTCTGACGTCGTTGCGTCACCGTTTCCGTTAGACCACAGGTTTGGTTGCCTGGTACTGATGGGATAAACTGAAGGTATGGTTGCCTGGCACTGATGGGATACACTACAGTTATGGGTTCCTGGTACTGATGGGATAGGCTACAGGTATAATCGCCCGGTACTGATGGGATATACTGTAGGTATTGTTGCCTGGTACTGATGGGATAGACTACAGGTATGGTTGGCTGGCACCGATGGGATATACTACAGGTGTGGTTGCCTTTTACTGATGGGACAGACTTCAGGTATCGTTGTCTGGCACTGATGGGATATACTACAGGTATGGTTGCCTGGCACCGATTGGATAGACCACAGGTGTTGTTGCCTGGTACTGATCGGATAGACTTTTGGTATTGATGCCTGGCACTGATGGGATAGACTACATTATGGTTGCCTGGCACTGACTGGATAGGTTTTAGGAATGTTTGCGTGGCATGGGTGAGATATACTACAGGTATGGTTGTCAGTTGTCACCAAAAGGCATTATGGATGATATTCGGACAACACAACCGTTCGTACGTTTTTATTTTAGTTACTTTGAAATGTTTACCTGATGCATCGAATACATTTGATATTTGATATAAACTAATTAGAAAATGATTGCAAATAAAAGTTGGTGGTTTTTCTGGTGTTACTACCACCAAACACAGCGTAGAAAGGAACACCAGCCACAAACTATGAACAATGTTCAATACAATTTATTAATAGTTTTACAACAGTAATTTCAAATGAAAAATCTGACAATTTAAATTCCTGAAAAAAAAACCTATGATGTCAAAAATTTAGTATAAAGTATTATTAATCCTGGTATTTTTGAATGTGCACGGAATATAATCCACATGCATCATTGAACACACCATACGAGTACTAAATTACCCCGATAACACTGACATAATAACATAATTCCTATAAAAACTTCAAATGAAATCCTTCTTGAAAAATTCAAATAAATCCCAAGGTTTTAGGAAAGTTCTACAGATGTGTTTTTCTTTATTTTTACTATCAACCCCCGATCAGATACGTTTCTCCTAATATACAAAATGAAACTTGTCCTTACAATCATTTGCTGAAAGTATCAAAAGAAAAAAATATAAGAAAGGGAAAAGTTTATCAAAATGAAGGTGGTCATGCAAAACAACAACAAGATTATCAAAAATAAAGTACTGGCCTAACCAACATTAAATGCACCCTCAAGTACATAATAATAATTATACACCAGTGCTTACTTTTATTTTTTACTTCATCATTTTATGCCATACTTAACTGGATTAATTGAAACAAAAAAGACGTCCTCACTTATCAAAATGATATCCCCAGATATGTTTCCACATAGTCTCCTGGATCTTGCTACAAAGGTAAGTCTCCAAATAAGCGTGCTATTAAGGTACATCTTCAAATAAGTTTGCTACAAAGGTTCATCTTCAAATAACTCGCTACAAAGGTTCATCTTCAAATAACTCGCAACAAAGGTACATCTTCAAATAACTCGCTACAAAGGTTCATCTTTAAATAACTCTACAACGGTACATCTTCATATAACTTGCTACAAAGGTACACCTTCAAGTAACTTGCTACAAAGGTAAATCTTCAAATAACTCGCTACAAAGGTACATCATCAAATAACTCGCTACAAAGGTACATCTTCAAATAACTCGCAACAAAGGTACATCTTCAAATAACTTGCTACAAAGGTACATCTTCAAATAACTCTACAAAGGTTCATCTTCAAATAACTTGCTACAGAGGAACATCTTCAAATAACTCGCTACAAAGGTTCATCTTCAAATAACTCGCTACAAAGGTTCATCTTCAAATAACTCGCAACAAAGGTACATCTTAAAATAACTCGCAACAAAGGTACATCTTCAAATAACTCGCTACAAAGGTACATCTTCGAATTAGCTTGCTGCCAATGTACATCTTCGAATTAGCTTGCTTCAAAGGTACATCTTCAAATAAGCTTTCTACAAAGGAACATCTTCGAATTAGCCTGCTACAAATGTACATCTTCAAATAACTCGCTACAAAGGAACATCTTCGAATGAGCTTGCTACAAAGGTACATCTTCGAATAAACTTGCTACAAAGGTACATCTTCAAATTAGCTTTCTAAAAAGGTACATCTTCGAATAAGCTTGCTACAAAGGTTCATCTTCGAATTAGCTGGCTACAAGGGTACATCTTCGAATAAGCTTGCTACAAAGGTACATCTTCGAATAAACTTGCTGCCAAGGTACATCTTCGAATTAGCTTGCTACAAAGGTACATCTTCAAATAACTCGCAACAAAGGTACATCTTCAAATAACTTGCTACAAAGGTACATCTTCAAATAACTCTACAAAGGTTCATCTTCAAATAACTTGCTACAGAGGAACATCTTCAAATAACTCGCTACAAAGGTTCATCTTCAAATAACTCGCTACAAAGGTTCATCTTCAAATAACTCGCAACAAAGGTAAATCTTCAAATAACTCGCTACAAAGGTACATCATCAAATAACTCGCTACAAAGGTACATCTTCAAATAACTCGCAACAAAGGTACATCTTCAAATAACTTGCTACAAAGGTACATCTTCAAATAACTCTACAAAGGTTCATCTTCAAATAACTTGCTACAGAGGAACATCTTCAAATAACTCGCTACAAAGTTTCATCTTCAAATAACTCGCTACAAAGGTTCATCTTCAAATAACTCGCAACAAAGGTACATCTTAAAATAACTCGCAACAAAGGTACATCTTCAAATAACTCGCTACAAAGGTACATCTTCGAATAAGCTTGCTGCCAATGTACATCTTCGAATTAGCTTGCTTCAAAGGTACATCTTCAAATAAGCTTTCTACAAAGGAACATCTTCGAATTAGCCTGCTACAAATGTACATCTTCAAATAACTCGCTACAAAGGAACATCTTCGAATGAGCTTGCTACAAAGGTACATCTTCGAATAAACTTGCTACAAAGGTACATCTTCAAATTAGCTTTCTAAAAAGGTACATCTTCGAATAAGCTTGCTACAAAGGTTCATCTTCGAATTAGCTGGCTACAAGGGTACATCTTCGAATAAGCTTGCTACAAAGGTACATCTTCGAATAAACTTGCTGCCAAGGTACATCTTCGAATTAGCTTGCTACAAAGGTACATCTTCAAATAACTCGCAACAAAGGTACATCTTCAAATAACTTGCTACAAAGGTACATCTTCAAATAACTCTACAAAGGTTCATCTTCAAATAACTTGCTACAGAGGAACATCTTCAAATAACTCGCTACAAAGGTTCATCTTCAAATAACTCGCTACAAAGGTTCATCTTCAAATAACTCGCAACAAAGGTACATCTTAAAATAACTCGCAACAAAGGTACATCTTCAAATAACTCGCTACAAAGGTACATCTTCGAATTAGCTTGCTGCCAATGTACATCTTCGAATTAGCTTGCTTCAAAGGTACATCTTCAAATAAGCTTTCTACAAAGGAACATCTTCGAATTAGCCTGCTACAAATGTACATCTTCAAATAACTCGCTACAAAGGAACATCTTCGAATGAGCTTGCTACAAAGGTACATCTTCGAATAAACTTGCTACAAAGGTACATCTTCAAATTAGCTGGCTACAAGGGTACATCTTCGAATAAGCTTGCTACAAAGGTACATCTTCGAATAAGCTTGCTGCCAAGGTACATCTTCGAATTAGCTTGCTACAAAGGTTCATCTTCGAATTAGCTTGTTACAAAAGTAATACTTGCTATTTGGAATTCAAACAAAATACAAACATGCTTAAATTCTAGACCAAGGGTTGTTAATTTATTATCCATGTTTGTCGAACTTTTTCATGAAAATCGTATTCAATAATTTGTTATTATACGTATAATTTAATCAGTTTACATTTTATTGGGAGAAAGAAAACCTAGTAACATTTCGCTGATACTTTCAAAGAGCTCTATCATAGATTCTAATTCTATGTTCAGCTGTTAATATAATTATAAATCTTTAAACAACTTGATTGGGTTTTTTGTTCCTACCAGCAATGAAGTTTATTGTCTTATAAACGCTCAAAACAGACCCATCAAGGTATTGGAATTGATTGACAGAGCATTTGGAACTCCTCGGCCACTTTCCATCGAAAATAATCCCAGATGTATGCCGGGTACATCGGTAGAAGTAGGACGTAAAATTTTAAATAACAGTATTTATTAAATGTATTGTTTGAACGTGTATTTTGTATTGTTAAGTTTAAATTAATTGCAAGAGAAGTGTATGATTGCATAAAGATTACAGCTAAATTAAAATTACTTTTCGATCTACTTGCAGCGTAGATAATTATTGCATGAACACAATAAATACGTGTCCGTACTGAATTCTCGATGACGAGCTTGGTGCGACTCGGTTAAACATTGCAACGAAAGATTTTCAGAGATAACCGTTGCCAATACAGTATGATGTATTTTTGAGAAGGGCATAGCAGATGAACTTCGTGGTAAGTTGAGGGAGAAATATACGTTTTAGACGATAATAGTAGTTCGCTAATCTATTAAATTTAAGCCTGGGTACACTTAGCTCTTCAATCAAAAACACGTCTGATCTCTGTTGGTGCTCTCTGATAGATTGAATTGATGCTATAAGAACGCAGTTTGAACCCATTGACAAAATATGAAAGATAAAAAGCAATTACGCACTGAGATTTCAACAAGCATAATAAATTTGTAACCACATTTAAATGTATATTATATTGAATAAGCATTATTGTAGGTCTAAGACTAATTGGCATGTTTTTTTGTAAAAAATAAACAATCGTTAAAGTTATAAAAATGGGCCGTATTTATATTGCAAACCTATTGCCAATAGCAATATCTGCTCTGTGAGAGAAGCGATCTGGCTGGTTATCAATGTGCCACATTGTAGCTAGCGCAGACAATGTCGATTTCGGGAGTCGTGATGTTGGTGAAAGTGTTCTTGTTTCCGACTCACTCTAATTTGCTTCGGTAATAGGACAGAACTTAAAAAACCAAACACACAAACAATAAAATCAATTAGTATGTGTAACGAGTGTTTGGTATGTTCCAGTCCGATGCCAACATGCATGTGCCTTGAAAAAGTAATAAATGGGGTCGGTCATCCAATAAAATTTAAAGTAACACAATTTAAAGGAAAAAAAATAACCATTTTGTATTTATAACAAGTATTCGAGTCCAAATCTAACATGCATGAGTTTAAAAAAAATGAAGTCGGCCACACTTTAAAAATTTAAAGCAACACAATATACTTTTTGACATGACATAAATGTGCGCCGGGGTTACAGAATGAGACGTTTGGTGATAAGCGGTTTTAAATAGTGCGAATTCAAACACTACCGTATCATAAGCAACGCTAATGTGAATTTGAAAGCAGGCCAAAGGGTCTTAAATTCATCTTCGGGAGCCGAGGGGAATAGGTTATCAGAGATCATTACACAGAAAATGGAAATGTGTTGACCAATAAACTCTGACTTACTTTACTACTACAAATAGCCAAAACGTCCACAGCGAATATTGATTTCCATTTCATTAATTTCACACTAGTAAGGAACTTGCGAGATGAAAGCAGTACTCATATATCCTAGTACGTTTTGGTGTTATCAGTTACTGGCATGAAACAAGCTAATTGTATTATAAACTAATCAATTTACATAACCTAGGTAATGACAGGAACTTATCGGTTAAAACTTATGGCCTCTCAAAATAGTTTTAGGAATTGTATTGCCTGTGATCAGAGTTGTACAAAAAGTCAAATCAGGCAGGTCGCGCATACAGCCTGTCAACGCTTCCAGTGCTTTAATTACGTATATATAGCAAGTGTTCGGAATGTTCCAGTACAGTGCCAACATTCACGAGTCTTGAGCGATTGGGTCTGACACTCTGTTAAGCAAAAATGAGTCCATCTTGTTATCTTAACATAATCCAGTAATCCAAGACCCATAATAGTGATAACTTAATGTTTTTTAACCAGTATTATCAGCTTCGAGCAGAATAATTATACAAGAAAACTGTGAGTTTTGCTTGTTTTCTCCCCTCATTTTATCCGTTTTGCTGCTCGTACCACGTCATTATCTATTGGATAAAGTACCGACATTTTTTTACAGATTAACCTTAGATTATTTAGTGTGGAACCATTGACCTAAATAACCAATATTTTACAAAAAACGATGAAACAAGCAATATCCTAGTCACGCTTGTTAATCAAGATGAAATGGGTTATTATGCAACAAAAAATAGAAAGGGCTCATGCAGGCCAGGAACCAGTCGAACCTTGGTGGCTTTGGCGAGAACTACTGGATCTACCCTGTTTGTGAACATTTAGATATTAGCAGAATATCTGCTTTCAAAAGCCGGAAAACAATATTTTTATGTAGAGGAACTATAGTTATTACTGAATATCTAAGATTGCTTGTACGTGGTAATGATCATATAACTCATTCAATGAATGACATTGATGTTTGATCAACAACTCATCTAACATTTGAGATGTTCTGGTTGTGAATGCTATTGGTTATGTATTTTCCAGGGTATGTGATTAGTTTGTATAGTTTCATCACCTCAACAGTCTTGGGTCCGTTTGCATGCCTAACAGTGAGATTATTTTGTTGTACATCATCTTCAGTCAAGAGGAGAATCACAGGCGACCAAATATTTGTCTTTTTAATTCACTACGTACGGTGTGTTCATTTATAATACTTCATACTAAGTAATTCTACCGAATCACGAATAATATCCAGTGTAACAAATTTCGATGCGAGTTCATTACACATTCGCAATAGTTTATCAGAGTTATTTCGTTTCAACATCGGTGTAAACCTAAGTAATAAAAACATTCCAGTTGTCATTTCTGAAAGACATGATCAATCAAAGCAATCATTTCTTCACGTTCTTCAATACAGTGAATAATTCATTTGGTTAGCAGACACGGAGTCAGTTCAACGTGCAGAACATTGTTTTGTTCACACATCTGTAGTAAAACCGGTAAAGTAAATATCATATAAAGATTTCATGCGAAGCAAACTATTCATTTTTGTTTGGAATATATTAAATAAAGACATAAATAAAACAAAAAACATTTGTTACAGTATTCATACTTTTATTTCTAAGTTGAGAACGCCAATTTCTTCAATCCATCCAAAGCAAAAAGCTTAACCTTTATTTATTAAAGCTTGACGATGGTTCTTAAATCGTAAGAAAATGAACATTAATATCTTGATTCTTTTTTAAAAATGATCTTATATGTTAACGTTAAAACCATTATCTTAATGTAATCAGTTGCGTATGTATGCCACCTAAATGCCCCTCTACTCCAGCACCAGGAGCTGCAGACGGGAAATAAGGATTTGCTGGCAAGGGTGGATGTTTACGCCGTGGACTATAAATGCACACAGCTTGCAAATGGCCAATGGCGGTTGCGATTGATGTCGCAGGAACTGGAAGTCCTACATGCACGCGCCCATCCTGTTGCTAGGCAACAAAGCTGATCTATATCGCAGTAGCTCTGCGATGGCAGTCTTCCCATAACGTGCATAAATAATCATATATGTATATATACAAACTTTCCCACCAAGGCGAGTCCCGGCTTTGGCGCATGTGAGTCTGGTTAGTGGTCACCAAGCCGGACAAGTGGGCTTTCTCCGGGTATTCCGGTTTCCCTCACAATACAAAATCTCTCTCTCCAGCAACATCGTGCCAACGAGAGTGATTAATATCTGTTGCAATAGCTTGTTTCACAATCTTTAAATAAGCTCAAACTAATAAAACAAGCAATTTCATGGCATATTATTTCTTGAGCGGCATAAATTATAATTATGAGGTAACCTTTGCTGTTTAAAATGTAAAATATAATTCGACTAATGTACCTCTTGTGACATGATCGTATAAACACGGCATATATTTTTCCGTAGTGAATCCTAAATAATGAAGTGGTTGGAACTCGAATAAGAATTGTAACGGAAGATCAGATGAAATTGCAAAGATAATCCTTGCCATCACAGACTCATTATTTTTAAGAACGTTATGGTAGATGAACAGCGTGAATAGATGATGTAGGACTTTTAAGATTATAATATGTGTTCGCTAATCTCTTTAAGCCTGGGCACACTTAGCTCCTAAACTAAAACCACGTCTGCATGATAACTTTTGGTGTTATCGAGATTCATCGAAAATGAGACGTTAAAAATGCATTTTGAACACGTAGACATGATATGTAAGATGGATTTTCCTCGCTGCGAAGCCATCAGCATGGTATTTCAAACTGCTTGTTTTACAGATTGGAACTATTTTCACAATATTATTACAAGTTTCGTAAAACTCTTCCAGAAATCATATTAGATAGATACAAAGCAACTCAAAATTGGAAATGGTGGATTGAAGCATTAGAAGTGCTGTATTTGGTCAACAAGTCTTCAGCATGGGTATATATCCCTGAACTCGGATACTCATGATTGGGCAAAAATACACTTTCAATTTTAACTATACCTTAAGCTATATTACTGGGCTATTTTGATCTAAGTCTAGACCCAAGTGTTTTTGTAGGGGCCATACGTACTAATTTTTATTTCGAAAATTAGTTTTGACATGTTACTCATGGAAACAATTCAATTTATTTAGCGATTCATTTCTAAACATTTAATTGCGATGCAATTCCATTAATAAAAAACACCAAATTTAATATATCGTTCTGCTTTCTCCATACTGCTACTGCTACTAGTATACTACTACTTTCGGATGTAAATTATTTGTATACAATATATGCTTGCATTCGTCTTCAATTTCGTTTTGACATGTTTTTCTACGATCACGTTTGTTTCCCAACTCGCATATTGAATGATAACTGATAATGTAACACATTTTCATTTTGAACTATTTTGAAGTAGGCTCTTGAAGAGATAAAAGCAAGACAATCTGAAAAATATTCAACAATTATTATAAAATCATAACAAGCGATCAGTATGTTTCAGTTCAGCACAAACATGCATCAAGATGGAATGAATCCAGTGTGGCACTTAAATTATTCACCAATAATTACCCATCATTATTTTCACATAATCTACTAATTATATGCAGGAACAGTTATGTTTATAATTAAAAAGGGTTAAGGAAAAAACAAACAAACACTCACAATCCAAGCATCATGTATTATGACTGTTCGGTGTCTGTCTTGTACACTTGAATTACTCTGAAGTTTCACGTCCTGTAGAAATTAAAAGCAACACATTTCTAAAGAAAGTTAACCAATTATTATAAATGATAAGATTCGTTATGTTCCCGCCCAATGCCAACATTCATGAGTTTTGAACGAATGGGTCTGGCAACAAGTTAAGCAATAATGAGTCATTCTTGTTATTTTCACATAAGCTAATAACTATGTGCACGAACAGTTGTGTTGATGATAATAAAACGTTAAGGGACAAGCATGACGTCATTTAACAGTTCAAAGCCATGGTAAATCATGGCTGGAAAAAATATTCGTAAAATAGTTGTGTTTGCTTTTCTTATTAGCTGTTGATTAATACCTCAAAACGATAAAGAAACTGAAAAGTATCACAATTTCTTCAGTTGTTACTGAATTTGATGGAGCAACAATGTACAATTCTATGACCTATCAAACTGAGAACTGATTATTTATTATCCAGTACTGGCCCCAATTTCTCGAAACTTCTTAAGCTTAACAGGTTTAAGTTGCTTATTTCAATCAGCCAAAATACATACTTACAGTGAATTTTCATAAATGAAAAATGGTTTATTGTGATAATCGTAATGACAATTCCTATCTTAAGTATTAAATACATTTAAAGGAGTATATAAAACGCAAAATATTGAAAGACAAAAATAGTGGGTTTAGCTTAATCCTGTTATAAGAGACTTAAGAAGTTTCGAGAAATTGGGGCCAGTTAGCTTGAAGCAGAAAAAATATTCAAGTAAACTGTGATTTTTTATAACTGTTTTCCCCATTTTCATTCGTTTGCTACTGTATCTATTGGATCGAGTACCGACCCTTTTTACAAATTGATCTTGGAATCTTTTGTGACCAAAATAGCACCAAAAATATACCTGTAAGACGCTTAAAGATATTCACATATAATAAACAACCAAAGTTCGATTCACTTCATTTATGTCTTTGTATCGTACTTGAACTCTATAAAAATATATTTATTTTACAAATACGGTTGTGAAACAAGTCGTATATTTTATCACCTTTGTTGATAAAGATGTTACGGTCTTATTTAACCAAACCCACATGTGTCCATGCAGGCAATGAGTCGAACACATGCAACTTTGGGCGGGGTGGTAATTTAGTTTAATTTATAATCTGAATTCCAACCTATTTACTGCAGTCACAGGGTAAACGTAGTGGAATATTTCTTCCAATAGTGTGGGCAGAAAATAGTACTCATGAATATGACGCACATATTTATTAGTTCACCATTGAGGTGTTAATTGTAAATAATTATGAGCAAAATTTTCATATATCAGTGACAAGTATAGATGGGAATTTCGATTGCAGTCCGTTTCCTGAATGATCATTACTTAACAACACATGCGCACCCATCGGAAATGAGATTTGAATGGACAGTGGTAGTGGGCGGGAAACAGGTTCCTCTCAGACATACCAGGAAAGGAAGAACAACCGTTGTGAAATAACAAATACACATACATGTACTTTGGGGGCATTGGTAACATAGAATAAGAATTTTAATATTTAAATGTTATAGCAAAACAATATCCCATCCCGTTATATGTGGACGGATGCCATGTGGTTGTTAAGGTGCACATAACCACGTAGGCGGTGACCTTTGTCATAGTTATACGTGTTTCTATGCCAATTGCTCTTGTGCTTTTTTGATGTTAGTCTAGGCGCAAGTGTTTTTGTAGGCGTCTCACGTACGAAATTTAAAATTTCAATAAACTCAAACCAAAGCAACACATTTCTTAAGAAAATTAAACAACTATTATATATGATAAGTGTTGTTAATTTTACCATATACCTATCTATCATGTGTGTCCGGTACGGATAGAAAAATCCGTCCCGAGTGCACGCGCGTAAGCCGGTAATGATGTTTGCCGAGTTACCGGCCATGCAGCGTGACCGAAGGACGGATTTTTCGATCCGGGCCGAAAAAACATGATTGAATTTTTTTCTTGCATACCTAAATTTATGAATTTGTGGAAGAATTGAGGTAGAAAACGCACTTTTGTACATTTTACCAAAAAGCGCATGAAACGTTGTTTACTGACGTCATAAAGCGCAGTAATTTTAAATTACTATTGACGTCAAATAGTAACTATTTAAATCGCGTTTTTTACAATTATTTATTATCTATTTAAATTAATTGCATATTTATATAATTGATTGCGCTTTATTGAAATGAAATAATATACTTTTCATAAACCATACAATAAAAGAAATAAAAAGTAGCGCGTTGTTGCGCATAACTCATCTTACATAGTGGTATAAGATGCGTATTTCCAGCACTGGTCAAATGACCGGAAACACACGTGCGGTATGCAATAATACCTCTCTCATAGCCGGACCCACATGATAGATATACTTATAGTTATATGGTAAAATTAACAGCACCTAGCCATTTGTTTTCGAAATAGTTTCCAGTAAGGTTAAGGTAGTTCGCATAGAGTTTTGTTTCCGCAAGGTGTATGCCTAACCAGAATAATGTTCAATAAATGATAAACATAGCAACTGTTGTATTCATTCCAAAAGCGTTAACATTTTATATTACTTCAAGCGCAAAACATACTCGATAGCGCCACCACTAGGGCAACAGCGCCACCACTTTTATAATTATGTGCAATTTTCCTTTTTAAGATGTGCTTATCGGTTTTGTTGTGTTCCGGCATAGGTACTATACATAACAGTTATGTTTGCATGCGTGAGAATGTTCTTACGGGGTGTATAAGCGTCGAATTGTACTTGCTATGCAATCAGATCTCAAAATATGCACAAGTCAGATTCGGGAAAAAAGCTCCTGACGCTACAGTTTGCACAATATTGAAACGAAATAGTAACCAGCCTACAGTAGAAGTGTTCTTACACGCTACCACATTCTCCGATTTTCGAAATATGTCCGTTAAATGAAATTATCAAATAAAATATAAATCATACTCACGTTTGTTCATGTAAACATAGGGCACAGCTCCACCACGGAAGTGTCGACAGCTCTTTTTCTTTGCACCACCGTAAAGTGGTGGAGCTGGCGTTTAGAGGCCGTGATTATACGACGGTCGATACTTCGGCTCGTCTCTATTCCATTTCTGTTCAACAAAAGTCGTGTAATGAAGTCTAACAAGTCCCATATTTAGATTTTTTAAATCATTTATGACGGAGTGATTGCTGTCTGTAATACATAATGACTTCTTAAAATATGAAATGGAAATGATCCACCCAATTAAAATCACCTTAGGAAGAGCATGTTCTTTATTCACGCTGTCGACATGTTCAATTACACTGCGAATATAAAGAGTAACTTTGGAAAAAAGTTAATGTATAAACAAACTACTCTTACTGTCACTATGTTAACGCCTCCTCCTTCTTCCGGTTCCGTACAGGCGCGCGATGGACCGGCCTCGTTCGACGGTGAGCACGATGACGCACATGACGGAGCGGACGGGAAGAAGCATACGACGTCCAATGGGACGGCACGCGCCACCCCAGTAACCCCCGCACACAAGTCCTGGACGGCATTCCAGGGACCAGTTCTTTACACAGGTAATTAA
Source organism: Mya arenaria (assembly GCF_026914265.1). Classification (NCBI taxonomy): domain Eukaryota; kingdom Metazoa; phylum Mollusca; class Bivalvia; order Myida; family Myidae; genus Mya; species Mya arenaria. The sequence continues at coordinate 61,069,915 of NC_069125.1, read as the reverse complement.
AACCCTTTTCAATAATTTTGACAGCGGTATTCTACACGCCGTCTGTGAGGTAGATATAAACAGTAGCATCAGTCAACGTATGTGTTTGTAAAGGATGGTTACACATATTTCTTCGGAAAGAAATTTTAAACGTTTATAATAGACTGGAATGCGCATTGCCAGCTTACATCTCATTTTTCGTGTATAAGACTATCAATGGCCGGCGTTACAATAGAATAGGAATGTCAAAAGTGTCGTCAGTTTAGAAACAGTATATTGTAAGTCAATGTTCTACAACATATTTTGATTTATCTTATTAACATTATATCCAGTTTATTTATTTTCAATTGTATTATATTCAATAGTAAGTATAAATATCAAATACCTTCTTGGAAATGAGTTTCAGTGATTACTTAACCAAACTCGAAATATGTTTTAATCTGAATAAGAACATATTTCCGGCCAACCCTAAACTGATGAACATATGGACAATGGCGAGATTGTCCTTTATTTATTAATTTTACCATGATATAATTTAGAACGTGATCTATTTTCTTTCCTTTTTAATCAAGGATTTATTACATGAAGTATTGAAGCGAGACACCACTTGGTAAGCTTAACGAACAAAGCAATCTTAATACTTAACTGCAAGCTCAAACGGGCCGAATCGAAATAAGCAATGGAAAATGTAACCTGCATTCCGTCGCGGTTGACTGTGATCGGAGTACATGCTGGATTACTAGAATGATTATTAACGAAATAAAATTAAATCACAAAGCACGGGAAGTCAACGATTACTTGCAGATCTATAAATAAGATATTAAAGCTAATTCATGTATAATTTAGTTTTAAACCTCGATATAATAGATGAACTAATTGTCGAAATAAAGAGCTACCTGGAACGCCCTTCACACTACACTTTTTGATTATTGTCACAGCCTCATAGGGTTTTATATTTGAACCTCGCCGTAAAAAGTCCGATGAAAATGTCTTCCAGTTGACCCAGTCTCTATCAATATTGGTGTTGTCGTCGGCGATGCTGGTGCTGAAAGGATACATGCGAAATTCCCACCTATGACTTACCGTAGGACTGCGAGTTCGAAAGTGGTTTGTCGGGCATGGTTTGCGCTTGCGGAAGGTCAACTAATGCGTGTGATTATAGAATAGTTCTGATATGTGTAGTGGCAAAACATAGAACTACATCGACCAGAACTGTAGTTCTGGTTGCCAATAACTAGTTATTATTAAAGAATAATAATGGCTGGTATTACGTAAAAGTCCATGTTTTTTTTAATGTGCAACCTGTTAAAATCGAGTTAGTTAAATATATCTGGGTCTCGGTTTACTCCTCCGATCAGCGTCCTAATATTGTCCACTAAAATCACGCAGAGTCACACGAAACTTATTTTTGGCGACCTTCTACATATGTTGCCTAAACCATCGCGATTTTATATGGTATCCGGTTTTTAACATGTGTTGTTGTTTTTTTAAATCACAGTTTTAAGTAAACACTACTTTATCCTTGGTTTCAGGTCCGAGCGGCCTACGGGATCAGCGTGTGCGGACTGGGCACGAGTTTCTTGTGACGGGCGAGAACGAGGCGTCATCGGAGATCACGAGCCAGATGGGCTACCTGAACCGTGCCGCGCAGGGGCAGGCCTTCCCTAAAGCCAAGAACGGACAGGTCGGCGAGATCGGCTGGCTGTATGATACACTCAAGGTCGTCAAGGGAATTTAAACGTGTCCGCAATGTTTTATAACATTTTTGTGTATAAAGATCTTGTTTTATAATTGGATCTGAAAGTCAGTATTAATTGTATACAGTGTTGCTCAGGTACACATGTTGAATGTATGTTTGTATTTCGTGAACACTGCATTTATAAACAATCGTTTTGTCATGTGTTTGTGTGTGTGTGTGTCTGCATTCTATTATAAAAAAAACAAAACAAAATGTGTAAGTGTATACTATAGATCTTTATACTGTTATATCTTTGAAGTGAAAATATCATTATACAGTTCTCACTCTAAGTCTTTGACATACCTGTGTATTTCTCTGTAGCATCGCGTGATGAATGAAATCATTATGCATCAAGATGCATAACATTGTCTAGTAAATATATGATAAGTGTGTCAGCCATCAGGATATGCTTTTGCATCAAAGAGTCATATTCAGCATTTATGGGTGAGGGATTTTGAAGTGACAGTAGAGTAGTTCTAGAGTAGTCAGTAGATAGTCGGTAGAAAGTCCCTAGCTAGTCATTAGTGTAGCTCAGTAGTTCTAAATATCGTGTGTCGTGATGTAGCTGTACATAGTTTGCCGTGCAAGTAGCTAGTCAAACAGTAGTTTTGTAATCAGTAGCTTAGTCAGTAGTAGTAGCCGTAGTTTAGTTGGTTTGCAGTGTTAGTAGAGTAGACCTGTGTGCTGTGGTGTGCTGGGTGCAGGGACTTACAGAAACCATATCACTCTTTGCTACAAATAATTTTTCCATGAAATAAAATTATATATGATATATAGAAATATAAACAAACTGAGCTTTGACATCCCTTAAAAAACAGCAATTTTATACGGGACCCCGCAACATAATTCACTTGATTATGACTCCTATGTTGATATTACTGCCGAACTATTTCCATCCCCAAGTGTGTATATTAAGTTTGTTTTTAGTAAAGTTATTTAGTAAACATGCTTGTTTCCTTGTACAGTTACTAATTGTTGTTAAATATTTATTTAGTCATGTAGTAAATATATATTAGTTACTTTTTATTGTTCTGTTTCACATAGATAGATTTTATTAATATATATTATTAATAAAATATTGTTACAAAATACTAGATGATGTTCAGTGTGTTCTTATTTTTACGAAGGCTTGCTTTGTATTCAGTGGTCACAGGTTGTGCCTGCTGAATGCGAAATATTGTTTGAACTGTGTCAGTTATGCCCATATGCTTTCTTACCAAAGCTGATGCTTAATGTTACTCTAATTGGTCAAGGTAAATGTGGTCACATGTTGATTATAGCAGGTCAAGGACCATAACTCTAGAGTATAAAATCCATTCTGATAGTTTGTCAAACTTTGTCGAAATCATAAATAACCCATTTATAAACATTGTTATTAATACCAAGATTGGTAAACTGCTAGTGTTGAATATACATCTGAAACGCATACACCAGACAAATATTGAAAGTCTAAGCCTCATAATTCTTACGAGTATTACTTTAAATGGCTCACGAGATATGTATGTATTTATAAATGCTTGTTATAAAAATAGAAATATTGGGAAAAAAACCGTTTGTTGGCTAGGTCAATATTTGATAACTCATGGGTTGTATCTCAGTGGATATTCTGATGTAACCTGGTTGGTTATCAAACATGCTGTAGACACAATGCATGCAAATGAATATTGTGACCAAGTTTGGTCAATATTTGGGGAAAGGTACAAATAGAACAACGCACTGGGATATTTTTGTCAAATGGTCATTACCCGTGAGCCGTCATTCTCGTTCACCAGAGTGATGTTGCTATGCGTACCGTGCGTTAGATTTATCATTATCAAACCTCTGATAAATGAGAATGGTGAACCGTATGATCTGACCATTTTCGAGCGGTCGATATATTGTGCGGCTAAATATTATTACAGAGTAAGGTTATTATCCATAGATGAGGAATTCTTACATTATCTCTAGCGGCGAGGAACATGTGACGATGCGTACGACGATGACCGACAACATGGTCTTAGACTATCTGTCTGCCATTCTACACACAAACGATTGAGGTGTCGGAGTATTGTACAAGTAGTTAAGAAACTTAATAGCAAATCACCTTTTTCTTTAATTAAGCCGGTCAGACGAGGTCAGGTATTATGTTCGGGTAGAACAGATGGTTTAATAGACTTTGTGATTTTATACATATTTTCCGTTGGCGTCCTATTCGTATTGATGACAACAAGTGTTTTCTCAAATTTCAATTGCTTTCGCCAGTGATTGAGTTGAGTCTAGCCTCGTCCTCATTCTCCGGCCTCCCCGCCATGTCATTGAAACACTGGGACCGGATGCAGTATGGGCGTACCTTAACAGACCGACCGGACCCGCTACATGCGCTCCACGAGGCTGGCCGGAGGCTGCCTGAAGAGCCCGCTGAGCAGGTCCCGCCTCACCATGAATGGACGCCATACAAGGGTCCTCTCGTGTGGACAGGTAAGAGGATTGTCGCTAAGTGCATGAGAATCGTAACAGTTCGCCGTTGCGCAGTGAAAATAAAATATTACCCGCACATTTTAACAAGTTAATAAACAATAATTATGTAGTTTATATACGTTTTATGTCAATTCGTTTCAGAATGCTATTCGCGGTGTTAACAACAGTTGAACATGTGTGTATATTTATGCAATTGGTGTTACAGGCCCAGATAGTAATCGTAACTACCGGCCGCACCAGTGCCGGGATTGGCAGTCGCTTGGGGTCGGGGAGTTGTCTGCGGAAAAGACACTAAGCGCCACGTACATCCGCCGCGCGCCGGACGACCAGCCATTCCCGTCCACCCGGGCGGGTGCTATGGGGGAGATCGGTTGGTTTTACAAGGACTTCAGTCACTCCATCAGACCCTCTCGACCCGCGAACTTGAACAGATGATTTGTGTGATGTATTTGAGCATTATAAGTTCTTGCAATATCATATTTGTAACTGTAATTGTTTATTTAACAAAAAACTACTCTTGATATGTTTAATGTTCTTTTATTACACAGTTTAAAAAAGTTAAACAACAAGAAAAACACATTATAAGTTTAACGACTATAAAGGCAGTCTCTCGATGGCTATCGCAGAACTAAATCTTTAAGTGTGAAAAGTTATAATAAACTACATGTTTGAGCCAGTTTTCGGATGAGTTAACAAGATAAAAGTAAGCTTTGTAATTGATCTAGAGAACCGCATGAGTATACCAATGCTAGTCCATTTTTTACGTTAATCAAGACATATGACGTTATATGTGAAGTGTCACTGATGACAAACGTGACATATTGTTTGTGCATATCTATAATAAGTTGTTTCCCCAATTTATCACCGACTTAATCTTGATGACATCACTATGTCCATATGACGATAACTCAACACATTCCCTTGAAAAAAAGACAACAGACAAGTTCAAAATTCTTCGCATCATGTTTTCACTCGCAAATCGGGCGATTCCGACTCCCGGAAGTAGGCGAGGTCGTTTTCCTCCTCCTTCGAAGGGTAGCTGTTCAGGATTATGAACGCCCGCACGAGCAGCACAAACGCAAAGGCGAACACCAGCGCAACAACGACACACGTGACAACGTACGGCATGTTGAAACCATCATACAGAGGCGGCTCTACAAAATGTTTGTTGTCAATAATTTTATCGTTATTCATATAATAGTATGTTATTGCAAATAGCACAACCATTGAGCAGCGTTTCTCAGAAGAGATACCAGTTCAACACGGGGATACATGTTTTGAGGTCAAATAAATAAACTACGTATATATTTGACGTTTACGTACTTCTTCAGAGACGGTTATGACGCGTTACATTTCGTTGAGTGCAAAACACTTTCTGTTTTTGTACTTAAAGTGTATCTATGATAAACATTCACTTTGCTTCATGCGTAAATAAACACTCATAACTTTATCTTAACGGACATAGACTAGAGAAGTTAGAGAAGTTGACATACTGCTCCTGAGTGTGAAGCCGGTGAGATGGTTGGTCTCACAGACAAGAGTCTTGTTGATGAGCTTGGTGATGACGCCCTCGGTGGAGAAGCGCTTGTTGAACTCGTCATAGAAGTAGCACTCTGGCCGTGGGCACGCCGTCTCCCCAATCGTGATCTCAATCACGCCAGCCAGGTCCTTCACCGGGATACGTGTGCCTGAAATACAAGTGGACGTTTTGCAAAGCGCCGGAGGCCCTGACAACTACGCGGACAATGCCAGCGATAAGGATTCCTTCGAGAAAAAAGTCCAAACGACTAGCTACAAAAAGAATATGAACAGTCTATTCTTTAATAAAATGGTATACATGTATATGTAAGAAACATTCACAACAGGGACACACATCAATGCCAGCACGTTTACCCGTGAGTTGGTTGTACAGGTCCAGATATGTGTATGTGGCACACTCGGTGTCGGAGCGGCGCACGAGGAGGTCAGGTGGTTCAGTCGGGTACTTCTCATACTTGATCCCAACACCGTGACAAACTTGGTCAACACCGCAGTTCCATAGGTCACGATACCTGATAAAACAAATTTAATGTCTCACATAAGCTAATTTTTTTTCAATCGTAACCGAAACTTTAGTACATGTACATACAAGAACATCACTGTTGTCGGTACCGTTCGCGGATACAAGAGCATCACTGTTGTCGGTATCGTTCGCGGATACAAGAGCATCACTGTTGTAGGTACCGTTCGCGGATACAAGAACATCACTGTTGTCGGTATCGTTCGCGGATACAAGAGCATCACTGTTGTAGGTATCGTTCGCGGATACAAGAGCATCACTGTTGTAGGTATCGTTCGCGGATACAAGAGCATTACTGTTGTAGGTATCGTTCGAGGATACAAGAGCATTACTGTTGTAGGTATCGTTCGCGGATACAAGAGCATCACTGTTGTTGGTCTCGTCTGCGGATACAAGAGCATCGCGAATGTCGGTCTCGTCTGAGGATACAAGAGCATCACTGTTGTCGGTCTCGTCCGAGGACACTAGAGAATCGCGAATGTCGGTCCCGTCCGAGGATACAAGAGCATCGCGAATGTCGGTCTCGTCCGAGGACACAAGAGAATCGCGGATGTCGGTCCAGTCCGAGGATACAAGAGCATCGCGAATGTCGGTCTCGTCCGAGGAAACCAGAGCATCGCGGATCTCGGTCTCGTCCCAGGATACAACAGCATCGCGAATGTCGGTCTCGTCCTCGGATACAAGGGCATCGTGAATGTCGGTCTCGTCCGAGAATACAAGAGCATCGCGGATGTCGTATTCATCCGAGGAAACAAGAGAATCGCGGATGTCGATCTCGTCCGAGGAAACAATAGCATCGCGGATGTCGGTCTTGTCCAAGGATACAAGAGCATCACGAATGTTGGTATCATCCAAGGATACAAGAGCGTCGCGAATGTTGGCTCCAACCTCGGATACAAGAGCATCGCGGATGTCGGTCTCGTCCGAAGAAACAAGAGCATCGCGGATGCCGGTCTCGCCCACAGATACAGGAGCATAGCGAATGCCAGTCTCGTCCGAGGACACTAGAGCATCGAAAAGGTCGGGCTCGTCTGCAGACACAAGATCGTCGCGAATGAAGGTTGTCGTCTACAGATACAAGAGCATCGCGGATGTCGGTCTCCTCCGAGGATAAAAGAGCATCGCGGATGTCGTTGTCGTTTACAGACAGAAGAGCATCGCGAATGTTGGTCTCGTCTGCTGCTACAAAGTACAAACGCATCGCGGATGTTGGTCTCGATCGCGGCTACATAAACATCGCGGATATCGGTCTCGTCCGCGGTGACAAGAGCATCGTAGATGTCGGATTCGTCCGCGGCCACATAAGCATCGCGGATATAGGTCACGCCTGCGGATACAAGAGCATCGCGGATGTCGGTCTTGTCTGCGGATACAAGAGCGTCGCGAATGTCGGGCTCGTCTTCAAATACAAGAGCATCGCGGATGTCGGTCTCGTCCGAGGATACAAGAGTATCGCGAATATAGGTTTCATCCGCGGAAACAAGAGCATCGCGGATGTCTGTCTCGTTTACAGATACAAGAGAATCGCGGATGTCGGTCTCGTCCGAGGAAACAAGATCATCACGGATATAGGTCACGTCTGCGGATACGACATCTCCGATGTCTGTCTTGTCAGCGGCTACAAGAGCATTTCGATTGTCGATCTCGCCCGCAGTTTAATATCGTCCTAGATGTCATGTTTTGTCAATTAGGGACATGACTCAAACATTATTAGAGTCATACAGTTCTTTCTTCTTCACTTAGGTATTCATATGGAGTGTTTTGCTTACTTAGTCTCCATCATTTCCTCCGGAAATTTAACGTTCAGGAATTCGCCGACGTCATCTAGAGCGTTCACAAGGAAGCAATGTGAGGAGTCCGGCGTGTCGAAGCATGAGACGTCCTCGTTGCGCATGCGCCGAATGTTGATGCACGTGACGAGGTCATCCATCTTCCGGTAATCGGGGTTCTTTCCGCCTCTAAGGTGTGACATATCCTTGGCTGTCTGAAGTACTTTCTGCAAGATAAAACAAAGGTCACCTCGTCATTATTTTCAAAAATTGTTAGATTCAAATTCTTACGCTTCAAATAAGTTCACTAGATACACTGTATGTGAAGAGTTTGTGACTGGGCCGATGCCGAAAAACTGTCGAGCCCTATGCTCTTGGTGTTGAACGAGTCGGCCGTAATTAAGGTGTCTTCGACTTTAAATTCTGCAATTTACCCAATTCATTGTGTCTGAAGTAATATTTACAGCTAAATGTATATATACTCATATACTCTAGGAGTTGTAACTCTCGGTTGCTTCTCTTCAGCAACCCCTCATCGACCGCAATGTAATTAGCCAAAGCTACCGTCTTCAGCTTGTGTTCCAGCTGCAACTCCTGGTCGTTCTGTCGAAGCCAATGCTCGGAGCGTATCGAACAGCTCAGCTTCCAGTAGAGGAAGCCTCCGGTCAATGTTCGGAGCGACTCTGAACCATGATGACGGATATGCCAACTGTCTAAACTGAATGGCTTAACGAAACGCGATATCCAGCAATTGCCCTGCCGTACCTGTACTTCCTGTTGTGTAAGGGAGGCGGCGGAAGAGTCGGTGGCGGCGGCGCAAAGTGACCGAAGGATCTCTAGCAGTTGCTTGTAAAGCTTCCCCTGCTCGTACTTTCGGATACTTCCCAGGTTCAGCCGCGACACCACATTCACAATAGCGCCTACGAGATAAACATTCGGTCTATCAAAGCTGCACAGTTTTTTTTATTTGTTTCAAAATCATTCATCAATATTGTTATTTATGGTTGGGTTTTTCATTTTTCGAAAAATAACAAATGAAATTTATGACTAAATCTAAAGCTTGTTCTTATTTTTCTCTGTCTAAATAAATGAAACATACGCATATCCCCTGGACTCGGGTCTTTAGTGAGGAGCCGTTCGATGTGACCAACGGCACGCGTCTGGAGGGAGTGTTGCAGGTCGCTCTTGGTCGGCGGGCTGGCAGCCATGATCTCAATCGCATTCAGTAGATCATCTAGCGTTATATGGTTAACAATGAATGAGCAGAATGTTTTGCGCAGACTTATATGCGAAAACGTCCATTGCGGACATGTCATTCGAGAGATTTGCGAGTTTCATTGTATTGATTAATCCTATATTATACATTCCTTGCATAAGCAGTTATAGTTATTATATATGTACACCAAAGAAAAGTGGATGATACTGGGGTTTTCTTGCAAACCAACTTAGAAGATTAATACTGAATTCCTCCAATCGGATGTTGCCTGGCAACATGGATGCTTGCCTATCATCGTTGATACAATGATATTATGAGATGCCAAAGCAATGCTATGGAACACCGGCACTGTCTTTCGTAGTCCTAAAACTTTATTATTATTATATTTGCTAACATATTTATGTTCTGTCAGTGTATCGTTATATGTAGTGGTTTTGTACTTATATTCTCACAACATGTAAAGCACTTGGTACATAATGTAATAAACACATCAACATGATAATTAGCTGCCCAGATATGGAAATTTAACTTTAAACGGCATACTAGAATAAATCAACGCAGCTCTTATTTTAATTCAAGCACATGTTGTTATTCTGTCCATACAAAGTGAATCAGGTTATCCATTACACCGGAAACAATACATCAACAACAACAACAACAACAACAACAACAACAACATAATAATAATAATAATAATAATAATAATAATAATAATAATAATAATAATAATCATACTAATAAATAATAATAATAAAAAATGATCATTAATTAATTAATTAATAATAATAATAATAATAATAATAATAATAATAATAATAATAATAATAATAATAATAAAGTTTTAGGACTACGAAAGACAGTGCCGGCGTTCAATAGAATGTGGATATTTTTATGCTTGCATCTATTTCTCGCATATTTCGAGTTTAGCATGGGAAATCAAACTCAAGACTAAACAATGCGATATGCGTGCTTAACAACGACAAATGAGATAATATCCATGGCAGCCAATTCACAAAGGATTGAACAATTAAAATTTGAGTATGAGAGGGCAGTTAAAGTGAACTTGTTAAGATTTTGACAATTTTAAGCTGCACTCTTACAGACCGTTTTGACAATTTCTTATTTTTTTTGTCATGGAATGGACCAATATTTGCGTAAATAATAATATGGAAACCAGTGATATAAGACTGGTGACAAAATATCGCAATTTTTAATATTAATGTTTGAAATTTGAAGGTATGTGGCTATAAGCGTTACTAAGGCTTCAAGAAAAATGGAAGTTGGGGTTGCATTGTACAATATAACCATCTGCCTCTGCAAAGGAGGCTCAGGGGCCTGATAAACACACCTTGCTGTTCAAGCTCCTCAACAATGTCCTGTGTATGCTGATTGACGTCGGCCTGCATATTGACGTTAACGGTGTTGCTCGTCACAGACAAAGAATGGCCAAGGCTGTCACGTATCTACAAATCACCCAGTTCAATAGATGCTATATAATCGAATATGAAAAAGTTACACGGTTTTAACATCTTAAATTTCATTGCAGGATGCATTTACGTGTTGTTAAAGCTGCACTCTCACAGATTTACCGTTTTGACAACTTTTTTATGTGATGTCCTGGAATGAGCAATTTTTGCGTAAATATCTGCAAACCAGTGATAAAAGATTGTTGACAAAAGTTCAGATCGCAGATTTTCATATTTCCGTTAAAAAATTAATGTTTTATGGCTTAAACAGTTGCTAACGGTTTAAGTAAAATGTATAAAACATCAATTTTTAAATTAAGTATAAGAATCAGCAATCTAATGTTTTGTCAGCAGTATTATATGAGTGGTTTACATGAATGTTCGCATAAATTGGCTCGTTCAAAGATAAAATATAAAGAAGTTGTCAAAACGTTAAATCTGTGAGAGTGCAGCTTTAATATAGTTTAAAGATAGAAATCATGTAGATCATTGTTTAAGAACTACCGTGCATTTGAAGTGTGTTGTCGCGGTGGATCTGTCTGAAAACACTGGCACTATAAAAGTAAGGTCACTCCTGGTCGGCACCGGCTTGCTGCAAACCGTACATATGGTGTCCAGCCACGTCACTTCCGGATCGTGAACGCAGTTACGCAGTGATAGCGATGTCTGAAAAAAAACATGGGTTAAAACACTGTCGAGTTTCCCTGATTTCAGGTTTATTGCTTGATATATATGCTACCTAGTGAGCACCAAATGTTATATTTGACGAAATGCCTCGCCACCAGTGTAATACTAATTTAATAGTTCACGAGCGAGGTGAACATTAATGCGATCTTACATTAAAACAAGCATATAACAAAGGAAAATCTCATGATATTTATTACTATGCCAGAATATACCTCCGTGAGTTCTGTGATGTCTCTTGCGCTGATGGTGCACCCACGTAACGTCTGATAAACGTTAACCACGTGCTCATGAGTGGTTTCGACCTCGTCCCCGGCATTGATTGCTTTCACCTCCATCTTATACTTACGCCCGGGGGTCAGGGCACCTGAAATATGTCAATTACTTAACAATATATTATGTCGTTGAAGTTGAATAAAACAAAATGGAGATGTTCATAAACATGAAATATTGTTGTACCTCTAATGTATCAGTAATGGTAATCGGCAATTTTTATTATGCGTGCATAGTCTTTCGTCGAGCATTATTTGGACTTATAGCAGTCAGACGATTTCAAAACAACTAAACTGATATACCGTTATATGTGATCAAAGATCTACATGTATTTTTGCCAATGCGAAGTCATTTCAATATAAATACCGCCCACAGAGCCTACCTGGCTGGATAGTGTACCACGTGAACCAGTCTGTTGTCAGATTGCTGGCGCGGCCCACAGCCGGAAGGTCCGCGTTTAACCAGTCGTAGTCTGTTTGAGAAAGGATTCCACGGAAAATTCATATTTATCATATAATTCATACACACATAAATGTAATTTACGGAAAACGGAGTTACGGCATAAAGATATACACGTAAAGTTTAAACAGTATTTAGAATACCAAAAGTCGCCGTGAGCCCTAAACTCATGGATGATTTTGTCCATCAAGAGTTGATGCAACCCTTATTACAGTCATGTGGGGTTTGCCGCCTTTGCTCATGTTTTCAATGGTAACTAGTACCAAGTTTCATGTGAATATCCTGAACGGTCATATACTAGGATGTGGCTATTAAAGCTTTAAGTGACACTCTTATTCAAAATCAATTCATACCATTGTATAACAAAAATAGATTTTGACTGATAAACCTTTCACTCTACTTACTATATAAAGCATTTATGGAAAATATTAATTACTGATAACAAGATTGTAACCGTGTATTAAATAGCTAAAAACGCAAATTATTTTAAATAAAACGATTGATGACTGGTAAAAGATTTACTGTCATCTACTAAAGACTCATAAGGTAGAAATACTGTGTTATCTGAACCTTTCTTTCAATTTAAACTCAGTATCCTTCATAAGAACCATTGTTTTGACATTTATTCATCCTTTTTGGTATAATTAAACAATTGTATTAATTGTGGCAAAGCTTATTTGGGAGTAAGAATGCATCTTTATAATATCTGCTCCATTTAATCGAAGACGACACAACAACTATCACTATCGCTTTGAAAAGAAGACGAGTTAGTGGACAGGGTTAATACCGGACATCACGTACCCCACAGGTTAGGGACGAAGCGCCAGGCGACCGCCACGTCCTTCGACACCTCCGCCTTGATCATGATGGGCCGGTCGTGGCGGAAGTTGTGACGTATTGTCACCATGCGAATCTGGTTATAGTAAAACTGATTGTAAGGTCAAGAGACTTATAAAATAACCTTGACATGATCCAGCATCGAATGAATGGAGACATGATGAACTGAGTTGTTTTGAATTAATATGGTCAAACATTTAAATATACATCACATAATGACGACTGGTCGCATTGTGCAATAATAGCTCAAAGTGTCTGTGGACGGAGACAAACTACCCTACCGTCGGTGCAGACGATCCGTGAACGATGTAGACCACAGACTTGCTGGACGAATAGTTTTTATCTTTCTTCTCAACGCTCACCATCAACGTAAATGTGTAAGTCACTCCGCCCTTCATCTTTTTGGGATTAAACGCCAGTGTCGATGTGTTCGTGGCACCAACTATATCAATGTTGTTAATGCAGTTCTGCAAAAGACAGAGTGCAATATACAATGTGATGTGTTTGGTGTTTTATTTGTTGTTGTTTTCGGATATTTGTTTTCCCTAAGTGTTTTCCGAGGTCCCGACGATTTCGACATAACGGGTTTCGACCTTGTTTAGTTTCTTAATTCGAAAATAATACACAGGCAATGACTGCTTAAACAAGCAATCCCGAAAGAAACGAATGACAAGTAAACAAGATAAACGATGAACGTATACTGGTTGTACCTGGCTCGTGTCGGTAAGGCATGACCACTGGTAGGAGAGAAGGCCGCCATCAGGGTCATACGAGAGACTCCCGTACAGCGTCAACGAGCTGCTAGAATCAGCTGATATCGCATTCGTCGACCCTCCTAAAAACCCAAATATAAATAAATGATACGACAGTTGGTCATTCAGACCAGGTCATAACTATGGTTGAAATTAAAAGTTCACATGTTTTGGCAGGATTAAGTTACAATGGTTTTCAACAGTTGACATGAACATGCAAAGTCTTGGTGAAATGCTGTTCAACAATTAAAGAAGGTCTTTATGCAATGGTGTCCGAAGTTGTACGTGTTATGGTGATGTCCAGGAGCAATGACGTTTAACAGTTTACGTTTTATGGTAAGGTCTATATGATATGGTGTTTAACAGTTTACGTGTTATGGTAAGGTCTATATGCAATGGCGAATAGCAATTTACGTGTTATGGTAAGGTCTATATGCAATGGCGTTTAGCAATTTACGTGTAATGGTAAGGTCTATATGCAATGGCGTTAAACAATTTACGTGTTATGGTAAGGTCTATATGCAATGGCGTTTAGCAATTTACGTGTTATGGTAAGGTCTATATGCAATGGCGTTTAGCAATTTCCGTGTTATGGAAAGGTCTATATGCAATGGCGTTTAGCAATTTACGTGTTATGGAAAGGTCTATATGCAATGGCGTTTAGCAATTTACGTGTTATGGTTAGGTCTATATGCAATGGCGTTTAGCAATTTACGTGTTATGGTAAGGTCTATATGCAATGGCGTTTAACAATGTAAGTGTTATGGTAAGGTCTATATGCAATGGCGTTTAGCAATTAAAGTGTTATGGTACGGTTTATATGCAATGGCGTTTACCAATTTACGTGTTATGGTCATGTCTATATGCAATGGCGTTTAGCAATTTACGTGTTATGGTAAGGTCTATATGCAATGGCGTTTAACAATGTACGTGTCATGGTAAGGTCTATATGCAATGGCGTTTAGCAATTAAAGTGTTATGGTACGGTTTATATGCAATGGCGTTTAGCAATTAACGTGTTATGGTAAGGTCAATATGCAATGGCGTTTAACAATGTTCGTGTCATGGTAAGGTCTATATGCAATGGCGTTTAAGAATTTACATGTTATGGTAAGGTCTATTTGCAATGGCGTTTAACAATGTTCGTGTCATGGTAAGGTCTATAAGCAATGGCGTTTAGCAATTTTCGTGTTATGGTAAGGTCTATATGCAATGGCGTTTAGAAATTTACGTTTAATGGTAAGGTCAATATGCAATGGCGTTAATCAATTTACGTGTTATGGTAAGGTCTATATGCAATGGCGTTTAGCAATTTACGTGTTATGGTAAGGTCTATATGCAATGGCGTTTAGCAATTTACGTGTTATGTAAAAGTATATATAAAAATGGCGTTTAGCAATTTACGTGTAATGGTTATGTCTATATGCAATGGCGTTTAACAATTTACGTGTTATGGAAATGTCTATATGCAATGGCGTTTAACAATTTACGTGTTATGGAAAGGTCTATATGCAATGGCGTTTAGCAATTTACCTGTTATGGAAAGGTCTATATACAATGGCGTTTAGCAATTTACGTGTTATGGTAAGGTCTATATGCAATGGCATTTAGCAATTTATGTATTATGGTAAGGTCTATATGCAATGGCGTTTAGCAATTTACGTGTTATGGAAAGGTCTATATACAATGGCGTTTAACAATTTACGTGTCATGGTAAGGTCTATATGCAATGGCGTTTAGCAATTTACGTGTAATGGTAAGGTCTATATGCAATGGCGTTTAGCAATTTACGTGTTATGGTAAGGTCTATATGCAATGACGTTTAACAATTTACGTGTTATGGTAAGGTCTATATGCAATGGCGTTTAGCAATTTACGTGTTATGGTAAGGTCTATATGCAATGGCGTTTAACAATGTACGTGTTATGGTAAGGTCTATATGCAATGGCGTTTAGCAATTTACGTGTAATGGTTATGTCTATATGCAATGGCGTTTAACAATTTACGTGTTATGGAAATGTCTATATGCAATGGCGTTTAACAATTTACGTGTTATGGAAAGGTCTATATGCAATGGCGTTTAGCAATTTACGTGTTATGGAAAGGTCTATATACAATGGCGTTTAGCAATTTACGTGTTATGGTAAGGTCTATATGCAATGGCATTTAGCAATTTATGTATTATGGTAAGGTCTATATGCAATGGCGTTTAACAATGTAAGTGTTATGGTAAGAACTATATGCAATGGCGTTTAACAATGTACGTGTCATGGTAAGGTCTATATGCAATGGCGTTTAGCAATTAAACTGTTATGGTAAGGTCTATATGCAATGGCGTTTAGCAATTAACGTGTTATGGTTAGATCTATATGCAATGGCGAATAGCAATTTACGTGTTATTGTAAAGTCTATATGCAATGGCGTTTAACAATGTACGTGTCATGGTAAGGTCTATATGCAATGGCGTTTAGCAATTTACGTGTCATGGTACGGTCTATTTGCAATGGCGTTTAACAACTTACGGGTTATGGTAAGGTCTTTATGCAATTGCGTTTAGCAATTTACGTGTTATGGTAAGGTCTATATGCAATGGCGTTTAGCAATTTACGTGTTATGGTAAGGTCTATATGCAATGGCGTTTAACAATGTACTTGTCATGGTGCGGTCTATATGCAAAGGCATTTAGCAATTTACGTGTTATGGTACGGTCTATATGCAATGGCGTTTAACAATTTACGTGTCATGGTAAGGTCTATATGCAATGGCGTTTAGCAATTTACGTGTTATGGTAAGGTCTATATGCAATGGCGTTTAGCAATTTACGTGGTATGGTAAGGTATATATGCAATGGCGTTTAGCAATTTACGTGTTATGGTAAGGTCTATATGCAATGGCGTTTAGCAATTTACGTGTTATGGTAAGGTCTATATGCAATGGCGTTTAGCAATTTACGTGTTATGGTAAGGTCTATATGCAATGGCGTTTAGCAATTTACGTGTAATGGTTAGGTCTATATGCAATGGCGTTTATCAATTTACGTGTTATGTAAAGGTATATATGCAATGACGTTTAGTAATTTACGTGTTATGGAAAGGTATATATGCAATGGCGTTTAGCAATTTACGTGTTATGGTTAGGTCTATATGCAATGGCGTTTAGCAATTTACGTGTTATGGTAAGGTCTATATGCAATGGTGTTTAGCAATTTACGTGTTATGGTAAGGTCTGTATTTAATGGCGTTTAGCAATTTACGTGTTATGGCACGGTCTAAATGCAATGGCGTTTAGCAATTAACGTGTTATGGTAAGGTCTATATGCAATGGCGTTTAGCAATTTACGTGTTACGTAAAGGTCTATATGCAATGGCGTTTAGCAATTTACGTGTTATGGAAAGGTCTATATGCAATGGCGTTTAGCAATTTACGTGTTATGCTAAGGTCTATATGCAATGGCGTTTAACAATATACGTGTCATGGTAAGGTCTATATGCAATGGCGTTTGGCAATTAACGTGTTATGTAAAGGTATATATAAAAATGGCGTTTATCAATTTACGTGTTATGGTAATGTCTATATGCAATGGCGTTAAGCAATTTACGTGTTATGGTACGGTTTATATGCAATGGCGTTTAGCAATTAACGTATTATGGTAAGGTCTATATGCAATGGCGTTTAGCAATTAACGTGTTATGGTAAGGTCTATATGCAATGTCGTTTAGCAATTTACGTGTTATGTAAAGGTCTATATCCAATGGCGTTTAGCAATTTACGTGTTATGGAAAGGTCTATATGCAATGGCGTTTAGCAATTTACGTGTTATGCTAAGGTCTATATGCAATGGCGTTTAACAATATACGTGTCATGGTAATGTCTATATGCAATGGCGTTTAGCAATTAACGTGTAATGGTAAGGTCTATATGCAATGGCGTTAAGCAATTTACATGTTATGGTACGGTTTATATGCAATGGCGTTTAGCAATTAACGTGTTATGGTAAGGTCTATATGCAATGGCGTTTAGCAATTAACGTATTATGGTAAGGTCTATATGCAATGGCGTTTAGCAATTTACGTGTTATGGTAAGGTCTATATGCAATGGCGTTTAACAATTTACGTGTTATGTAAAAGTATATATAAAAATGGCGTTTAGCTATTTACGTATTATGGTAAGGTATATATAAAAATGGCGTTTAGCAATTTACGTGTTATGGTAAGGTCTGTATGCAATGGCGTTAAGCAATTTACGTGTTATGGTACGGTTTATATGCAATGGCGTTTAGCAATTAACGTATTATGGTTAGGTCTATATGCAATGGCGTTTAGCAATTTACGTGTTATGGTAAGGTCTATATGCAATGGCGTTTAACAATTTACGTGTTATGGTAAGGTCTATATGCAATGGCGTTTAGCAATTTACGTGTAATGGTAAGGTCTATATGCAATGGCGTTGAACAATTTACGTGTTATGTAAAGGTATATATGCAATGGCGTTTAACAATTTACGTGTTATGGAAAGGTCTATATGCAATGGCGTTTGGCAATTTACGTGTTATGGTTAAGTCGATATGCAATGGCGTTAACAATTAACGTGTTATGGTAAGGTCTATATGCAATGGCGTTTAACAATGTACGTGTCATGGTAAGGTCTATATGCAATGGCGTTTAGCAATTTACGTTTTATGGTAAGGTCTATATGCAATGGCGTTTAGCAATTTACGTGTTATGGAAAGGTCTATGTGCAATGGCGTTTAGCAATTAACGTGTTATGGTAAGGTCTATATGCAATGTCGTTTAGCAATTTACGCGTTATGCTAAGGTCTATATGCAATGGCGTTTAACAATTTACGTGTTATGATAAGGTCTATATGCAACGGCGTTTAGCAATTTACTTGTTATGGAAAGGTCTATATGCAATGGCGTTTAGCAATTTACGTGTTATGGTAAAGTCTATATGTAATGACGTTTAACAATTTACGTGTTATGGAAAGGTCTAAATACAATGGTGTTTAGCAATTTACGTGTTATGGAAAGGTCTATATGCAATGGCGTTTAGCAATTAACGTGTTATGGTAAGGTCTATATGCAATGGCGTTTAGCAATTTACGTGTTATGCTAAGGTCTATATGCAATGGCGTTTAACAATTAACGTGTTATGGAAAGGTCTATATGCAATGGCGTTTAGCAATTTACGTGTTATGGTTAGGTCTTTATGCAATGACGTTTAACAATTAACGTGTTATGGAAAGGTCTAGGTGTAATGGTGTTTAACAGTTTACATTTTATAGCAAGTTCTGGGTACACATTTAAAGTATTCAAGTAAGGTCTTCATGCTTTCATGTTTAACATACACACCTAAATATTTTTACGAAGATCTATTTTGCAATTTATTTCTTAAGGCTTACAGCTTTGATGTGTCAATGAATCATATTGAATACTTATCGGAAGTGTGTTGAAATTGCAAAGCGGAAAGCTGACCTATAATTTAGGAAGCTTTGTTGCACAATCACAGTGTATACCATTTTGGTAACGATTTGGACGGTGTAACGAGCTCAAGGTGTATAGCCTATCCGTAATGTTGGGGTCAGGATTCTGAGCTCACCATGTAAAACCTATCCGTAACGTTGGGGACAGGGTTGTGAGTTCACAGTGTATAACCAATCCGTAATGTTGGGGACAGGGTTGTGTGTCCACAGTGTATAACCTATACGTAATTTTGGGGACAGGGTTGTGAGCTCACAGTGTATAACCTATCCGTAATGATGGGGACAGGGTTGTGTGTTCACAGTGTATATCCTATCCGTAATGTTGGGGACAGGGTTGTGAACTCACAGTGTATAACCAATCCGTAATGTTGGGGACAGGGTTGTGAGCTCACAGTGTATAACCTATCCGTAATGTTGGGGACAGGGTTGTGATCTCACAGTGTATAGCCGATCCGTTATGTTGGGGACAGTGTTGTGAGCTGACAGAGTATAAACTATCCGTAATGTTGGGGACAGGTTTGTGAGCTCACAATGTATAACCTATCCGTAATGTGGGGGAGGGGGTTGTGAGCTCACAGTGTATAACCTATCCGTAATGTTGGGGACAGGGTAGTGAGCTCACAGTGTATAGCCGATCCGTAATGCTGGGGACAGGAGTGTGAGCTGACAGTGTATAACCTATCCGTAATGTTGCGGACAGGGTTGTGAGTTCAAAGTGTATAGCCTATCCGTAATGATAGTGACAGAATTATGAGCTCACAGTATATAGCCTGTCCGTAATGACGGTGAAAGAATTGTTCACAGTGTATAGCCTATCCGTAACTATGGGGGCAGGGTTGTGAGCTCACAATGTATAGCCTATTTGTAATGTTGGGGACAGGGATGTGAGTTTACTGTGTATAGCCTATCCGTAACTATGGGGACAGGGTTTTGTGTTCACAGTGTAAAACCGATCCGTAACTATGGGGACAAGATTGTGTGTTCACAGTGTAAAACCTATACGTTACTATGGGGACAAGGTTGTGATTTCACAGTCTATAGCCTATTCGCAATGACGGGGACAAAGTTTGTGAGTTCACAGTGTATAGCCTATCCGTAATGACGGGGAGAAGGTTGTGAGCTCACAGTGTATAGCCTATCCGTAATTTTGGGGACAGGGTTGAGAGCTCACAGTGTATAGCCTATCCTTAATGACGGGGACAGGGTTGTGAGCTCACAGTGTGTAACCTATCCGAAATGTTGGGGACACGCTTGTGAGTTCACAGTGTATAGCCTATACGTAACTATCGGGACAAGGTTGTGTGTTCACAGTGTAAAACCTTTCCGTTACTATGGGGACAAGGTTGTGAGTTCACAGTCTATAGCCTATTTGCAATGACTTGGACAAGGTTGTGAGCTCACAGTGTATAGCCTATCCGTAATGACGGGGACAAGGTTGTGAGTTCACAGTGTATAGCCTATCCTTAATGACGGGGAATGGGTTGTGAACTCACAGTGTATAACCTAACCTTAATGTTGGGGACAGGATTCTGAGCTCACCGTGTATAACCTATCCGTAATGTTGGGGACAGGGTTGTGAGCTCACCGTGTATAACCTACCCGTAATGTTGGGGACAGGATTCTGAGCTCACAGTGTATAACCTATCCGTGATGTTGGGGACATGGTTTGGGAGCTCACAGTGTATAGCATATCCTTAATGACGGGGACAGATATGTGAGTTCACAGTGTATAGTCTATCCGTAATATTGGGGACAAGGTTGTGAGTTCCCAGTGTATAGCCTATCCGTTATGTTGGGGACGGGGTTGGGAGCTCACAGTGTATAGCCTTTCCGTAATGTTCGGGACAGGGTTGTTGTTTCACAGTGTATAGCCTATTATAAATGATAGGGACAGGGTTGTGAGTTCATAGTGTATAGCCTATCCGTAATAATGGGGACAAAAATGTGAGTTCACAGTGTATAGCCTATCCGTAACTATGGTGACAGGGTTTTGAGCTCACAGTGTATAGCCTATTCGTAATGTTGGGGACAGGGTTGTGAGTTCACAGTGTATAGTCTATCCGTAATGACGGGGACTGGGTTGTGAGCTCACAGTGTATAGCCTATCCTTAATGTTGGGGACATGGTTGTGAGCTCACAGTCTATAGCCATTCGTAATGTTGGGGACAGGGTTGTGAGCTCAAAGTGTATAGCCTATCCTTATTGACGTGGACAGGGTTCTGAGCTAACAGTGAATAGCCTATCCGTAATGTTGGGGACAAGGTTGTGAGTTCACAGTGTATAGCCTATCCGTAATGTTGGAGACAGGGTTGTGAGCTCAAAGTGTATAGTCTATCCTTATTGTTGGGGACAGGGTTGTGAGCTTACCATGTATAACCTATAAGTAATGTTGGGGACAGGATTCTGAGCTCACCGTGTATAACCTATCCGTAATGTTTGGGACTGAGTTGTTAGCTCACAGTGTATAGCCTATCCTTAATGACGGGGACAGAGATGTGAGTTCACAGTGTGTAGTCTATCCGTAATGTTGGGGACAATGTTGTAAGCTCAAAGTGTATAGCCTATCCTTAATGACGGGGACAGGGTTCTGAGCTCAGAGTGTATAGCCTATCCGTAATGTTGGGGACAAGGTTTTAAGTTCACAGTGTCTAGCCTATCCGTAATGACGGGGACAGAGATGTGAGTTCACAGTGTATAGTCTATCCGTAATGTTGGGGACAATGTTGTAAGCTCAAAGTGTATAGCCTATCCTTAATGACGGGGACAGAGATGTGAGTTCACAGTGTATAGTCTATCCGTAATGTTGGGGACAATGTTGTAAGCTCAAAGTGTATAGCCTATCCTTAATGACGGGGACACGCTTGTGAGTTCACATTGTATAGCCTATACGTAACTATCGGGACAAGGTTGTGTGTTCACAGTGTAAAACCTTTCCGTTACTATGGGGACAAGGTTGTGAGTTCACAGTCTATAGCCTATTTGCAATGACGTGGACAAGGTTGTGAGTTCACAGTGTATAGCCTATCCTTAATGACGGGGAATGGGTTGTGAACTCACAGTGTATAACCTAACCTTAATGTTGGGGACAGGATTCTGAGCTCACCGTGTATAACCTATCCGTAATGTTGGGGACAGGGTTGTGAGCTCACCGTGTATAACCTACCCGTAATGTTGGGGACAGGATTCTGAGCTCACAGTGTATAACCTATACGTAATGTTGGGGACATGGTTGGGAGCTCACAGTGTATAGCCTATCCTTAATGACGGGGACAGAGATGTGAGTTCACAGTGTATAGTCTATCCGTAATGTTGGGGACAATGTTGTAAGCTCAAAGTGTATAGCCTATCCTTAATGACGGGGACAGGGTTCTGAGCTCAGAGTGTATAGCCTATCCGTAATGTTGGGGACAAGGTTTTAAGTTCACAGTGTCTAGCCTATCCGTAATGTTTGGGACGGGGTTTTGGGCTGAAAGTGTATAGCTTATATTTATTGTTCAGGACAGGGTTATGAGTTCACAGTGTATAGCCGATCCGTAATTACGGGGAGAGGGTTGTGTGTTCCATGTGTATAACCTATCCGTAATGATATGACCAGGTTTGGGAGTTCACAATGTATAGCCTATCCGTAATGATGGGGACAGGGTTGTGAGCTCACAGTGTATACCCTATCCGTATAGATGGGGTAAGTTTTGGGAGTTAAACAGTGTATAGCCTTTCCGTAATGACGGGGACAGGGATGTGAGCTCACAGTGTATAGCCTATACTTAATGACGGGGACAAGGTTGTGAGTTCACAGTGTATAGCCTATCTTTAATCACGGGGACAAGGTTGTGAGCTCACAGTGTATAGCCTATCCGTAATGTTGGGGACAAGGTTGTGAGTTCACAGTGTATAGCCTACCCGTAATGTTGGGGACGGTGTTGTGAGCTCACTGTGTTTAGCCTATCCTTAATGTTGGGGACAGAGCTGTGAGTTCACAGTGTATAAACTATCCGTAATAACGGTGACAGGGTTGTGTGTTCCATGTTTATAGCCTATCCGTAATGATGGGGACAGGTTTGGAACTTCACAGTGTAAAGCCTATTCGTAATGCTGGGGACAGGATTGTGAGTTCACAGTGTATAGCCCATCCGTAATTACGGGGACAGAATTGTGAGTTTACAGTGTATGTATGGCCTATCCGTTACTATGGGGATAGGGTTGTGTGTTCACAGTGTATAACCTATCCGTAATGTTGGGAACAGGGTTGTGAGTTCATACTGTATAGCCTATCCGTAACTATGGTGATAAGGTTGTGAGTTCACAGTGTATAGCTTATCAGTAACTATGGGGACAGGGTTGTGAGTTCACAGTGTATAGCCTATCCGTAACTATACTGACAGGGCTGTGAATTCACAATGTATATCCTATTCATAACTATGTGGACAGAGTTGTGTGCTCGCAGTGTGTAGCCTATACGTAATGACGGGGACAGGGTTGTGAGTTCACAGTGTATAGCCTATCCGTAATGTTGGGGTCTTGGATGTTAACTCACAGTGTATAGCCTATCCGTAATGTTGGGGACAGGGTTGTGAGCTCACATTGTAAAGCCGATCCGTAATTTTTGGGACAGGGTTGTGTGTTCCATGTGTGTAACCTATCCGTTATGATGGGGACAGGGTTGTGAGTTCACGGTCTATAGCCTATCCGTAATGATGGTGACAGTGTTGTGAGCTCACAGTGTATAACCTATCCGTAATGATGGGGACAGTGTTTTGATTTCACAGTGTATAGCCTATTCGCAATGATGTGGACAGGGTTGTGAGTACCCAGTGTATAGCCTATCCGTAATGATGGGGACAGGAGTGTGAGTTCACAGTGTGTAGCCTATCCATAATTATGGGGACAGGAGTGTAAGTTCACAGTGTATAGCCTATCCGTAATGTTTGGGACAGAGTTGTGAGCTCACAGTGCATAACCTATCCGTAATGATAGGGACAGGGTTGTTACTTCACAGTGTATAACCCATTCGCAATGCTGGGGACAGGGTTGTGAGTTCAAAGTATATAGCCTATTCGTAGTGACGGGGACAGATATGTCAGTTCACAGTGTATAGCCTATCCGCAATGACGGGAATATGGTTGTTTTTTCCGTGTGTGTAGCCTATCCGTAATGATGGGGACAGGGTTGTGAGTTCACAGTGTATAGCCTATCCGTAATGACGGGGACAGGGTTGTGAGTTCACAGAGTATAGCCTATCCGCAATAACGGGGACACGGTTGTGAGTTCGGAATGTATAACCTATCCATAACTATGATGACAAGGTTGTGAGTTGACAGTGTATAGCCTATCCGTAATGTTGGGGACAAGGTTGTGAGTTCACAGTGTATAGCCTATCCGTAACTATGGTGACAGGGTTGTGAGCTCACAGTGTAGTGACTATCCGTAATGATAGGGACAGGGTTGTGAGTTCATACTGTATAGCCTATCCGTAACTATGGGGACAGGGTTGTGAGCTCACAGTGTATAGCATATCCTTCATGACGGGGACAGGGTTGTGAGTTCACGGTGTATAGCCTATCCGTTATGACGGGAACATTGTTGTTTGTTCCATGTGTATAGCCTATCCGTAACTATGGGGACAGAGTTGTGGGCTCACAGTGTAGTGACTATCCGTAATGATGGGGACAGGGTAGTGAGTTCACAGTGTATAGCCTATCCGTATCTCACAGTGTATAGCATATCCTTAATGATGGAGACGGGGATGTGAGTTCACAGTGCATTGCCTATCAATAATGATGGGGACAGGGATGTGAGTTCAAAGTGTATTTCATATGCTATAATGGGGACAGGGTTACAAGTACACAGTGTATAGACTTCACTTAATGATGTGTAAATTTGTTGCAAGTTCACAGTGTGTAGTCTATTCGTATTGATAGGGAAAGGGTTGCGAGTTTTCAGTGTGCAGCGTTCCTGTAATAATTGGGATAGAGTTGCTAGTAAACAGTGTATATTTGGCCTATACGTTATGATGAGGACGTAGTTGCGAGTTCATAGCTTGTGGTCTAGCCGTAAAGTTGTGGACATTGTTGTGAGTTCACCGTGTATAGCCTACCTGTAGTGATGAGAGCGGCGATTCGGGTACACAATGTATATCCTATCTGAATTGATGGGGACAGGGTTGCGAGTTCTCAGTGCGTAGCCTACCTGTTATGGTTGTGATGTGGGTGCGCGGTCACATTGTGTTTCGTACCTTTTATGATAGGAATGGGGTTTCGGCACCCGACGATGAAGGGGATCTCA
The DNA here is from genome assembly GCF_026914265.1 of Mya arenaria. Lineage (NCBI taxonomy): Eukaryota > Metazoa > Mollusca > Bivalvia > Myida > Myidae > Mya > Mya arenaria. The sequence continues at coordinate 61,044,461 of NC_069125.1, read as the reverse complement.
TATGCAACCTTTACGGAAGTATCCTCAATAAGTGCTACCTCTAGGGAGTACACCACCTCGTCACCACCTGAAATAAGCCAAAAGGTGAACTTCGGGACGGGTCGATGGCATACTTCATAGATTATTCAGATGGTGAGTTTGGTCTAGTGGTATAGGTTATACTTATGCCAGTTCTGGTTTTTAATCACGACAGTTTGTTTAAACTACTGATCCTATTGAACATTCAGGTATCGGTGACAAGCCTTAAGCTCATTAATGTCTCGATTATAGACAAATGCTCCAATTGTTGCAAAGTACGTCCGTCCTACTTTTAGGACACCAATTTTGGTGACAATTGATGGTATGTTAGTCAAATTTAGAAAGTGGACACTGTAATTACAGTTCTTGCAATTTCGAGGGCCATAGCTCTAGATTGTTACCCTGATCGAAATATTTTGCCCAATAAACATATTGTCTAAATGTGTTGATGATCGGGCAAAGGCTTCTAACGTTGTTGAACGGACAATACCGACTTCAGGTCATTTCTATAATTAATGAGAGATAACTCACAAGTGACTCGAATGGTATAGCTGGTTATCGAACTTGTCGAAGATATTAAGCCAACATAAATTCTTACCAAATTGAATAACGATTGTAAGTTATTCCTATAATTAAACGGCAAGTGACTTGAGCGATACGGCTGGTAATCGAACTTGTCCATGATACTATGCCAATTCACATTCTGATCAAATGTTTGGATTATTGCATGAAGGCGTTAAAATTATTGATCGGACAAGACGGATTATTGGTAATTTCTATAATTAAAGGGCAATAACTCTCGAGAGTTTTGAGCGATATGACTAGTTATCAAACTTGTCCACGATGTTATGCTTATACGCATTCTGATCAAACTTTGGGATGATTGGACGAAGGATTTGAATCTATTGGTCGGACAAGATTGATTTTAGGTAAATTCTATAATAAAAGGGCGATAGCTTTTTTGAGACTAAAGCGATAGGCCTCCATATCGAACTTGTTCGAGATATTATGCCCATTCACATACCGACCAAATTTGGTGTCGATTGGACACATGTTTCTCAACTCATTGATAGGACAAACTACTGGACGCCCTATGCCGCAGGTGAAACTATTATACGTACCGTCTTATGAACGAGTGTAAACAATTGTGTCTTTCATATATACATTCAATAGACTTAAGAATATTCCGATTGATATGCTATAGTACGTATTACATGAATAATACTGATTTGTAAATTAGGCCTTATCAAAATCGTTGCAAAATTAACCTATGTTCGGTAAAAGCATACTGAATATCAAATTGATATGCGTACGTACACATGTTGATGGTAATATCGCTTTTCTTGGCAATGTGCCTGTACTCCCCAGGCACGATGATGCCGTCTCTCCGCCACCGGAACCGGAAAGCATCGAGCCCTGAACCGTCCGTTGATGTGTACTCTATTCGCGTTCCGATACCGAACCTATTCAGAGACAGTTTTTGAAGGGCAAGAAAGCATTATCCTACCTTTTACATTTGTTCGTCTGTATTGCTATGTTTTGGTTGATTACCTCTATTAACTGCTTTAGACCAACACACATTGGTATTGGGTATTAGAACATTACAACTCAGTTCAGTTAAATATATGTAAACAAACTTTTCACTTATAAAGTTATACAGCAGAATGGGTGGCAATTGTGTTCAAAACATCACAAATTGTGCTTACAAAATATAACATAGTGTTGGCGCAAATATCTTACACAGTGTGAGGTTTTATTCCTTATTAAGTCTTGGGGTATATTACTTAGACAGTATTTGGTTATATCTATAACACATTGTTGTGATTTATTTCCAACACAGTATTGGGGTTTATCTCCAACATAGTAATTGAGTTAATCTCAAACACGGTATTGGGGTATATCTATTCAACAGTATTGGGTTATATCGCCTACACAGTTAAGGGGGTATATATATTACACAGTATTGGGTTATATCTCCTACACAGTATTGGGGTATATCTATTACACAGTATTGGGGTAGACCTCCAACACAGTATTTTGGGTATATCTTCAACACAAAATTGGGGTATATGTATTACACAGTATTGTGTTTTATCTCCTTCACAGTATTGGGGTATATATATTTTACACAATATTGGGTTATATCTCCACCACAGTATTGGGTAATATCTCCAACGCAATATTGGGTTATATCTCCAACGCAGTGTTGGGTTATATCTCCAACACAATATAGGATTATATCTCCAACGCAGTATTGGGTAATATCTCCAACACAATATTGGGTAATATCTCCTACGCAGTATTGGGTAATATCTCCAACAGAATATTGGGTAATATCTCCTACACAGTATTGGGTATTATCTCCAACACAGTATTGGGTTATACCTCCTACACAGTATTCGGTAATATCTCCTACCGAGTATTGGGTTATATCTCCTACACAGTATTGGATTATATCTCCTACACAGTATTGGGTAATATCTCCTACACTGTATTGCGTAATATCTCCTACCCATTATTTGGTGATATCTCCTACACAGTATTGGGCGATATCTCCTACACAGTATTGGATTATATCTCCTACACAGTATTGGATTATATCTCCTACACAGTATTGGGTTATATCTCCTACGCTGTATTGGGTTACACCTCCTTCACAGTGTTGGGGTATATATATTACACAGTATTGGGTTATACCTCCTACCCAGTATTGGGTAATACCTCCTACACAGTGTTGGGTTACATCTCCTACACAGTATTGGGGTATATATATTACACAGTATTGGGTTATACCTCCTACACAGTATTGGGTAATACCTCCTACACAGTATTGGGTAATATCTATTACACAGTATTGAGTTATATCTCCTACACAGTTAAGGGGATATATATATATATTACACAGTATTGGGTTATATCTCCTACACAGTATTGGGGTATATCTATTACACAGTATTGGGGTATACCTCCAACACAGTATTTTGGGTATATCTCCAACACAAAACTGGGGTATATGTATTACACAGTATTGTGTTTTATCTCCTACACAGTATTGGGGTATATATATATTACACAATATTGGTTGATATCTCCAACACAATATTGGGGAATATCTCCTACACAGTATTGGTGTATATATATATTACACAGTGTTGGGTTATGTCTCCTACACAGTATTGGGGTATATTTATTACACAGTATTGGGTTATATCTCCTACACAGTATTGGGTAATATCTCAAACACAATATTGGGTTCTATCTCCTACACAATATTTGGGTTTATATATTACACAGTATTGGGCCATATCTCCTACACAGTATTGGGTTATATTTCCTACACAGTATTTGGTAATATCTCCCTCACAGTATTACGGTATATCTATTAGACAGTATTCGGGTATATATATTACACCGTATTGTGGTATATCTATTACACGGTATCTGGGTATACATATTACACAGTATTGGTGTTTATTTATTGCACGGTATTGGGGTATATATATTACACAGTATTGGGGTTTATCTATTACACAGTATTGGGGTATATCTCTAATACAGTATTGGGGCAAATCTTCTTAACAGTATTTGGGTATATACGTGATTTGTCTAAGAAAAAATCGTAATCATCAATAATTTATAAGGCAGTTTCATTGGTTTCACAAGGAAACTCTGGAAATCTGACTTTCACATATGCACAGACACACATAATTATGTTTTTACGTAAAAAGGGTATTCTGGCGAAAGTTCGAATTGAACCCGGTCACTACAAAATTTAAATCAACGGATACAGCTGAAAGTATAGGGTTATTGAAGAGTATTTAATATTTACATGCGATTACATTTTAAAAAGAGTTACCGTGCGTGCCTCATGAATATTCATATAAATGAGATTTTGTCAGCAAATCTTCCCATGGTATGTTTGATGTGCAACGGAAGAAAGTACCGTGGATGCCCACAAAGCTTAGTTTTTAATATGGTCAGTGCAAAGCACCGTTACACGAGATAAAACTTTCTTGGGTTCAACCAGTACTGAGTACACTTTTTTACCCAGTACAACCCTTTTAAGACCGGCGCTAGGACAAGGGGGTTATTGTTATAATATTTAACCGGGGTTTGAACCCGTGACCTTCCAGACCCGAAGCAAACGCTTTACCATTGAGCTATCATGGCGGTTAAACTTTTGAAGAATACTGGTAACCAGTATAGTCATCATTGATCAATTACGTACATAGAGTTGTACATATATGTACACAACTTTTTATTTAATGTTACAACAGCATACAGTATTGTAACATGTTTACATTTAAACAGTTTTTGTTAAAGAAATGTTGCAATATATTGTACACGTATTTAAAGGAACATACAAAATGTGGCTATTTCAACGTTGAAAAAAACCTTGAAACAACGTCGATATAATGACCGTTTTCAACGATGAAATATCGACCATTTTCTTAACTTTAACTTTATAACATCGCTGTGTACCTGCTCGGAAAGACTCTCTGTGCTTGACTAGGCAGAAACTTTTGTTTACCAAGGTATCTTGCCAACGTGATTATTTCTTTGAGAGTATACTTACTAAACATCGGGGTATATCTCTTGCAGAGTATTGATGTTGTAGGTTACAGAGTATTGGGCTACTTCTCTTACAGAGTATTGGGCTACTTCTCTTACAGAGTATTGGGCTACTTCTCTTACAGAGTATTCGGGTATATCTCTTACAGAGTATTGGGCTACTTCTCTTACAGAGTATTGGGCTACTTCTCTTACAGAGTATTGGGCTACTTCTCTTACATAGTATTGGGCTACTTCTCTTACAGAGTATTGGGTTATATCTCTTACATAGTTTGTGGTTATATCTCCTGCATAGTGTTGGGTTATATCTCTTACAAAGTATTGGGTTATATCTCTTGCAGAGTATTGGGTTACATCTCTTACAGAGTATTGGGTTATATCTCTTACATAGTATTTAGTTATATCTCTTTCAGAGTACTGGGTTATATCTCTTACATAGTATTTAGTTATATCTCTTACAGAGTACTGGGTTATATCTCTTACGGAGAATTGGGTTATATCTCTTACAGAGTATTGGGTTATATCTCCTCCATAGTTTTGGGTTATATCTCCTCAAAAGTGTTGGGTTATATCTCTTACAGAATATTGGGTTATATCTCTTACAGAGTATTGGGTTATATTTCTTACATAGTTTTTCGTTATATCCCCTCGTATCTCTTGCATAGTTTTGGGTTATACCTTTTACAGAGTAATGAATAAAATCGTTTACATAGTATTGGGTTATATCTCTTCCTATTGGGTTATATCGCTTACGCAGTATTTGGGTATATCTGGATCCCTCCAGAAGGGAGGAATAGAACACCCGCGGGCTTCAGGATTACGTTAGGCAGGGCGATGTCCACCTTCCGGATGGTGTGGCTAATGAACGCCGTGCCATTTAAAAAATCCTTGGCCGTCACAGTCACAAGGAACTCGTTACCGGAAGTGATGTTCACCGTCATCTCCATCTCATCCGCAACAGCTTCTAAAAAGAGACCCCTTTTTACAAGATGATTTTAAACTGTAGTAATAACCTATAACCCTTACACACAAACATAATTCAGTTAATCAAAAGTAAATAAGTTTGTTTGGACGTCCACATTTCCACATAGCATGCCCAGTTATGGTTTTGTGGATACATATACCAACGTTTATACACAAATAAGTTTGAATATATAAGTGTCTCACCAACAACAGCGCCGTTAAGCATCCAGACCACAGAAGCCGGCTGACGGTCGCCGGGCGCAAACACAATAACGATCTCCAAAGTGACGTTGCCCTGGGCCTCGAGGGTTAGAGTGGTGGGCCAGAAACCGCGCTTCGCAATCTGGATGGCGTTTGGCACGTCCTCCCCCTGCCTTGACACTAAGCTTAAGGTGATATTGGGCGTTGAACGCTTGAACTGGCCCTCCTCGGGCTGCAATCCATCTTTAAGATCGATAGTCATACCTGAACACCAGCAAGAGAAGAGAACAATGTTAAACAGAATAAGGTACCTCACCATACACCGTCGGATACTCTTGTCTAACTGCGACACTACTATTTCTGATAAAAGGAGTGTAACGGTAAGGTATGCCCAATAGGGACTCTTTCACAATTCAAGTCCAAAACTGGGCACCTGCAGCGATAAATAGCGTGTTTTACATGTTTAACACTGGTTATTCTTTTGGTTTGGTCTTAGTTATCCAAAATGTGCATTGATTGGTCAATATTTATACAAGAATGAATAGTAACCAATGGAAAAACTAGACAAAAGAATAACCTGTTGATACTACTTGTACAATATATAGATTTGATACATTAACATATTTCAAGCAGAACAAAACATGTTATATCTTCACCTTTGGTTACGTTGCAATGGTAACTTGATTGACTTTCTTGCCCATTGATGGAGATGGCCATTTTCAAAATTGGAAAGTATGGCGCGTTGTGTGCTTTGTAACCGCACCTGGATTTATTGGAAACTTCAGGAACATTGAAAGGCCATAGCGAGACAATGTCGTGCATAGAATATGCATAGAATGAGTAAAGTTCAAGAAAAAGATGGTCAATTGGTGAAGCCGTAAAGGGCATAGTTGGACATTGTTTTTCTCTGAATGATCAACATTCTAGTAATATACATGAAATCAGCTCTCAAGGACTTTTATTTGGCACTAATTGGGCGAAATTTTAACTCTTATTGAATATATTGGTCACTGTGTGGTAGACTAAAGCCTTACTAAGGTTTGTTTAGTACAGATGATGTATTTATTATATTGTAGCCACAATGGGGCTGGATTGATTCTTGTTATGCTTGAATAGAACCCTCACGTGGTGAGCATGTGTATTGTTATCAAATAAGCTTAAGATTGTTTACATACGAATATTCTTTTGCATCGTATTTGCTTAAAAGGCTTCTTCGTGAATAAATGCCTACTAATGTACCAACAAGAATGGGTATACCTCTCCACGAGATGGTATTTATAACCATTTAAGACATGTCTGAAGCAGAAACCTCTACACTGTGAAATGGGCATTGGAAGGGCTGAAATGTGAGACATATTCAGATAGTGGGTTGATTATGTTGACCGGGTGCGTCTCAAAGTTAGAGTTTCAAATGTCCACTTTATTGTTGCAAAATATAAGAAGTTATATATTGTATATTAACTTAATCCTTGTTTTGTTCTGAAACGAAAGAAAGTTATTTGGAGAAAATCGGTTGAAAAATAACGAGCTTTACGAAAAAAAAACACTTCCGTGTGAATGGCACAGTAATTATATACTAGTATTTAGGGAAATCGTTCATGGATTGGTAAAATATTCATATTTTGCGATAAAGTTTTGCCCTTAATTTTTGCTTACCAAAATATTATAAAAAAGCAAAGCATGTGTGTGCGTGTGTGTATGTGTGCGTGTGTGAGGAAAGGGAGGGGGCGTGGGCAAAAGGAAGGGTTGTCAGGGTTGGGGATAGTCGGTGCAAACGGGGGGTCGGGGCTGTTCACGTAGCTTCCAATAATTTTCAAAAAAGCGACATCAAATCTGACGTCGACGTTGGACTTTGGTCAGTATGTCGGATATATATTAGAACACGAAAAATCCGACGTCCTGTGACGAATGGATGTATCCAACGCACGTTTATCATTGGCAGTTCTTCATAAATAACAAGGTTGACACGTTCTCAGTTTAAAAAACTTACTGACCTGGCAGAATTGTAGATCCGTCGCCGAACATGACGGTGAGCTCAGTCGCTTCAGCGTTGAAACGACACACGGCCGGTCCACCAAAAGCAGAAGTATCGTCGAAGTATGCATCACATCCGTCGGCGGGGCTATTTTCTACCCTCTTGTTAAACGCTATCTTCAGCGAGTCACCTGATTGGATTTGAATGGTGTATATAAGGGAAAAATACCCTTACCAAAAGTGTTTTTCTCATGTCTATCGCTACTACGTGACGTTTTTTGTGTATACATGCAACAGGATTTTATAATATTTATACTCTTTTATATGACTACAAAACATCTCGCATTGTTTACCCATGGCGCTGAAGATTGCCTCGTTGTCTATAACTGCCGGTGCCTGCTCATAGAAGTGGACGGCCTCACAGCCGATAGTATGGAGGCGGTCCAGCGTGGCACACACCCACATTGCCTTAGACTCCCCGGGGACCGTGATGGTGCAGTTCCATAGCCCCGTCTTATTCGAGTAGTCGTCTACTACCACTGTCTCCGTCGCCGCAGATATATCCGAGTTTGCAGTATCTGTGAACGGGCATGCATACAAATAACTAGTTAGTATTTGTATTAACTCAACTTAAGTCAACTTATAAATCGAACAGCTGTGGAGGAGGTGTGACAGGCTGCGGAGGAGGTGTGACAAGCTGTGGTGGAGGTGCGACTGATTGTGGAGGAAGTGTGACTGGCGGTGGAGGAGGTGTGACTGGCTTTGGTGGAGATGTGACTAGCTGTGGAGGAGGTGTGACCTATGTGGAGGAGATGTGACTGCCTGGGGTGGAGGTGTGACTGGCTGTGGAGGAAGTGTGACTGGTTGTGGAGGAGATTTGACTGGCTGTGGTGGAGGTGCGACTGGCTGTGGTGGAGGTGTGACTGGCTGTGGTGGAGGTGTGACTGATTGTGGAGGAAGTGTGACTGGCGGTGGAGGAGGTGTGACTGGCTTTGGTGGAGGCGTGACTAGCTGTGGAGGAGGTGTGACCGATTGTGGAGGAGGTGTGACTGCCTGGGGTGGAGGTGTGACTGACTGTGGAGGAAGTGTGACTGGTTGTGGAGGAGGTGTGACTGGCTGTGGAGGAAGTGTGACTGGCTGTGGAGGAGTTGTGACTGGCTGGGGAGGAGATGTGACTGGTTGTGGAGGTGTGACTGGCTTCGGAGGAGGTGTGACTGGCTGTGGTGGAGTTGTGACTGGGTGTGGCGGAGGTGTGACTGGCTGTGGTGGAGGTGTGACTGGCTGTGTTGGAGGTGTGACTGGTTGAGGAGGAAGTGTGACTGGCTATGGTGGAGGTGTGACTGGTTGTGGAGGAAGTGTGACTGGCTGTGGAGGTGTGACTGGCTGTGAAGGAAGTGTAACTGGCTGTAGAGCAGGTGTGACTGGCTGTGATTGAGGTGCGACCGGCTGTGGAGGAGGTGTGACTGACTGTGGTGGAGGTGGGTCTGGCTTTGGTGGAGGTGTGACTGGCTGTGGAGGAAGTGTGACTGGCTGTGGAGGAGTTGTGACTGGCTGGGGAGGAGGTGTGACTGGCTGTGGAAGAGGTGTGACTGGCTGTGAGGGAGGTGTAACTGACTGTGGAGGAGTTGTGACGGGCTGGGGTGTGACTGGTTGTGGAGGTGTCTATACCTGCGGTGAAACAATACACTTTGGGGGCCACCACGTAAATGTCCTGGACGCTGATGGTCGTCGACTCGTCCACGATCGTCAAGCTGACCGAAAGTGATACCAAACCAATGTAGTTCAGATCTCTTGGGCTGATCCCGTCCGTGCTGAACACTGGAAACAACAACGTGCATTATCATTTAACGTTGTTTGAAACAGTCACGTCAACTACAGAACTACTAGTATTTTTGCCACTAATATACAACTTCTTTCGCTACATTTGCTTACGCCGATTTAAATGGATCAATGACATTACTTTAATTTATAACAAAAGCTTGATATTGCATTACCGGTCTCAATGTTTTCAAGTCCTTACCGGAGGGGTCATATATCCGTATTTCCGGCCCCGTCACATTATTATAATCCTCTCCATCCGGCCCCACCCGCGCCCCTATCTCGTACCTGCCTGCAATACCAACAACATACTCGCAATTATGAACGTCTTGGGAGCTTTTATTTTTGCATACTTATTCCTATTTTGCAAATCTAAGCCAATAACCCTAGCTGTCTGCGGCTCAGGGGTCGTTTCATTAAAGATCCATGTTAGTGGCGTGTGAAGTTGGCGCGTAGCTCGTTAATCGCACACCAACTAGTTTACCTGGATCGTAGATCGTAGATCAACCGTCTGACATAAACATTGAGATCGACCAATTTTCGTGTTATTTTCATTGGTCGAACTACGATCTATAACCAAGGTCAACTCGTTTGTATGTCCGTTTATAGTCGATCTACCGTATGCCAGCAGGTCGTGGTTTTGATTGGTCGACCTACGATTTACGATCCAGGTCAACCCATTATTTTATGTTTCGGTTGATGTACGATCTACGAGCTCAACGCGCCTCCATTTTAGTCGTAAATTTGAGTGTTCGTTACCTTGCTACACATTTTACAAGTTTTAAACTTTAGCCAAAATAAAAAATAAATAGTAAACAACATATTTTTTCATTATCTCATTATTGTTTTGCACTTATATGATATTTTTAAAAGTAACACGTGCTAGGGAAGAACCAAAACTTTAAAGGGACTCGTTTATGTTTTGGGACGAACAATTAGATTTCCCGGTAATGCATCTGAAAACACTTATTGTATCATTAAATATGTACATACAACAAATTATGTTGTGTTTTTGCTCTGTTTATAAATATATAGGCAATGTGTTTTAATATAATATTATACTTCTGAGTCCTGGAAATTTCTATCTATCTGGTTAAAGTCTCAGAGCAAAACACCAAGTAATTTCTGGAATATTGACTTAATTGTGGTTACATGCAAAACCTTAACCATAACTTATGATTCGAATAATTAAGGGTCATTACTTGCTTTTTATGCAAAATAAAGTTATCTAACTTCAAGTAGAACCGATGGTTTAGTACCATTGTGTAATGTTTCATTACATATCAAGTAGTTGCTGATATATATCATCCTATGTGTGCTTACTTGCAACACCGTCACCAGAATCTCGAATAATAAAGGCCAATTATATGCATTATTATATGCCAGTTTGCATTATATGCAAGGTAAAGTTATCTTACTTGATTATCAAGTATGTTGGATAGTTGGGAGTGTATAGGCAGTACAGGCAGGTAGTTGCTGAGGCATTAACCTTTGTGTGCGTACATGCACAACCATATAAACTAGAATTTCCATGTCGAATGATAAAGACCGATTATTCTCACAATTGTCCAAACGGTGTGAACAGACTTCATTAATAAAGTAGGTTTGATAGTTGGGAACACATATCTCAAGTTCCAATGCAATACATGATGTATTCGCCGACGCTAAGGTGAGTAGTATAGCTCTTCTTATTATTCGGATAGTCGTACTAACAATGTATGAATGTTTGTATTATCCCCAATTTTGTACACTATTCAACCACATTGGATGTATGATGTTGACAAAATGTTCGAACCGGGTCTGTTCACTTTTGTGTTTTTCATGAGAATATCGCGAACTTTTTAAAGTGATTACCAAGAGTAAAATTTGATTGCATGACGTGAGCTTAGCCTATCCCTAGACATTTTTTCTTGAAAAAAAAACACCACCGGGGATGATTTACTTTCACACATGACCGACACTCCCTACCTGGCTCAAGCGGCGGAACTGTAATGGTCATATTGGTGGCATCCTCAATATGCACGATAGTCGCCTCTTTCTGGACAATTTTATTTTCAGCCCTCCGGCGTCTGTGTTTGGGAAGTGCGTCCGTACTGGTACCAGTCCTTCTACTCTCGCCCGCACCCCCCGGTGACTGACCAGTAGCATCACGCCTGGGCCTTTCAATAGGATTGCCAGAGTTACCGCGGGTGACTTGAAGAATGACTATTTCAATGTTGAGCGTGCGAAACCCTACTCCACCAATATCGAACGTCTGAAAACATTTTTGAAAAATGAAGGTCATCACAATTCAGGCCATTAATAATAATAATAACAATAACTTTATTTAACGAAGGTTACATACTAAGTGTACAATCATTACAGGTATACTACTTATTTCCAGCATGAAACAACAGTCTAATTGGGTATATTTATAAATATATTTATGTCATATCGGACTTGTATGGTATTCTTTGAAACTGGCTAGGATCTAACCTAGCATCGTTGTGATGTTTCAAAAGAAAATAATGCCGAAAGTCCATGCAGACAAGTTACCAAATATTAAACTGCATAATTAGTGTCAATTGATTGATCTCCCTTGCGTACTAGATTATAGCTCGAGGCACCGAATGTGAGGCTGGAGGTCAACACTTCCGGATAGCATGTGCCTTCGTCACCGTCACAGACGCCGCACTTGTCCAAGGTCTTCATCGTTTTGTCATCATCTATTTAAATGAGACAAATATTTAATGCAACGAGGAAACTTATCTTTGAGCACATTGAATTGTTGTCCCAATGTTTGCGTCGGCATCCTCTTGACCGCCTCTGTCACATTTATTTTCATTTCCGTTTCCAGAACCACGAACATACGACCAACATATCGTTGTCTTATATTTAACATGTTTGTGCTACCATAAAATTCTTTTAAATACATAACTAAAACAGCAATAGTTTCATTAGACTTCATTTGCAATAGGTTAACACACTTTCTATTGGTTGGATGAAACACAACATTATCAACTAGTACGCACAAATCAGACACCATCTACTAACCTATTTAACAAGTATGCCAATGTCGAGACACCAAATAAATACAGCAACACATTATAATTCTATTCAATATATATTTCCTTTACATGAGTCAAAGCAGTTGCCGGCGCAGTCCTTATATCTGGATCCGCCGGGATACTGTGATGGGTTCTGGTCGCAGTTTCCACACGTGTCCGACTGCCAGGTGGAGTCGCAATTCCATTCTAGCCAGCAAAGCACGTCATCTGCGTCCATGCCAGAACTGCCACCTACAACATACACGGAATTCATGGGTCACACGATTGCACTCAATGCCGTTTTTATTCTGATCTGATGCAATCGGCGCCATTATACAAACAAAATAAGGCATTATACATATACACAAAGCACAAGGGTCAAGTTAGTTACACTTTGGCGAATTTTACACACAAAAGTACCAATCAAATTTAGAATACAACCTTCACTTTCAGCCAACACAACAACAAATAGGCCTAATCATTAAGAATCATTAAGAATGTTAACTTTCGCGGGTGTTTAAAGGTCTGACCGCCACAGCCACTCATCCGATACACACTCCCTGCGTCAGGTTTTCGTTGACAATGTGCCAGCCAATAAGGTTGTATTCTAAGTCAGTTCTACCATAAGGGCAATGTGCGTTATTTTACCACAACCATTTGACCACGCCCCTCCCCCACCATTTTTTTTTAATCCCAGGCTGATAAATTATGATGGGGGAACTGTTCCTAACCATTATTTATCAGCCTGATATTTTATTTTAAAACGGGCGGGGGGCTGGAGAGGCGTGTCAAAACAACGCACCCTGCTCCTGTGAGTTCTATAACCAGAAGTAGAATCTTAATGGTTAAAAAGGGCTCGTTCGAAACGCTCACTCCACCCATTCCTAATCATTAAGAATTTACTTCGTGTCACATAACTATTTCATACTGGTGACAGGTGTTATCGTTCACACAACGGACACGGTGGTCAAATCGATAGGTGCATTCATATACACATTTTAAGCAGTCCACTATAACACTTGAGGCTGAAAGGAAACGCTATACTGAAGCAATTGAAAACTGCGTTTCAACAATATGACATCGTATTAGTAGTTTATTGAATACGGAATTTATTCAAAGAATTCTAACAGTATACGAGTCTGATAAATTCCGCATTGATTGAAAACGAATGTTATTTTCTAGTCATGTCGTATTCCTTTGATGATAACATAAAACGTCACTATATGCAGCCTGCACGTTTTCAGCGGTGTCGATTTATGATGTCACGTTAAAGGTTTTTGCATTGTCTAGTCGTTTATCAAAACTATGTCATGACGTTTTTAGTCATGACGGCAATGCTGATATTAATATATAAATAATTCCCAACAGCATCCAAAAAACAAGTCAATCCATGGAAGCTATACAGATATTCAAGTATGATCGGTACATGTATGCACACATTAATACACAAAAGACTGCAGCACGTAGCATGTGGATCAAAAGTAACAGAACATGAGTACACTTAAAGAAAGACGCACGAGAGTCCATAAAGATGTTGTACAAATATCTCTTATACATAACGATTGGTGCATTCACATATAATATTCCACTGTGGGAATCCCTAAGTCGTTCGGTCTGACCAAAACTGAGTGTGTGGAGTCGAATCGAATCGAATCATTATCATTCAGTCAAATCAATGGTTTCAATAATATGGATTGTTGAATTTTCAGAAAATGCTCATTTATTGAACATATTGTAACCATATAATTTTCGTTAGATTGATTAACATTCGCAACTGCCCATCGTTAATGTTAAAGAAAAAAACAATTGAAAGACACGTGATAAGCAATAGTGAAGTGAATTTAGGTGTAAATAGGTGAAAAATCCCTTATAAATGTTGTTAAAATTAGCATGTTTCGTAATCAATGCCGTCAGTACCGACTTTTTGCTGTCTTTATATTCGCGACTGTTCTCCAAAAATCAAAGCACTAAAAGTGTTTAGAGACTGGGGGATAGAATTGTGGTCGTGAAGACTGATGACGAAAAGCAATGAAGAAGTGATTGCGAGATGCGTGTAATATAACATGTCGTCTGCATCATTACTCTGTTTTAGGGATAGCATCATTGCAAGTTTGTATGAAGGGATAATGTATAGATAATTTCTAAGTCAATGGATTTTGAAACAACTTTCGTTCTTTTATTGCTTTCATACCATGCGTCATCTACATCTTACTATTTGCAACATCTATTGACATAATCATAATTAATCAAACATATTGTTAGTGCATATCTTTAAACCGTCTCTACAGCATCTTCCGCAAGGATATAACAAACTGTCACACAGGTTTTTCATTAACACCACACTTCAATTGATTTTAACTTCATCGCAGAATCACCTCTTCCATGTTCTCGACACCCACTATACCATTCATCCAGTCTATTAGCGCTTTCAGTGCTTTGATTACATGCAGCCCAAAAGAAACCAAAAGACAAACAGGCGAGGAGCTCAAATCAAGTCTTTCATAAAGAGAAGAACCAATGTGCATATGTTAGGTAAACCTGTGATTCAATAAACAATGCCGGATGCAATGAATATACACATGTGTGTATTCAACAGTTTATACAACATAGTTCAAACTTGTACATTTGGCAACGCAGAGGAAGATAACACTCTGTGTAAATTCTTAATATACTAGTGACTTTAGAACTTTTGCCTGCCTTACTTTTAAAGATAATTGGGATAAAGTACGCGTGAAGTGTTGATGATGAATATTTTACTACTCGTCTTTCTGTTTTATCATGCATGTAGTAAGTACTCATTGTTTCGTGTTCTCCAATGTTGGCGTTTACGCTTTGATAACGAAATTCACTGCATATAAAATATATGTAAAACTTGCAGCTTTTCACCATTGATTAATTCTAATTGACTCATTCACATTTTGGCACCTAATACGAATAAATACTCTTCGAATAAAGTACTGTTTGTTTTCTGTTAAAATATTGTTATATTTAGAGACCAATAATACGATATCTAATCATATCCACTCAGAGAACGGAACCCAAGCAAGCACCTGTTGAACCTAATATTTCAGGAACAAAGATTTTACGATGATTTTAAATGAGGATAATTTAACGAAATATTCAAAAAATCATTTTTTTTACCATTTATGTTGTTGTTTTTTGGTACAAGTATTGCCACATGGGAATGGATTTGTTTCAATGCGAAACACAAAAGTTTTAAATTGCTAATTTAAGCACACCGTATCGTTCACTATTGAAAGAACCAGTTGCTCTGTTCAACAGACGGGCAGTGTCCTGACGGGTGGCTGAGGCATGTCGACTCCTGCTATCACTTCAGCCACGACCAAGAGTCATACACAGGCGCTCAGGTACAATGCGGACTTGTGTGTACATGATGTTATGTTTTACTATATACGATATGATACTCGTTCATTTGATTGATACACATATAATTGGCATAAGGAACATGGAATGTACCGGATATGATACACACTGATTCGGCCTAACTATATATCATGAACTCTACCGGATATGATACACACTGATTCGGCCTAACTAACATGTACTATACCGGAAATGATACATACTGCTTCGACCTAACTTACATGTACTGTACCGGATTAATGGCATTAAAATGATTCGGCCTAACTAACATGTTCTGTACCGGATATGATACCACTGAGTCGGCCTAACTAACATGTTCTGAAGCCGATATGATACCACTAATTCGGCCTAACTAACATGTACTGTACCGGATATGATACACACTGATTCGGCCTAACTAACATGAACTCTACCGGAAAGCATTCGGCCTAACTAACATGAACTCTACCGGATATGATATGCGCTGATTCGGCCTAACTTACATGTAATGAACCGGATATGATACACACTAATGCGGCCTTACTTACATGTTCTGTACCGGATTAACGACATTAAAATGATTCGGCCTAACTAACATGTTCTGTACCGGATATGATACCACTAATTCGGCCTAACTAACATGTACTGTACCGGATAAATTACACACTGATTCGGCCTAACTAACATGATCTGTACCGGATATGATACACGCTGATTCGGCCTAACTAACATGTACTCTACCGTATATATTACACACTGATTCGGTCTAACTAACATGTTCTGTACCGGATATGATACCACTGATTCGGCCTAACTAACATGATCTCTACCGGATATGATACCACTGATTCGGCCTAACTAACATGATCTCTACCTGATATGATACACGCTGATTCGGCCTAACTAACATGTACTCTACCGTATATAATACACACTGATTCGGTCTAATTAACATGTTCTGTACCGGAAATGATACACACTGATTCGGTCTGACTAGCATGTACTCTACCGGATATAATACACACTGATTCGGCCTAACTTACATGTACTGTACCGGATATGTGCTATTAACACTGATTCGGCATAACTGACATGTACTTTACCGGATGTGGATGTTTGCGACCAATAACTAGTTGATTGTTTCGTATCTCTCAGTATCCAAAGTTTGTCTAGAATAAAATGTATTACCGCCGCTATCACAGAATTTACCCAATTTCAATAAAATGACCAAGGATCGTGAGTGCGCATGCTTCCTCTGGTAATGTGCCAGTGTACAAGTGTACGGAACTTTGTTGAATTCCTCAGGTGATACGCATTGAGACACATCGGTCACATTGTGCCATATTTTTAAGTCAATGTACGTGCTGCGTATTTTGTTGATTCCTTTAGGCGATATGCCACGAAATGGCGGAGGGGAGCACGCTGGTGGAGATTGAGACATTGGCGGAGAACTCGTACCTCGCCCACGCCGCAGATATGCGCAAACGTTCGTAGATAATAACGTAGGACGACATCAACTCTGTTGATGCCGTATACTTTGACCTTGTTGTGTGAAGGTGGTATCTGGCATAATTATACAAATATAACTTCAACTAAAATATGAATACCATGAAGAGATACATAATAAGTTTAGTACTTATTGAAGTCTCATTTTATCACACGAATCGGGGAAAGATTTAAGATAAGATAAGAGCAAGAGAGGAACAAGTACAACATAAGCTGGTCTGAGCTTTTTAACCGACTATGTTTTAACATACAGAATTTAGTTAAACAATTGTATAAGAGCTGCAATGGCAAAATCAGTGATTATAACAAATAATAATAACATTTTACTATAAAATTAAACTTAAGATTTCTACTTCTTTTTTACTATAAACACTTGACTTCTAATGTTACAGTTCAGTACCGAATAGGGTTGACGGACCTTGCAGAAGAGGGGATTTGGCTATGGAGCGGAAGTAAGGAGCACGCCACCTATTTTTCCTGGGGACCCGGGGAGCCTAACGGTAGGAACTCCGCCGGCGACGAGGAAAACTGTGTCGTCATAGAAACAGCGGGCACCTGGCATGACGTCATCTGTCATGACTTCCGACATTACATCTGCGAGTTACGTTTGGAGTAAGAACCAGAAGTGCCATTTTTCAGTTCAATCATTGGTTTTATCCTTGTGTTATACTTCAGATGAGAGTGCGAATTTGCTATACCATGGACATAACTTGATTAACACAAATGTTGTATTTTTCAGGAATGCCGTCGTTGTTGGGTAACTGGGAATTTATACACTTGCAATTCAATGTGGATGGAATACGTTGTTATCAAGCGTTTAAAAGTCATGCCGCTATTTTATATTTCCAATACTTAAAAAATAACGTATTCTATGTTTATTGTTGTTTTTTTATTCAAACGCATAATCAACTGATTAAAATAGGTTTAATTAAGGATTGATCACATTTGTTCGTGTGTTTATGCTTTATGAACGCGATCAAACTCCACGAAGCGGGCACTTGCGTCCATTCAACGTGGGCATAAAATCCTTATATTACCATTTTAAATAGTTATTCAACATGATTGAAAGTTAGTAATATCTTCTGCAGCTGAGTAATTACTTTAGACGATACCCTAAACGACGATATCCTTGTACATCACTTGCATACGAGTCGGTCCAATATCAAGGTGTCGTGTACATTTTGGTTTATAAGAATAGTCAGTTGGTCATGTGACCGAGAACGGACTTTTCTGTTCTGAAATGTCCGAGGGAAAGCACAAATTATGCCTCAGAATCTTATCAATAGTCCGCAAACAACCGACCGCAACAATCACTCGTCCAAAAAGTTCTACAACGAAGCTTGTACTGAGTCCATAAGCACACCGTGGTGCGGCGCACATTCTTTCAGTGAATGGCGCTTGTAATGAGTCCATAAGCACACCGTGGTGCGGCGTACTTGCTTGCAGTGGACGACGCTTGTACTGAGTCAATAAGCACACCGTGGTGTGGCGTACTAGCTTGCAGTGGACGTCGCTTGTACTGGGTCCATAAGCACACCTTGATGCGGCGTACATGCTTGCAGTTGACGTTCCTTGTACTGATTCAATTAGCACACCGTGTTGTGGCGTACACCCTTGTAGTGAACAACGCTTGTACTGGGTCCAAAAGCAGACCGTGAAGCGGCGTACATGCTTGCAGTGAACGTCGCTTGTACTTGGTCCATAAGCACACCGTGATGCGGCGTACATGCTTGCAGTGGACGTCGCTTGTACTGGGTCCATAGGCACTACGTGGTGCGGCGTACATGCTTGCAGTGGATGACGCTTGTACTGGATCGATAAGCACACCGTGATGCGGCGTACATGATTGCAGTTAACATCGCTTGAACTGATTCGATAAGCACACCGTGATGCGGTGTACTGCTTGCAGTGGACGTCGCTTGTACTTGATCCATAAGCACACCATGATGCGGCGTACATGCTTGCAGTGAACGACTCTTGTACTGGGCCCATAAGCACACCGTGATGCGGCGTACATGCTTGCAGTGGACGACCCTTGTACTGGGCCCATAAGCACACCGTGATGCGGCGTACATGCCTGCAGTGAACGACCCTTGTATTGGGTCCATAAGCACGCCATGGTGCGGCGTACATGCTTGCAGTGAACGACTCTTGTACTGGGCCCATAAGCACACCGTGATGCGGTGTACATGCTTGCAGTGAACGACTCTTGTACTGGGCCCATAAGCACACCGTGATGCGGCGTACATGCTTGTAGTGAACGACTCTTGTACTGAGTTCATAAGCGCACCGTAATGCGGCGTACATGCTTGTAGTGAACGACTCTTGTACTGGGTCCATAAGCACACCGTGATGCGGCGTACATGCTGGTAGTGAACGACTCTTGTACTGAGTTCATAAGCGCACCGTGATGCGGCGTACATGCTTGTAGTGAACGACTCTAGTACTGGGTCCATAAGCACACCGTGATGCGGCGTACATGCTAGTAGTGAACGACTCTTTTACTGAATCCATAAGCACACCGTGTTGCGGCGTACATGCTTGCAGTGGATGACGCTTGTACTGGGTCGATAAGCAGATCGTGATGCGTCGTACATGATTGCAGTTAACAACGCTTGTACTGATTCGATAAGCACACCGTGATGCGGTGTACATGCTTGCAGTGGACGTCGCTTGTACTGGATCCATAAGCACACCATTATGCGGCGTACATGCTTGCAGTGAACGACTCTAGTACTGGATCCATAAGCACACCATGGTGCGGCGTACATGCTTGCAGTGAACGACTCATGTACTGGGCCAATAAGCACACCGTGATGCGGTGTTCATGCTTGCAGTGGACGTCGTTTGTACTGGGCCCTTAAGCACACCATGATGCGGCGTACATGCTTGCAGTGAACGACTCTTGTACTGGGCCCTTAAGCACACCGTGATGCGGCGTACATGCTTGCAGTGAACGACGCTTGTACTGAGTCCATAAGCACACCGTGATGCGGCGTACCTGCTTGCAGTGAACGACTCTTGTACTGGTCCGATAAGCACACCGTGATGCGGCGTACATGCTTGCAGTGAACGACTCTTGTACTGAGTCCATTAGCACACCGTGATGCGGCGTACATGCTTGTAGTGAACGACTCTTGTACTTGGCCCATAAGCACACCGTGATGCGGCGTACATGCTTGTAGTGAACGACTCTTGTACTGGGTCCATTAGCACACCGTGATGCGGCGTACATGCTTGCAGTGAACGACTCTTGTACTGGGCCCATAAGCACACCGTGATGCGGCGTACATGCTAGTAGTGAACGACTCTTGTACTGAGTTCATAAGCGCACCGTGATGCGGCGTACATGCTTGTAGTGAACGACTCTTGTACTGGTCCGATAAGCACACCGTGATGCGGCGTACATGCTTGCAGTGAACGACTCTTGTACTGGTCCGATAAGCACACCGTGATGCGGCGTACATGCTTGTAGTGAACGACGCTTGTACTGAGTCCTTAAGCCGACCGTGGTGCGGCGTACTTGCTTGCAGTGGACGACGCTTGTACTGAGTCCATAAGTACACCGTGATGTGGCGTACATGCTTGCAGTGAACGACTCTTGTACTGGGCCCTTAAGCACACCTTGATGCGGCGTACATGCTTGCAGTGAACGACTTTTGTACTGGGCCCTTAAGCACACCGTGATGTGGCTTACATGCTTGCAGTGAACGACTCTTGTACTGGGTTCATAAGCACACCGTAATGCGGCGTACATGCTTGCAGTGAACGACTCTTGTACTGAGTTCATAAGCACACCGTGATGCGGCGTACATGCTTGCAGTGAACGACTCTTGTACTGGGCCCATAAGCACACCGTGATGCGGCTTACATGCTTGCAGTGAACGACTCTTGTACTGGGCCCATAAGCACACCGTGATGCGGCTTACATGCTTGCAGTGAACGACTCTTGTACTGGGCCCATAAGCACACCGTGATGCGGCGTACATGCTTGCAGTGAACGACTCTTGTACTGGGTCCATAAGCACACCGTGATGCGGCGTACATGCTTGTAGTGAACGACTCTTGTACTGGGCCCATAAGCACACCGTGATGCGGTGTACATGCTTGTAGTGAACGACTCTTGTACTGAGTTCATAAGCACACCGTGATGCGGCGTACATGCTTGCAGTGAACGACTCTTGTACTGAGTCCATAAGCACCCGGTGATGCGGCGTACATGCTTGCAGTGAACGACTCTTGTACTGGGCCCATAAGCACACCATGCTGCGGCGTACATGCTTGCAGTGAACGACCCTTGTACTGGGCCCATAAGCACGCCATGGTGCGGCGTACATGCTTGCAGTGAACGACCCTTGTACTGGGCCCATAAGCACGCCATGGTGCGGCGTACATGCTTGTAGTGAACGACTCTTGTGTTCCGAGAATAGAAGAATGCAGAAAGTAAAATAGGCACACTGCAGAGAAACGCATAGTTCGTGCCTGTATTGTTACTGATACAATCGATCATTTGTGCATGCATTATCATTGCGAAACCGGTGTTTATTTATAATTTATACTCAGGGACCTCGAGACAGCCAATGGAGCCGCACGGAGTTAGTGTCTTGATCGACAACCACAGTCCACGGTCCACGCCTTTTTTCGAGTATTGTAATCGATAGCCTTTATAGAAATGCTAAAGCACCTCTAAACACTATTGTTTAATTATCTTCGTAATTATACATTTATTTACGCGTACACATGAGTTGTTTTTTACAAGCTGCATTTGGTCGCAGTCGAAATGAAAGTACGCGTTGTATGACAAAATGGTTTTGCAGAATGTAACAATATCAACAATATTCAATTTCGAATTACATTTAATGTGAGATTTGTTGAAAATTGGCTGCTCTCGTGCTGTCTTTCGTACTTCAGTATCACCTCGATCTCCGTCGGGGCCTGTCTGTTACGTTATCGGAATAAATCCAGTCGTTTACTCCGGAATAAATACAGTCGTTTACGTTACCAGAGTAAATCCAGTCGTTTACGTTACCGAGAGAAGGCGTTTGGACAAGGTAGCACTCCATTGGTGTGGCTCTTCTTTTGCAATTTATGACGAGCCTTTCGGAATACACTATAAGGACATGTTTAGCCCTTATAATCTCGGCATATTGTACTTATTTCATTTCCTGTTTCATACATTTAAAAGTGTTAAGAACCGCATAAAGAACGCATGCCATGACCGCGAAGTTGGCCGGCAGCCTTGTAGAGTTTTCGTTCATTTGTACGTTTTTATTCTATTATTATGCAAAGAGTCATGCAAACAATTATATAAGTGATACCATGTATATGGCATATTTATTCACAAAAATGGAATGATTTATTTCTTGTATGATACTGACCGGAATTCATAGCTTGTATGCTGTCATAGATCAATGCATTGTTGAATTTGGAAGTTCATAGCCTCGAAGGTGTCTTATATGTATTGATCACTGTGTATTGGTCATAGCTTAGAATGTGTCCCAAAGATAACAGTTTATATCCCTTATATGTGTCTTGGTTGGTTTCCGATGATAAGTAAAATGGACAAGTTTACACGGAAATTAGAACATTTTAGCAGCATATCGGAAGGAAATCTGTATTGCTCTATTGTAAAGAGGTCTGATCCAGAGGGAATATAGTGAAATGTTAATAAATAAATAAACAAATTAGTAACTAAATTGATTGTGAATGTACATGTATATTGATACACCAAAAGGAGTAGACACAGATCACAGTGGCACAATTGTTTTATCTGATCTGGGTCTGCACTGTTTGTTTTTGTCATCGATTAAATAGTTTAGTATGGTTAATCTGTTTATCGGTATAATATGTATGGTCAAAATATATTTATAAAGAAAAACAGTGGATATACAGATCACAGCGACGGAAATGTGTTCTCTGATCTGTGTCATCACTGTTGGTCATTTGCACATGTTACATGTTAAACATATATTTGATGCTTAGCTTAAAATTTGTTTAAGATGTATATCAACATATTGACGCACTAGAGTGTATGGATAAAGCAAAAGTGGAGATGCAGATCACAGCGACTCAAGTTAATCCTCTGATCTGGGTCTGCACCATTTGTTTTTGTCACAATATGTTATAACATATATTGTTACATGATAAATTAATGTATGGTAACATTGTTTATATGCATCATATGAATATTCAAAATATGTTTATAACGAAAACAGTTGATATACAGATCACGGCGACTGAAATGAGTTCCTTGATCTGTGTACTCACTGTTTATCTGTTTGCCTCTGTAACAGTTTAAACATATATTGTTGCGTAGCTTATCATTTATTTAAGATGTATATACATATATTGATGCACTAGAGTATATATGGATAAAGCAAAAGTGGAGATACAGATCATAGCGATTCGATTTCAAGAGTCCTCTGATCTGGGTCTGCACCGTTTGTTTTTGTCCAAATAGTTTATAACATAATTATGTTGTTACATAAGAAAGATTGTTTATATGTGTCATAAGTAATTTCAAAATAAATTCATAAAATTCGACTGAAGCGAGTTTTTTTTTATCTGTGTCCTCACTGTTTGTCTGTTTTACCCCAGTAACATGTATACATATGTTGGTGCATTACCTAACAATTGTTTAAGATGTTTATAAATTTATGTATGCATTAGAATATTATGGAAAAGGCAAACGTTAAGATACAGATCACAGCGACTCAATTGAGTACTCTGATCTGGATCTAAACTGTTTTCTTACATCATAACCTTCTCCGCAAATAATTCTAATAATATCTTCTGGAACAATTGTTTTATGATGTCAGTCATATCTTCATGATATATTAATTTTGTATACCATGTATGCATCCGTATGGGCCGCAGGCCTAATGGAAATTATAATTCATTAGACATGTATATTGTCTATATGTAATTTATTGTAAATATATTTATTGTAAATACATTGATTGTATATACATGTATATTTATTGTAAATTATTCTTTGTCCATTTGTAGTGATATTTAACCATAAACTCCATTAGATACGCTCTGTTACGCCTCTTTAATGGATGACTATTGAAAACATTGTAGGAAATGGAGCATTTGCTCATCATGAGAAAATGCTCCATTTTCCACAATGCTTTCAAATTTGCCATCCAAAATTGGTGTCTCCCTTTCTCCTAGATAATGTTCCTATTCATCATGTGCTTGTATTGTGAATGAGTCTAAAATAGCATATTAGGTAAAGGGTTAAACCCCTTCAACACTGAACACCAACAAAACTTACACTTTAAATAATATTGTAGAGCAAGACTGAGTTCAAGACAAGCAGGATTATCACATTCAAAAAATTTATTCTATGAGATAAACCCAGATGGTCAGTGACTCCCGGGCTGCAACCATGTCCAGCAGTATTGCCGTAGCATGTGCCTGGTAATGGCCCATCATTGAAATGAGATAAACATTCTGATAAAATAAGCATTAATGTCAGGGAACACCACACTACACTGTGAGCTAATTTATAGCCAAGTCGGCCCTTTAATACACATGTAAATCATTTGTGCACAGTAAGTTAGAATGAAGACAGAGAGGTCAATCAAATCCTACAGAGTTAAATTTTATACCGAAACGGAACCCTCAGGGCCTCCCACTGTGCAACAATGGGCAAGGAAAACCAATAATCAAAAGGTTTCAAAAGTTCAATCATGGTTTATTTAGTTTTGAAAACGATCTTTTTCGGGAGTCAAACAAACATACATTGTTACTTCATTAGTGTTGGTCGTTCAAAAAATTGTTGCACTGTGGAAGGCCCTTAACCGCATGGGGGATACATTACCGTAACATATCGAGACCTCGGGTTTCAGTGGACACTTGTACTCTTTCTCATCATCTTTACATACACCTTGTACTCCGCCCACTGCAACTGTAAGAAGATAACGAATACATCTGAATTTGGATTAAAACTAGTCTTAAACAAAAGAACAACGAATTTTAACTTCGATTTCCACCACAGTTTTTCTCGATAGTTGATTTCATAAAAAAAAACACACAAAAAAACGTTACAGTTTTTAAAAGTATTTTCAAAGACATTTAAATAGCAAGAAAGTGCTTCGCACCGCAGGCATACATGGACAGTGTGTTTTGGACGTTGATTTGATGTTGTGGACCATATCTATCCAAAAAGCTTGAATCATTGCAAAAGTTTGACAAGTAGTACTCACATAATCTAATGACAATAGAAAGATAAATAACATAATTTAAATCCATTTCAAATCCTTTCTTATCTAATTCAACTCGTGTTTTATCACTTCAGTTTTCAATCATATGTACACGTCAAATATTACAGATTTAAGTTTCCATTAGGCAATAGATCGGTGGAATCAATATGATATAGGAATTTTTCCAAGGTTTGAATTTCTGTTATAAATAATTTATTTCCACTCAAATTTCAGAAATTTGTATTATACGGTTCGCTGTACAGCGTCTCGTGTTCAGTAGAATGGAACTCCTATCGCTGATGGAAAAGTATATTACAGGTATGGTTGCCTGGCACTGATGGGATAGACTATCGGTATTGTTGCCTGGCACTGTTTGGATAGATTGTAGACATTGTTGCCTGGCACTAAGGCCACACCAAATTAATAACTTGTTAATCAGATTTCCCGCACCTATTTCTTCAGAAAAGCAAAAAAAATATTTTTGTTTTTTTATCACTTGCGCCCGCACCATCTAAAAAAAAATAGTTATTTTTTTTACGAGCGCTAATTTGTTTAGTAGAATGTAGCCTTTTCCCCCGGCGTTTTTCGATCGTAACACTTATCAAAGCATCGGCTCAATCATGCAGCCGCTCTAATCAGAGTCAATGAACGATATAGACCCGGATACAAGCGTCTAGATGATCGAGACTAAATTGGCAACAATGTAAAGGTTACACACCACCATTGTTATTCCCTATATAATGCAATGTAAAATTGTAATTTTTAGACAACATTTAAAGGCATTTCGAGCGAATGCAGGCTATGATAACCACATATATTCTTAAAGTACAAGCTTTAAATTACATTTTAAGCGAATAAAAAGGGGGGTCAAGTTAAAAATCACTCCACTTGAAAAACAAACTCTAAAAATTGCACCGTTCGCCATGACAGTTCTTCCAAAATGACCTTTCAACTATAGGGCAGCGGTTTATGCTCTACTCTAAATGATAAATCAAGCAAGAATAGATACTTTAGGTATAAAAGTTTCAGGAATAATGATAGTTTTGATTTACAGTGTATTGAGCATGTGAAATCATGTCTATCAATCATAAGAACATTTTTTTTTATTGAGAATTTTCCGTAATGGTGACGTCATTCCTAAACATTTCATTTCCTGATTCTTGAAAATTACGTTACGTCAACAAATGACAATTCTACCACCATTTAAAGTTTGATTAAATTTTGGACAAATGTGTTTGTTTTAATTTGCCTCACGCAAAAAGTAAACGTATGTATACTGGGCAAGAAGTGCTGAATTTTATCGTGAATGACAGTGATTATCCAAAGTTTGAATTTGGTTCGGACATGTTTGACGGGAATTCGGATGACCGTTACAGTGAAAAGACAGTTTTCAATCGTTCATCTATACCTACTACACCTGTCCAGGTAAAAACTTCGGGTGTGTATTTTAACTTCTTTGTTGTTTTGCTGTTAATATAGCAAATATGATGTATGTTTTGTATAATTTGTTTCCTTCAAAAATAATTTTACATTTAATGATTTATGCATGTTTGTTTTTATTTTGCTACAGATCAGAGTATAGTGTTTATTTAATTCATATACAATGCATGTACAGTAATAGAAAAATATGGCCAAGAAACGAGCACCACCTTTCTTGTGTTATCATCAAACTGTTTCAGTAATGCATACTATATTATACTACAATGAACATATATGTATAATAATGCTTATTAAAATTTCAGATTCCTCTGACGCAGCGGATCATGAAATTCCTGTCCCGATGAGGCAACAAGGGCATGCTTGTGGTGGAGGCCTTGGTCGCCGATGAGTCAATGTTCGTGGACAGTAAGATGACGCTAAAAATGAACCTGACTGACATTCATATGTGCTTCTTGCAATCCCATGAGTTTTACCATTCACACAAAAACATCAAACAAGCCGGATTGTGTATATTTTGTAAATATTAGTCAAAAAGGATAAAAAAAATGGTGCCAGACTGTGTGATTGGAAAAAGGTATTAATCACACAAAGTGTTGCGAAGAAATGTTTGTAGATTTTTTAGATGTTCATGTGTATTTAAACTATATATGGAAAACATTCAAGTGTTAAATATTTATGCTGGTTGGTTTTTGTCTATGAAAAAATATTGCATATTCTTGTATGTTCTTAAAATATTTTTATGCTTTATTTGAAAATTGACACAATCAGTATTTACAGTACAAAAGAAGTAAAAATGTCTTTTGTATATATGTTTATGTTTTCTATTGCTTGTCTAAATTTGAACAAGATATCTAAAAAAAAAATTAAGGAAAATCTGCAAATTTAAAAAAGATAGGCGTTAAATTCTGAGAAAGCCTAAAATCAAACTGGCGCTGGCTGGAATTTTCTGTGACATTTTCAGCTGAAACGGTTTACAATATGGTGTAGGTTTTTTTGTAAATTCTATTCCAGAACTTAAATGGTTACCAAGGCCAATTGTGTAGTCGATCCGCCTGGTTAGCTCAATCGGTAGAGCATTGGACTGTGAATCGGACAACCTGGGTTCGATTTCCGAGCGTACCAGGTCACTTCTGTTGTGATTGGTTATGAAATCCTTTCTTCGATCATTCGCACTGTACCACTGCCTCTGGCATGTGCAGAAGTATTCAGTTCCTTGCAGAGGTGAAGGCACCTAGTACTGGTTCGGCCCAGGATAGGTGTGCGGTGGTTGAACTGTCACTCTGGGACCCTTCAATGTGCTCACGCCGAGACCCGGAGTATAAACTACTAACACCACCAATCGTGTAGTCAAAGCAAGAGTGATAGCTGTAGTTTATATTTGACTGCAAATGCCTATATTCATTTTGTGAGTTATTTTTCAAGTCACCTTGTCTAGTCATTTCCATGGCATGAGATATGACAATGTATTTTAATAGAGAATTATTTTTAACCAAGTTTTCCTAAGGAAAAGTGGAAAACCTAGTTAATAGATTTGGATATTCCATTGGGCAGGCAGGTGGCTGTGACAATTGATGCTTGTGTCCAGGCTTTTACTTAGCCATGCATAGGGTATTTTGAAAAAAAAAAATCAAAAAGGTTTAAAAAACTGGAAAGCTGGTTTTGAGTTCTCTCATTTATGAAATAGTTTAAAGAAATACATTTGCTTGATCTCAAATAGCATTTGTTTGATCTAAAAACTTATATTTGTATATAATTATCTTTTAGTGTTATCATTCTTTCACTGGATGTTATCCTTGTACTGTTTACAATATCATTGTTTAGTTAATAAGTGAATAAAATGTGAGCAAAAGTGAGTTAAATCACTATATATATATTTGTTCGCTCTTCGCTCGCTCCTCTTTTTGCTAAATGCAAAACAAATATTTTTATTATTATTTCGCTTGCTCGCCCCATGATGTTTTTGAAAAAAATCCGATGAACAAGTTATCAATTTGGTGTGGCCTAATGGGATAGACTGTCGGTATCGATGGCTGACACTGATGGGAAAGGCTACAGGTATGGATGCCTGGCGCTGTTGGGATATACTGTTGGGTTTGTTGCCTGGTACTGATGGTATAGACTGTAGGTATTGTTGCCTAACACAAATGAGATAGACTGTAGGTATGGCTGCCTGGCACTAGTGGGATAGACTACAGGTATGGTTACCTGGCACTGTTGGGATATACTGTAGGTATGGCAGCCTGGCAATAGTGGGATAGACTACAGGTATGGTTACCTGGCACTGTTGGGATATACTGTAGGTATTGTTGCCTGGTACTAATGGGATAGACTACAGGTATGGTTGCCTGACACTGATTGTATAAACTGTAGGTAATGTTGCCTGGCACTATTGGGATAGACTGTAGATAATGTTGCCTGGCACACTTGGGATAGACTGTAGGTATTGTTGCCTGGCACTATTAGTATAGACTGTAGGTAATGTTGCCTGGCACTGATTGTATTAATTGTAGGTAATGTTGCCTGGCACTGTAGGGATAGACTGTAGGAAATGTTGCCTGGCACACTTGGGATAGACTGTAGGTAATGTCGCCTGGCACTGATTGTATTAATTGTAGGTAATGTTGCATGGCACTGATTGTATTAATTGTAGGTAATGTTGCCTGGCACTGATTGTATTAATTGTAGGTAATGTTGCCTGGCACTGTAGGGATAGACTGTAGGAAATGTTGCCTGGCACACTTGGGATAGACTGTAGGTATTGTTGCCTGGCACTGTTGGTATAGACTGTAGGTAATGTTGCCTGGTACTATTGGTATAGACTGTAGGTATTCTTGACTGGTACTAATGGGATAGACTACAGATACTGTTGCCTGGCACTGATTGTATAAACTGTAGGACATGTTGCCCGGCACTATTAAAATAGACTACAGATATGGTTGCCTGGCATTGATGTGATAGACTACAGGTATGACTGCCTGGCACTGATGGAATATAATACAAGTATGATTGCCTGGCACTAATGGGATAGATTACAGGTATGGTTGCCTGGCACTGATGGGATAGACTACAGGTATGGTTGCCTGGCACTATGGGAAAGACTACAAGTATGGTTGACTGGTACTGATGAGATAGACTACAGGTATGGTTACCTGGCACTGATGGAATAGTCTATAAGTATGGTTGCCTGGTACTGATGGGAAAGACTACATGTATGGTAGCCTGGCACTGATGAGGAAGATTACAGGTATGGTTGTCTGGCACTGATGGGATAGACTACAAGTATGGTTGCCTAGCACTGATGGGATAGACTACATGTATGGTTGCCTGGTACTGATGGGATAGACTACAGGTATGGTTGCCTGGTACTGATGGGATAGACTACATGTATGGTTGGGTGGTACTGATGGGATAGACTACAGGTATGGTTGCCTGGCACCGATGGGATAGACTACAAGTATGGCTGCCTGGTACTGATGGAAAAGACTACAGGTATGGTAGCCTGGCACTGATGGGGAAGATTACAGGTATGGTTGCCTGGCACTGATGGGATAAACTATAGGTATGGTTGACTGGTATTGATGGGATAGACTACAGGTATGGTTGCCTGGCACTAATGGGAAAGACTACAGGTATGGTTGCCTGGTACTGATGGGAAAGACTAAAGGTATAGCTGCCTAGCACTGATGGGATAGAGAACAGGTATGGTTGCCTGGCACCGGAGGTATAGACTTCAGGAATGGTTGATTAGCGCTGATGGGATAAACAGCAGGTATGGTTGCCTGGTACTGATGGGATAGACCACAGGTATGGTTGCCTTGCACTGATGGTATATACTACAGGTATTTCTGCCTGGCACTGATGGGATAGACTACATGTACGGTAGCCTGGCACTGATGGGATTCACTACAAGTAGTGTTGTCTGGTACTGATGAGGCAGACCACAGGTGTGGTTGCCTGGCACCTGAGGGATAGACTATAGGTATGGTTGCCTGACACTGATGGGATGGACTACAGGTATGGTTGCCTGGCACTGATGAGATAGACTACATGTATGGTTGGTTGCCAGGTACTGATTGTATAAAATTTAGGTATTGTTGCCTGGCACTATTGGGAGAGACTACATGTCTTTTTGCCTGGCACTGATGGGATATACTACAAGTATGGTTGCCTGGCACTGATGGGATATACTACAGGTATGGTTGCCTGGCAATGATAAATAAGGCTACATGCATGGTTGCGTGGTACTGATGGGAAAGATTGTAGGTAGGGATACCTGGCACTGTCGGGATAGACTACAAGTATGGTTGCCTGACACTGATGAGATATACTACAGGTATGGTAGCCTGGAACTGATGGGGAAGACAACAGGTATGGTTGCCTGGCACTGACGGGATATACTACACGAATGGTAGCCTGGCACTGATGGGATAGACTACATGTATGGTTGTGTGGTACTGATAGGATAGACTGTTGGTATGGTTGCCTGACACACTTGGAATAAGCTACATGTATGGTTGCCTGGTACTGATTGTATAAACTGTAGGTATTGTTGCCTGGCACAAATGGGAGAGACTGCATGTTGCCTGGCACTGATGGGATAGACTACAGGTATGGTTGCCTGGCACTGATGGGATATAATACAAGTATGGTTGCCTGGTACTGATGGGATAGACTACATGTATGGTTGCCTGTTACTGATGGGATAGACTACAGGTATGGCTGCCTGGTACTGATGGTATAGACTACAGGTATGGCTGCCTGGTACTGATGGGATAGACTACATGTATAGTTGCCTGGTACTGATGGGATTGACTACAGGTATGGTTGCCTGGTACTGATGGGATAGACTACATGTATGGCTGCCTGGCACTGATGGGAAAGACTACAGGTATGGTGGCCTGGCACTGATGGAAAAGACTACAGGTATGGTGGCCTGGCACTGATGGGGAAGACTACAGGTATGGTTGCCTGGCACTGATGGGATAAACTATAGGTATGGTTGACTGGTACTAATGGGAAAGACTACAGGTATAGTTGCCTGGTACTGATGGGAAAGACTACAGGTATAGCTGCCTGGCACTGACGGGATAGACTACAGGTATGGTTGCCTGGCACCGGAGGGATAGACTTCAGGAATGGTTGCATGGCACTGATGGGATAGACCACAGGTATGGTTGCATGGCACTGATGGTATATACTACAGGTATTTTTGCCTGGCACTGATGGGATAGACTACATGTACCGTAGCCTGGCACTGATGGGATTCACTACAAGTAGTGTTGTCTGGTACTGATGAGATAGACCACAGGTGTGGTTGCCTGGCACCGGTGGGATAGACTATAGGTATGGTTGCCTGGTACTGATGGTATAGACTACAGGTATGGTTGCTTGGCAAAGATGGGATTTATTACAGATATGATTGCTTTTGCTTGTAAAGGGAAGCTAATCTCGAAGATCTCCGGAAGCAAACATGCTAAGAGATCGGAACTGGTCTCTCGATTCCCTACATTACGTGACCATCGGCGCATCTCTAATGTCATTGTGTCACCGTTTCCATTCGCCTACAAGGCTCTCCTATACGCTAAAATGCCGCCAAAAATGCCTTAAAATGGCGTAGTTAATGTCGAAAATATCTCAGCATTCTTGCACTTGCCAAGGCTGTGACCAATTTTGCCATTTAGGGGACCCTATACTCTAAACGCGTCAAAGTATCCCTAAATTGTCGACTTTTCGTACTTTTCAACGCGCTCCGACATACCTTGTAAGGGGGAGCTAATCTCGATATCTCCGGAACCAAAAATGGTAGGAGGTCGGTACTGGTCTTGAAATTTAGGTCTCTCGATTCGCTACGTTACGCAATCGTCGTCGCATCTCCGACGTCTTTGCGTCACCGTTTCCATTCGCCAACAAGACTCTACTTTACGCTAAAATGCGGCAGAAAATGCCTAAAAATGGGGAAGTTTATGTCGAGGATATCTCAGCTTCTATGCACCTGACGAGGCTGGGACTAGTTTTGCCATTTGGAAGACCCTATACCCTACAAGAAGCACTCGTAGGGGTGCCTGGGATGTTATTTGGTCACCGGTTGCTAACGCGTCAAAGTATCGCCAAATTGGCGACTGTTCGTACTTATAACGCGCGCACCCATATAGCTTGTAAGGGGGAGCTAATCTCAAAGTTATCTCCGTAACCAAAAAAGGTAGGAGGTCGATACTGGTCTTGAAATGTAGGTCTCCCGATTCCCTACGGAACACCACCGTCGGTGCATCTCTGACGCCATTGCGTCATCGTTTCAATTCCCCTACAAGGCTATCTATACGCTAAAATGATGCAAAAAGTGCCTTAAAATGGGGTAGGCAGTGTCGAAAATATCTCAGCATCCCTGCTCCTGACGAGGCTGGGACAAGTTTTGCCATTTAGGGAACCAAATACCCTACAAGAAGTACTCGTCGGGGTTCCTGAGATGTTATTTGGTCACCGGTTGCTACCGCGTCAAAGTATCGCCAAATTGGCGACTTTTCGTACTTTTAACGCGCTCCCATATAGCTTGTAAGGGGGAGCTAATCTCGAAGATATCTCCGTAACCAAAAAAGGTAAGAGGTCGATACTGGTCTTGAAATGTAGGTCTCCCGATTCCCTACGGAACGCCATCGTCGGCGCATCTCAGTTTTACAACAGTAATTTCAAATTGAAAAACTGACAATTTAAATTCCTGAAAAAACCTAAGATGTCAAAAATTTAGTTTAAAGTATTACGGATCCTGGTATTTTTTAATGTGCACGGAATATAATCCACATGCATTATTGAACACACCATACGAGTACTAAATAACCCCGATTACACTAACATAATAACATAATTCCCATAAAAACTTCAAATGAAATCCTCCTTGAAAAATTAAAAAAAAAATCCATGGTTTTAGGAAAGTTTTACAGGTGTATTTTTTAGAGAAACTTTAATTTTACTATCAACCCCCGATCAGACACGTTTCTCCTTATATACAAAATGAAAATGATTGAGTTAATCCTGGAAAGAATCATCAGGAACTTTCTCTAAAATCCATTTGAGAACAAGCTAAACTTGTCCTTACAATCACTTGCTGAAAGTATCAAAAGAAAAAATATAAGAAAGGGAAAAGTTTATCAAAATGAAGGTGGTCATGCAAAACAACAACAAGATTATCAATAATAAAGTACTGGCCTAACCAACATTAAATGCACCCTCAAGTACATAATAATAATTATTAATTATACACAGTGCTTACTTTTATTTTTTACTTCATAACTGGAGTAATTGAAACAAAAAAGACGCTTTCACTTATCAAAAAGGTATCCCCAGATATGTTTCCACAAAGTTTCCTGGATCTTGCTACAAAGGTTCATCTCCAAATAAGCGTGCAATTAAGGTACATCTTCAAATAAGTTTGCTACAAAAGTACATCTTCGAATAAGCTTGCTACAAAGGTACATCTTCGAATAACTCTACAAAGGTACATCTTCAAGTAACTCGCTACAAAGGTACATCTTCGAATTAGCTTGCTACAAAGGTACATCTTCGAATTAACTCGCTACAAAGGTACATCTTCGAATTAGCTTGCTACAACGGTACATCTTCGAATTAGCTTGCTACAAAGGTACATCTTCAAATAACTCGCTACAAAGGTACATCTTCGAATTAGCTTGCTACAAAGCTTGCTACAAAGGTACATCTTCGAATAAGCTTGCTACAAAGGTACATCTTCAAATAACTCTACAAAGGTACATCTTCGAATTAGCTTGCTACAAAGGTACATCTTCGAATTAGCTGGCTACAAAGGTACATCTTCGAATTAGCTTGCTACCAAGGTACATCTTCAAATAACTCTACAAAGGTACATCTTCGAATTAGCTTGCTACAAAGGTACATCATCGAATTAGCTTGCTACAAAGGTACATCTTCGAATTAGCTTGCTACAAAGGTACATCTTCGAATTAGCTTGCTACAAAGGTACATCTTCGAATTAGCTTTCTAAAAAGGTACATCTTCAAATTAGCTTGCTACAAAGGTACATCTTCAAATAAGCTTGCTACAAAGGTACATCATCGAATTAGCTTGCTACAAAGGTACATCTTCGAATTAGCTTGCTACAAAGGTACATCTTCGAATTAGCTTGCTACAAAGGTACATCGTCGAATTAGCTTGCTACTAAGGTAAATCTTCAAATAACCTTGCTGCCAAGGTACATCTTCGAATTAGCTTGCTACAAAGGTACATCTTCGAATTAGCTTGCTACAAAGGTACATCTTCGAATTAGCTTGCTACAAAGGTACATCTTCAAATTACCTTGCTGCCAAGGTACATTTTGAATTATCTTGCTACAAAGGTACATCCTTAAATAAGCTTTCTACAAAGGTAATATCTAAATAAGCGTGCTATAAAGGACATTTTCAAATTAGCTTGCTAAAAAGGTACATCTCCAAATAAGCGTGCTATAAAGGTATAACTTCATATAAGCTTGCCACAAAACTTGCTACAAAGATACATCTTCAAATAAGCTTGCTACCACTGTTAAGTTAAATCACTTTACATAATTCATAATCAAGTTACTGAGAAGAAACCACTGTTCTATTTTTATAACAGCGAACTAAGCTTACTTATTCAACACTCAGAGCAAACGTACATCATCGCTAGATCTTTATCACTATACATCACTTATCACTACGTTTAATGATTGGAAAACGTTTTTCTACTGACAAAGACCCAAATATACAAGCACTAGGTTTGTCCTGGCGTCTTGCTATAATCGAAGTGCATTTATATACGTCAATGCGTACTAAAGTTATTGAGCGAAAACAATCTATTTCATAAGCAGTGACAACGATCTTGACCCCGCATACATAACCCAAATGTAATCCAAGGTAACATGTACACGTGAGCTTGCTGCACAAACGCATATCAAAGGAACGGCTCGTTATTAGCTTACCAAATGTGTACATACCAAGTGTAAACAAAATACAGTCATAACTATTAAGTTATTGATCTAAAAGTGTTTTCTACTTTAAACAACAATTATATTGACCATGACCCCAGATTCAAAAAATCACACGGAACGTCTCTATTAGAGTTTGCTACATACAAAGTTTAATCTCTATTCTTCAGTCCTAACTTCAGTTATTGAACGTCAAACCAAAAGTTTGACGCCAGCAAGTACAAAACGACAGCCTCATTCTTATAACATCTTTAAAAACATTGTTAAAACACAACAAACATTATCGCGGACTAATTGTTTTATGAAGGTGATAAGAAACATTTAGTTTAAGTTACATAAGTTGATTACATTGTGGTTTTAGACTTAAATGGTTTTGATGATTCTGGATTTGGAATTAATAAGTCATCGGACAGAACCATCCCTGAACCTACGAATGTAATTTAAGCAACAATGGTAATTAAAAAACTTATGGCTAGTATACCTGCAAAAGCTGGTATCAGAAGTCTAGATACGTATTACCAATGACGGATAGTGTTAGACGCAAGGTAATATTTAAAAAGGCACTCAGTGTTTAATTAGCGTCATTCGATAGTTGCGCGGCTGGGTTAGTCACAGATTAGTTGGTAACGAAAACGAGAGATACGGCACAGAAGTGATTGGGTCAGTGCGCTACAAGAACGGACAACTTCAAAAACAACAACATTTGTACTTGTTGTAAATACAAACGTGATCATTGTATCGTGTGTAAGGGCAGAAAAGGGGTTTAAGTTCCATGGCTTCTAGACTTATCGTTCCGTTCCGAGGGTCATAAACGGCAGCCGGTGAATCTACTTTGGTTGGTAAACATTAAGTAGCGTTAAAGTGTTAGAGACAATGAATACGTGATCTCATGGCCCCCGCAATAGAACTAAAAAATCATACAAAATAGCCATTGGAATTCTGTGTAATAGTCAGATTTTTGTTAAAAATCTGCTTCTGTAATAGAAAGAAAAGATTTTCGAAGTAGTCAAATTGCAAAAAAAGAAAACAAAGGTTTGGATATGTGACGCGGCCCAGCCGATCGAAACTCGGCTGGGCATAGCCAATCATTATCAATATAGGCGGAGCTTATCAGTTGCCCGTTGTTATGTCACATAACAACGGGCAACTCAGGAACTTAACCTCCGACAATCTGCACTTATCAACAGTAGTTTGATACTTTGTTTGCTATATATTTTGTTAACCTAAATGTGAGGTTGAAAATAAAGATTTATTTCTATGGAAACAAACACTTGCTGTTTTAGTAATATATCATTCTAGCGTTTACACATCAAATAATATTTTGCATTAACTAAATTATAATGGACTAATTAAATGACAAGCTTGCTTTTATTAAATGACAAGCTTGCTTTTATTGTAACATGTCATTACGTCCCATGCTCTTTTTTATCTAATTTCAAAGTATAACTTCTATATTTTTATCGTCTGCTTCTGCGTATTTATCGGAGGGCCTGTACTAAGGGGTGAATGTATGGTAGGCGTATCCTTGATCTATCGGTAACACACTCGACTGTCATTCCATGGGTCGCAGGTTCGATTCCAGAAAATTCTCATTTTCATTTATTTATTCAAACATTTTACCCTGAGAAATCATATTTCACAAAATTACGTAGTGTCTATACTTTAAGCATATTTAACTGTTATACGGTATCTATTAAATGCAGTAATTCTGCTAATTGTATTGCAAATTTTAACAAAGTTATTGGCAAATTCCAGAAAATCTCATGTTCATTTAATTTTACATTTTACCAAAAACAAAATCATATTTTACAAAATAAGGTGTTTCTATACTTTAGATATATTATACTTTATTATAGTTTCTTTAAAGAAGGTATTCTGGTAGTTGTATTGCATAATTAGACACAGTTATTAGCAAATTCCAGAAATCCTCATTTAATGTTAATCGAACATTTTACCTATCATCTATGAATTTCCCCCCCCCCCCCCCACCCTATATGTAGATGATTGTCTTTGTCGTAGTGTTACAGTGATTATGGCTTTGCTCATAGTTATGGGAAAAGCGGTTGATGTTACTCACGATGAGGCCATCAAATTGCAAAATTGGCTAAGAAAGTGTTAGTTTTATCCGATGGACAGTTTTCACTATACAATCATAGGTTTTAAACAACTGATCTAAAATTTATGTTGATTAGATGAAAACACAATCAATACTCGCTTGAAGCATCGAAAGTCATGCCGGAAGTTTGAAATGACATCTTTTGGCAATGATTCACCAGCATAGGGTGAGTATAAATAACACCACTCAGACACTCTAAAGTTAAGAAATCAAAAACCACTTTCCATTTAACTCTATCCCTAATGACTGATCAGGGCACCTTGTTATCTGGAGTGTCTAAACTAATGTACCAAACTCACAGGATGAAAAACAATCGCATACCTGGATCGACTGCCAGTTGGTTCACCCGTTTATAAATGAATACAAGACAAACTGAAGAGCAGCGTTGGTTTATCAGTTCACGTTTTAATATGCCTCATAAATGAAAACCACGAAGCTTTTGATGGATTATTTTAAGTGTATACAAACAAACCTCTTAATGGTGCAAAGGTGTTGTCAGATGGTTTCATGAAATAAAAGTTTTGAAAAGAAGGATATACTTATAAGCACCTTGACTCTATTCCGCTATGCATTAAATTATTCTCTCGAGTTTTACTCCATGTTCAAATATGTTCTCAAATTTTACATACATACTGTTACTTGGATTTAAAATCAAATGAAATAAAATACTTCTCAGTGTATACAGGATATTTCCGAGCTGCTCGGCCATGAAAGGAAATGTCCACATTATAGTCGTCGGCAAAGAGAACGTTGGAAAGACAGGTATACACATCTTGTTTCATAATATAATGTAATGTTATGTAATGTAATGTTATGTAATGCAATGAAATGTTAAGTAATGTAACATAATATGTAATATGGTGTAATGTAATGTGAAACATAACATAATATAAAGTTATGCAATGCAATGCAATGTAACGTAACGTAACGTAACGTAACGTAACGAAATGTAAAATGACATAATATAATGTAATGTTATGTATATTTATGTTATGTTATGTAATATGGTGAAATGTAATGTAATAGAATGTAATATAATATTATAGTATAATATTACATAATATGATATAATATAATATAATATAATATAATATAATATAATATAATATAATATAATATAATATAATATAATATAATATAATGCTAGATGATGAATTGTCATGTTCAATTATATACAAAATAATTCATACTAAAAGAGGAGGTTGGAAGTAAGTGTTCACCTTTTTAAAGCCATGCACTCGACATAGAAACACAACTGGTGGCATTAAGTACTTTAACATGGGAGCTTTCTGTATGTTGCCCATGCGACCGATATGCTGATCCACTACCGTTAGGAATATTCCTTAAAATCATCCAGAAAGTTTAATTTACGCGTATTATTACTAGAAAGTAAATTCCAAATTCAGTTATTTTAGCGATAAACATATTATTATTATAATGTTTTTAGTTAAGGTGGGATTCAATCCAATGAAAAAAATCAGTGCTACTACAGATTCTGCTATAAATACCTGTAATTGGTTAATTGTTTTCAAATGCCCTCCCTTTATTCAATATGCGAGTTTGAAATAAAAAGTCAAAATAAAATTGAAGACAAAATTAAGCAATAAATCACTATCGGCAGTTGTAGTAGCAGAAGCAGAACAGAGGTAGTAGCAACAGTAGCAAGAGCGCAGCGACCGTCACACTACTTATAACAAGACTGCGGTATGGCCAAATCCAACGACAACATTGATAAGTCTGGCAGTCTGTTAACAATAATGAGCCCATCTTGTTAGTTTCACATAATCTTATAACTTTATGCAGGAACAGTTGTGTTTATGATTAAAAAAAAACAGTAAGTCATAAAACAGTTCAAAGCCAAGTATATCTGATTCCATGACAGGATCTGAAGCGGCTAAATAATGTTTGGAAAAAAAATCTTAGTAAACCTCAAATTATGCATGCACAAGTTGTGCACGATTTTCTTTAGTTCTATAATCCAAAATGATAAAGAATCTGAGAAGCATCTTAATTGATTCAGATATTTCTGAGTGTGATGAAACAATTTACGATTGAACGATTTATTGTTCATCAGCCTTTTTGCTGTAACAACGTGCACTATCTTTTAGAACGAATACCGATATCTACATCTATAGTCTGGAACCAGTGAGTGACATTAATAACACCAAAAAATACCAGTTATAAGACGCAAAAATATATTCAGACGAAATCAGTTAAAGCTGCACTCTCACAGATTGAACGTTTTGACAACTTTTTTATTTTTTGTCTTGGAACGAGCCATTTTTTGCGAAAATCCATGGAAAACAGTTATATTATACTGCTGACAAAATATTAGATCGCAGATTTTTATATTTA
This sequence comes from Mya arenaria, assembly GCF_026914265.1. Classification (NCBI taxonomy): domain Eukaryota; kingdom Metazoa; phylum Mollusca; class Bivalvia; order Myida; family Myidae; genus Mya; species Mya arenaria. Next base: position 61,003,931 of record NC_069125.1, on the reverse strand, counting down.
AGTTCAAAAATGGTCGTTTTATGCATTTTTCTTAAACCGTTAGTAACGGTTTAAACCATAAAACATTAATTTTCGATCGGAAATATGAAAATCTATACTACGTTCGGATATTTGTCAGCAATCTTATATCATTGATTTGCAGATATTTACGCAAAAATTTGCTCTTTCCAAGACAAAAAATAAAAAAAATAATAAGTAAAAATGATATATCTGTAGGAGTGTAGCTTTAAAAATTTATTCATTTTACAACAATTGTGAACAAAGTCATATTAACTTATGCTAAGTCCCTCTCGTTGGTACGATGCTGGACAAGAGTGTGGTCTTGTGTTGTGGGGGAAACCGGTGAACTCTCTCCAGCTTGGTGACCACCAACCAAACACACGAAATGCAATTGATTCGCTTATAACATCTTTAAAAAGTACGTTGACTTTGTGAAACATAAAGTTATTTATTTAACACTTATTGTTCAACAAGTTGTGCAAATTCATGTGTGTAAGAACGATGTTACGGTATTATGCAACCAAACTCGCATGTGCCCCGTGACACAGGCCTGGAACATGACACAGGCATAGGCCATGACACATGCATGGACCATGACACATTCATGGACCATGACACGGGCCTGGACAATGACACAGGCCTGGACCCTGACACCGGCCTGGACCATGACACGGCCTGGACCCTGACAAAGGCCTGGCTCAAAACACAGATCTGGACCATAACACAGGTCTGGACTATGCCACAGACCTGACCATGACACAGGCCTGGACCATGACACGGGCCTGGACTATGACACAGGCCTGGATCATGACAGGCCTGGACCATGACACAGGCCTAGACCATGACATGGGCCTGGACTATGACACATGCCTGGATCATGACAGGCCTGAACCATGACACAGGCCTAGACCATGACACAGCCCTGGACTATGACACAAGTCTGGACCATTACACATGCCAGGCTCATGACACAGACCTGGACCATGACACAGGCCTTGGACGCCCGTGTGAGAACTGTAGGATTTACCATCTTGGTTTATATTTAAAAACTGCTTAACACAGGCATTTATGGGCGGGATGTTTAGTTTTATTTTGAATGTATAAAATCATAATTCCAACTTTGGAAAGCAAGTTACTTAAACGAAGATAAGACATATTCGGTTACCTTCATCATGGCCAGAAATAGTATTCTTAACTATGGTTTACTGTTTATCTTTGGTGTGCTTATTTGTGAATAACTATGAGCCAAATGTGTGCGAGTGACAGGTATAGATACCAATTTCAGCGATCGTTGTTCGTTACCTGACGGGGCGTTACTTGACCGAGTATGCGCACGCTCCGGAAATGACGTATGAACGGACAGTGGTCGTGGACGGGAAGCAGGTTCCTCTCAAGATCACGGACATATCAGGAAAGGTAGACTAATGTTTTTAGCCAATGAACAGTTAACACCTATTAAAAGGGCATTAAAGTGCTGTACCTGTTGTGATATTTGATAATTAATAATAATTATACAAGTACCTTTGTTTCATCGGGGATATCACCAAATGGCGGGGTTGAGGGGGGGGGGAGTAGTCTGCAAGAGTCACACTATTATTTTAAACTTTAAAGACTGAAACCGACCTTGTGCGCAAAGTATTCACCTTTGAAGACCTTCAACTGGAACATGCTGTACTCGCTTGGAACTTGGAACTTAACCAATCAGAAACCGGGTTTGTGTTTTACTGTTATCAGTAGCTTTTTATCTGACCAGAATATTTCCTATGCTTGTACTTTTTTAAATGGCGATTTACATTTAAAATGTGCAAACTGAGAGTTATTATGAAGATGTACTTTGGAATACTTTCTTAACAAATTATCCCAAGGAAGAGATTAGAAATACTGCTTTCAAAGAATTGCATCGAATTCGAAAGAAGCATTTATTTTATTAATCCCAACCGGTGTTTAATTATTGCTATAGTGTGTGAACAAGTATACACTTATGAATCTACACGTATCAGATTAAACTGGTAGTGTAAATCCCCCTTAACTACTATCAACAGCCGGAATGTTCGACTACCGCGCTTGTCCCTAGTGTTTATTGTATTATTATAACTGATTCCATGGATGTTATTGATGTTTCATCTTAATTACTCCTTTCACATTCCAATTGAAATATTCTGGATGTGAACTTTTATTCAATTTGCTTTTTGATAAATATTTGTAATCCTCCGTTTGCTTGCCAGATAGTGCGATTATTTATAGACGTTGTGTCATTAGTTTTTCTCCATCAATTTCGTCTGGGAGAGAAACAAGAGTATTAATCATGGCCTTCGTTAGTTCAGTGAGTAAGGTGTGTTCAATTTAAAATAGTTTTTACTTCCAATATGGAACATTTAAGGAGTATACCGAGCAGTGTGAGCTTTCCTTTTTAGAAGTGTAATTCGATGATGTCCAGGGTAACCAATTTCAATGGGATTTCATACACATTCGCAATTTTTTATCATCATAGTGATTTTAACCTGTAAAATTAAAAGTGTACACTATGACCTTTGCCTGACTTGTAGTATTAAATGAAAATCAAGTTGCCAGAAGTGCCCCGGGCAATAAATCACAGCCCTGATTCCATTACGCTCTTCAATAGAGTAGGAGATGGTGTTCATATCATAAAACGCTTTTATGCAAGCAAATACAAATGTCTTCGGAAATATAAAAATGACAAAACAGCTTTCCTATTTTGAGAACTCTTAAGTTGTTCAAGTAAATCCAGAGTGAACACTAGCTTAAGCTTATCATTAAATCTTGATTATGTTTTTCAAAATGGCGAGTTATTTTATTTTTCTTTGCAAAGTGAATTACTTGTGTTGATAACCGTTTGCAACAAGGCCATAGTGTGTAAGAATCAATACATTAATAAGTCAATACAATTGCTGACATCCCCTACAGCATCTGGAGGCGCGAACCGGAAGTAAGGACTTGTTGGCTAAAGTGGACGGTATCGTGGTCGTGTACGCGGTTGACGACGCGCACAGCTTCCAGGTTGCCGAGGGTGTCTGTGATTGGGTCCGCAGGGACCGGAAGTCCGCCACTCATGCACCCATTGTGTTGCTAGGCAACAAAGCTGATCTGGACCACAGCAGGTCTGTTTTTCATAATGAGTTATCATATGTATCAATCGACCCCTTTAACGAAAGATAAACGTTATCATTGCAAAATATACATACTCAGTTTTATATATCGTCGTGTCATTAACTTGGACTATACAAAAACACTTTTCAAAATTTCCAGACGATTTTACTTCTTTTTTTATTAAAAAAATATATCAGGCTAGATGATAAAAATATCTTTGAATGCGATCTAGAAAACACATAATAAAGACACATAAGTTCAAACTACTCATCTGTATTTACAATAAAACATCTGAGTGGAAGAGGATTGAATTGTAGGTAGTACAGCAAAAACACATTAACCCTTGGCTCTTCACAAATATTTAGACTTCGCCGTTCTCATGTCAGTAGTGGCCATAGTGACATACGTTAGGTTGTTGTTATCATTGAACAGTAGACAACAGAAGAAATAATATAAACGACTAAGTACCTAGTACTCCTTACAATTGTTTTCCACCACTCCTGCATGACGTCGAAGCAATGGGTCAGGCGCTTTGGCAATCTTCCCATAATGTAACGTTCATATATAAATAAAGGCAGGAGAACATCACCGAATTCGGGTATCTTCATTTGATAATTAACGTGTTTTGCAAAGTGTGGCAAAAATAAGGTTTGATCATATAATCATTCACATCTTCTGAACAACATGACAAGTTAAATCAGCGATCCAGAACGAATGCATTTGTACATGATGGAAGGTTAGGTAGTGAAGCACACACAGTCCCGGTAATTCATAAAGATTTGGATTCTCCTGATAGGTTAGGCAGTGAAACACACACAGTCCCGGTAATTCATAAAGATTTGGATTCTCCTGATAGGTTAGGCAGTGAAACACACACAGTCCCGGTAATTCATAAAGATTTGGATTCTCCTGATAGGTTAGGCAGTGAAACACACACAGTCCCGGTAATTCATAAAGATTTGGATTCTCCTGATAGGTTAGGCAGTGAAACACACACAGTCCCGGTAATTCATAAAGATTTGGATTCTCCTGATATAATCAAAAACAAAGAGTAGTCAGCCTAAAAGTGGATTAATGGGAAGTTAACTTAACGCTGGAAACATGACAACCAATACAAGCTTTCGAAGTGTCGGTGATACGGATACAAAATTAACTATTTAATTTAACAACTCTCCGGTTAATATGTGTCATCTCAAAGTCAAACTGAGCCGTCAAGCATTACCCACCATGATTTTTCTTGGGCCTGTATCATGAAACCTTTCCTGTCACGTGATATTCCAGGAGTGTCACGTGTCAACAGACAGAGGAGCTGCACTGGCGCCAGGACACGACGTACATGTCGGCCGAGTGTTCCGCCTCCACCGAGCACGAGGACATCAACAACGTGTTCACCGCTCTCATTAGCAAGGTACTCAAGACTTATACAATTAAAAATGCATATTTTTATTCATACAACATTGATATATATATATTAAACAATGAATACAGTTAATCAAAACATTCTTTTTAACTGACTAGAATTGACCAAACAAAAAAGTACAAATCAATTAAAAATAATTAGGACATTTCTGTATCCGTGGCAACAAAATCACAACAACCAAGTGTTTAACGTAAACTGTTTATTGTTGTGTTATATTTTGAAGCACAGTTTTTTTTGTTACTGTATATCATTGATCTAAAGTAAAAGATAACCGGTTAATGTGGTGCTTAACGATTAAGAACAACTATCTAAGATGAGTTAAGTATTTAAATAACTGCCATTTGGAATTCAAACTAAATACAAACATGCCTTAAATTCTAGACCAAGAGTTGTTAATTTATTATCCATGTTTTCCAACTTTTTCATGAAAATCGTATTCAATAATTTGTTATTATACGTATAATTTAATCAGTTTACATTTTATTGGGAGAAAGAAAACCTAATAACATTTGGCTGATACTTTCAAAGAGCTCTATCATAGATTCTAATTCTATGTTCAGCTGTTAATATAATTATAAATCATTAAACAACTTGATTGGGTTTTGCTTCCTACCAGCAGTAAAGTTTATTGTCTTATAAACGCTCAAAACAGACCCATCATTGCTCTATATTCTTTTTAAAACCGCTTCCTAGATACTTGAGAAACGCGAGACGACCCTCAAGCCCCGACGTCTATCCCAGAATCCCTTGGGTTCCCCGAAAATCATCCGAGCAACTCTGAAACGCCGGTTCAGTGTTTTCACCAGGGAACGAACATCTACCATGTGATATTTCTAACATTTATTTTGTATGTATGTATTGATTTTCATAACTATAGTTGTTTAACGTTTTGTATATGAAATAAACAAAATAGTATTATTACTACTTTCTTATGTATGAAATAACAACCTTGACATAAAGTGAGAATCCTGTTCAAAATCACTCACGACAAATCAAAAGGTCAGAGCGAAATACGGATAGGAAAAACATGTTTTTGATTTGAAATCTCTTCATACGACCGTTAAAGGCCTCCAATTCGTGCTGCGAATCCCGGATCATACCGGTCTTTGTAGCAAGGTATTGGAATGGATTGACAGAGCAATTGGAACTCCTCGGCCACTTTCCATCGAAAACAATCACAGATGTATGCCGGGTACATCGGTAGAAGTAGTTCGTAAAATTTTAAATAACAGTATTTATTAAAAGTACTGTTTAAACGTGTAATTTGTATTGCTAAGTTTAAATTAATTGCAAGAGAAGTGTATGATTGCATAAATAATTAAAATTCTGATGAGTGAAGTCATGATTTTTACAGCTAAATTGACATTACTTCTCGATCTACTTGCACCGTAGTTAATTCTTGCATGAACACAAAAAATACGTGTCCGTAGTGAATTCTCAATAACGAGCTTGGTGCGACTCGTTTAAAAATTGCAACGGAAGATTTTCAGAGATAACCGTTGCCAATACAGTATGATGTATTTTTGAGAAGGGCATGGCAGACGAACTTCGTGGTAAGTTGAGGGAGGAATAGACGTTTTAGACGATAATAGTTGTTTGCTAATCTATTTAAGCCTGGGTACACTTAGCTCTTCAATCAAAACCACGTCTGATCTCTGTTGCTGCTCTCTGATAGATTAATTAATGCTATAAGAACGCAGTTTGAACCCATTGACAAAATATGAAAGATAAAAAGCAATTACGCTCTGAGATTTCAACAACCGTAATAGAGTGTGTGACCTCATTTAAATGTTTATTGTATTGAATAAGCATTATTGTAAGTCTAAGTCTAATTGGTATGTTTTCGGTAAAAAATAAACAATCGTTAAAGTTATAAAAAGGAACGTATTTATAATGCAAACCTATTGCCAACAGCAATATCTGCACTGTGAGAGAAGCGATCTGGCTGGTTATCAATGTGCCACATTGTAGCTAACGCTGACAATGTTGACTTGGGGAGTCGTGATGTTATTGAAAGTGTTCCTGTTACCGACTGACATTAATTTCCGACGGTAATAGGACGGAATCAAACACACAAACAATAAAGTCAATTAGTATGTGTAACGAGTGTTCGGTATGTTCCAGTCCGATGCCAACATGTATGGACAAGTAATAAATGGGATCTCTCATGCAATAACATTTAAAGTAACACAATTTAAAAGAAAAAAAATAACCAATTTGTATATAAAACAAGTATTCGGTAAGCTCGAGTCCAAATCTAACATGCACGAGTTTAAAAAAAAATGAAGTCGGCCACACTGTAAAAGTTTAAAGAACACAATCTACTTTTTGACATGACATGAATGTGCACCGGGGTTACCAAATGAGATGTTTGATGTTAAGCGGTTTTAAATAGTGCGAATTCAAAGACTTCCGTATCTATATTCGTTCATAAGCAACGCTAATGTGAATTTGAAAGCAGGCCAAAGAATCTTAAATTCATCTTGGTGAGGAGCCTATGGTAATAGGATATCTAGATAATTACGCAGAAAATGGAAATGTGTTGACCAATATTCCCTGACTTACTTTACTCCTACAAATAGCCAAAAACGTCCACAGCTAATATTGATTTTCATTTCATTAACTTCACGCTAGTAAGGAACTTGTGAGATGAAAGAAGTACTCATATATCTAAGTACGTTTTGGTGTTACTGGTATGACACAAGCTAATAGTATTATAAACTAATCAATTTACATAACCTAGGTAATGACAGGCACTTATCAGTTACAGTTTATGGCCACTCGAAATATTTTTGGGAATCGATTGTATTGCCTGTGATCAGAGTTGTACAAAAAGTCAAATCAGGGATGTCGCGCATACAGCCTTTCAACGCTTCCAGTGCTTTAATTATATATAGCAAGTGTTCGGAATGTTCCAGTACAGTGCCAACATTCACGAGTCTTGAGCGATTGGGTCTGACACTCTGTTAAGCAAAAATGAGTCCATCTTGTTATCTTAACATAATCCAGTAACTTTATGCAGGAACAGTTGTGATGTTGATTATTAAAAATATGTTGTTGTTTTTAAAACGGCCGTCATAGAACAGTTCAAAGCCAAGTTTTCCGATTCACAGGCGCAAGTTGGTAAAATTCAGCGTTAAACATGCCTGGAAAGAAGATTTTCGTTAACCTCAAATGCTGCACTAATTTGTAGGCTTTTCTGGTTACCTGTAGGTCTATGACTCAAAATGATATAGATTCTCAAAAGTATCCTAATTGCTTCAGATATATCTGAACGTGATGGTATCATTTAAAATCCTAAGACCCATAAAAGTGTTAACTTAATGTTTTTTACCAGTATTATCAGCTTCGAGCAGAAGAATTATACAAGAAAACTGTAAGTTTTGCTTGTTTTTTCCCTCATTTTATCCGTTTTGCTGCTGTTACTACGTCATTATCTATTGGATAAAGTACCGACATTTTTTACAGATTAATCTTAGATTATTTAGTGTTGAACCATTGACCTAAATAACCCATATTTTACAAAAACGATGAAACAAGCAGTATCCTAGTCACGTTTGTTAAACAGGATGAAATGGGTTATTATGCAACCAAAAACAGAAAGGGCTCATGCAGGGTAGGAACCAGTCGAACCTGGGTGGCGAGAACTACTGGATCTACCCTGTTTGTGAACATTTAGATATTAGCAGAATAACTGCTTTCAATAGCCAGAAAACAATATTTTTATGTAGAGGAACTATAGTTATTACTGAATATCTTAGATTGCTTGTAAGTGGTAATAATCATATAACTCATTCAATGGATGACATTGATGTTTGATCTACAACTCATTTAACGTTTGAGATGTTCTGCTTGTGAATGCTATTGGTTATGTATTTTCCAGGGTATGTGATTAGTTTGTATAGTTTCATCACCTCGACAGCCTTGTGTCCGTTTGCTTTCCTAACAGTGCGAAAAGTTGTTGTAGATCATCTTCAGCCAAGAGGAGAATCACAGGCGACCAAATATTTGTCTTCTTAATTCACTACGTACGGTGTGTTAATTTTTAATACTTAATACTAATTTATTTTACCGAATCATAATAGGATAATGTCCAGTGTAACAAATTCCAATGAGAGTTCATTGCACATTCGCAATAGTTTATCATCAGAGTTATCTAGTTTCAACATCGGTGTAAACTTGAGTAATAACGATATTCCACTTGTCATTTCCGAAAGACATGAACAGTCAAAGCAATCATTCTTTTACGTTCTTCAATACAGTGAATAATTCATTTAGTTAGCAGACACGGAGTCAGTTCAACGTAAATGTCATAAAAAGATTTCATGCGAAGCAAAATATTCATTTTTTCTTTCATGCTTTACGATGAAATATGGGGTTTTAACAGTGAAATAACAACAGTGAAAATATCAATTTGATAGTTTCACTGCAAAATAAGGAGTGAAAATATCAACTTTCAGAACTACTTTTAAATTCCTTTGTTGTTACATGTACTTGCCTTGATCAAAACAGAACACTGGACTTCAGTAAATTATGTCAAAAAATGTTAATAAAAAAATAAAAAAATGTTTTATAAATTTAAATAAATATATTATTGGAAATTAACAACTTACCGTTTATTACCGGTTATCCCGATTATCAAACATTTTACTGATCTTTGAAGCTGAATGTTCGAACATTTGCTTTCATACCAAACAAATTACAGACAAAAACAACTGTTCGAACATAAATAAAATTTTATATCATCGTTCAAATGTATTTTGAACTGTTAACCGTTGTAGTACGTAAAATGAGCTTCCTGGAGAATTCACACACGTGAAAATATGTTTTTCTATGACACTCGTGAATTAAAATACGATCTTACACTGAAATAAACAAATATCCTCAATTTATTTGGAAAATATAAAATAAAGACATAAATAAAACGAAAAACATTTGTTACAGTATTCATACTTTTATTTCTAATTTGAGAACGCCTATTTCTTTAATCCATCCAAAGCAAAAAGCTTAAGCTTTATTTATTAAAGCTTGATGATGGTTATTTAAATCGTAAGAAAATGAACATTAATATATTGATTCTTTTTAAAAATGATATTATATGTTAACGTTAAAACCATTATCTTAATGTAATCAATTGCGTATGTATGCCACCTAAATGCTCCTCTACTCCAGCACCAGGAGCTGCAGATGGGAAGTAAGGATTTGCTGGCCAGGATGGATGTTTACGCCGTGGACTATAAATGCACACAGCTTGCAGATGGCCAATGGCGCTTGCGATTGATGTCGCAGGACCTGGAAGTCCTACATGCACGCGCCCATCCTGTTGCTAGGCAACAAAGCTGATCTATATCACAGTAGCTCTGCAATGGCAGTCTTCCCATAACGTTCATAAATAATCATAAATGCATATGTACAAACTTTCCCCAGAGAATATATATATATAAACTTTGCTGTTTAAAATGTAAAATATAATTCGACTAATGTACCTCTTGTGATATGATTGTATAACGTGGCATATATCTTTCCGTAGTGAATCCTAGATAATGAAGTGGTTGGAACTCGGAGTGAGAATTGTAACGGAACATCAGATGAAATTGCACAAATAATCCTTGCCATCATACAGTTATTATTTTTGAGAACGGTATGGCAGATGAACAGCGTGAGACGTTTAAGACTATACTTTGTGCTCGCTAATCTGTGTAAGCCTGAACACACTTAGCTCCTAAACTAAAATCACGTCTGCATGATCACTTTTGATGTTATCGGGATTCATCGAAAATAAGACGTTCAAAATGCATTTTGAACCCGTAGACATAATATGTAAGATGGATTTTCCTCGCTGAGAAGCCATCAGCATGGTATTTCAAACTGTCTGTTTTACAGATTGGAACTATTTTCACAATATTATTACAAGTTTCGTAAAACTAGTCCAGAAATCATATTAGATAGATACAAAGCAACTCAAAATCGAAAATGGAGGATTGAAGCATTAGAAGCGCTGTATTTGGTCAAGCATGGGTATTTTATATCCCTGAATTCGAATACTCATGATTGGGCAAAAAAAACACTTTCAATTTTAACTGTACCTGAGGCTATATTACTGGGCTATCTTGGTGTTAGTCTAGACGCAAGTGTTTTTGTAGGGGTCCCACGTACTAATTTTAAATTCGAAAATTAGTTTTAACATGCTACTCATGAAAACAATTCAATTTATTTAGCGATACATTTACAGGCATTTAATTGCGATGCAATTCCATTAAAAAAAATATATATATATATCGTTCTGCTTTCTCCATACTGCTACTGCTACTAGTATACTACTACTTTCGGATGTAAATTATTTGTATACTATAATATGCTTGCATTCGTATTTAATTTCGTTTTGACTTGTTTTTCTACGATCACGTTTGTTTCCCAACTCGCATATTGAATGATAACTGATAATGTAACTCATTTTCATTTTGAACTATTTTGAAGTAGGCTCTCGAAGAGATAAAAGCAACACAATCTGAAAGAAAATTTAACAATTATTATAAAATCATAACAAGCGATCAGTATGTTTCAGTTCAGCGCAGACATGCATCAAGATGGAATGAATCCAGTGTGGCACTTAAATTATTCACCAATAATTACCCATCATTATTTTCACATAATCTACTAATTTTATGCAGGAACAGTTATGTTTATGATTAAAAAAGGTTAAGGAAAAAAACAAAAACAAAAACAATCACAATCCAAGCATCATGTAATATGACTGTTCTGTGTCTGTCTTGTACACTTGAATTACTCTGAAGTTGCACGTCCTGTAGAAATTTAAAGCAACACATTTCTAAAGAAAATTAACCAATTATTATAAATGATAAGTATTCGTTATGTTCCTGCCCAATGCCAACATTTATGACTTTTGAACGATTGGGTCTGGCAACAAGTTAAGCAATAATGAGTCCATCTTGTTATTTTTACATAAGCTAATAACTATGCACGAACAGTTGTGTTTATGATAATAAAACGTTAAGGAACGAGCATGACGTCATTTAACAGTTCAAAGCCATGGTAAATCATGCCTGGAAAAAATATTCGTAAATTAGTTGTGTTTGCTTTTCTTATTAGCTGTTGATTTATAACTCAAAATGATAAAGAAACTGAAAAGTATCACAATTTCTTCAGTTGTTACTGAATTTGATGGAGCTACAATGTACAATTCTATGACCTATCAAACTGAGAACTGATTATTTATTATCCAGTACTGTCAGCTTGAAGCAGAAAAAATATTCAAGTCAACTGTGATTTTTTTATAACTGTTTTCCCCATTTTCATTCGTTTGCTACTGTATCTATATTAATTGTAAATATTTTTACATAGCTAATAACTTCATGCAGGAACAGTTGTCTTGATGGTTATAAAACGTGAAGAAAAAAGCATGACGTCATTGAACAGTTCAAAGCCAAGTAATTTCATGTCTGGATAAAATATTCGTAAATAAGCTATGTTTTTTTTCTTATCAGCTATTGTTTTATAGCTCAAAATGATAAAGAAGCTGAAAAGTATCACAATTGCTTCAGATGTACTGAATGTTATGGAGATACAATTTACATTTCTATGACATATTAAACTGAGAACTGATTGTTTTTCATCCAGTTTTGTCAGTTTTAATAAGAAGAATTATTTAAAAAAAACACTATGATTTTCATTTGTTTTGCTACTGTATCCATTGGATCGAGTACCGACATTTTACAAATTGATTTTAGAATCTTAAGTGACCTAAATACATGTAACACCAAAACTATACCTGTAAGACGCTAAAAGACAATCACATATTATAAACAATTAGTTTGATTCACTTCAATTATGTCATTGAATCTTACAACTTTATATAAAAAAATATATCTATTTTACAAAAACGATTGTGAAACGAGTTGTATTTCTTATCCCGTTTGTTATTCAAAATGTTACGGTCTTATTGAACCAATCTCGCATGGGTCCATGCAGGCAATAAGTCGAACACAGGCAACTTTGGGAGGGGTGGTAATTTAATTTAATTTAAAAAAAAATATTTAAATTTTAAATTTTAAATTTAATTTTATTTTTTCCATTAACTTCTTATAAGAGGGAACAAAGGCGAGCACTCATTGACCGTTTAATTCAGTAGGTGCGGTGTATTCATTGTTTGTGCTATTAATACGCAGTGTTTAGTGATTTAACCCACAGCGTGTGCTTTCATCTGATGATGTTCAGGGTAACATATTCAAATGGTAGATCATAGATAGTCGCAATATTTCTCATCAAGTACTGATTCAGTTATTTAATTATACTTACAATTTTGAAACGTGACCTTTATCTGACTTGAAGTGTTATAATTAAAACGAAATCAAGTTGTCTGATATGCCCAGTTGTTTTTGGAAGACATGATAAATCATGCCACCACGCTTTTTGACAGAGGGGATGTAAGTTCATCGTATAGCAAAGCAAAGCATTCACACTTCTGTCATAAAAACGGTCGAGTGCACATTATAAAACAGATTCAAGCTTCGCTAATTTACATATTTGTTCTGAAAATGGCATATGTACAACGATAAACAACTGTTAAAGTTTTTTTCTTATTACTTATTCCAAGATGGCAAATGTCTTAATCGATCTAGCGAAAAATGCTTAACCTGTTTAATAAATAATGTTCAAAATGGTGAACATTATCTTAATTGTTTTAATAAATGATTCTATGTTGTTACAATTATTATCTTAATGGAAGAGTTATGGAACAAAAAGTAATCAAATGCTTACGTATGCCACCTAATTGCCCTTCGACTGTAGCACATGGCGGCGCAGACGGGAAATATCGTGGTCGTGTACGCCGGACGTGCAACGCGTATTGTGATTTATACAGCAGTTAGAAATATTCATAAAATAACCGAAACGTTTTTTAAACTGAAAATAAATTATTAAACAAGAAGTACATGATTTTGGTCATATTAGCCTTCAATGTAACAAACACACACACAAAAATGTTAAGGTCAAATGGGTATTTTCGATGATATCTATTGGTACAAGAGATATTTTATGACATAGCTTTTGTACGGGGTTAATCTAGTATACTTAGAAGGATTATGAAAAAATCTTTACGACATTTGAAATCTATTGATAACTGCCACTAAGAGTTAGAATCGAAATAAAATTTCTAGACCAAGGGCTGTTCATTAACATTTATGATCCATGTTTTGGAATATTCCATCAACAGTGTATTTAATATAACGTAAAATATTATCGTTTTACAAGGTATTATAGGAGAATGAAAACCCTGTAAAACTTGGCTGATCTTTCCTATCAGCTCCATCATTCAAGTGGTTTCAATGAGCCTATGTTAAGCTGTTTATACAATTTTAGATCATTTAACAACTTTAATTGGGTTTGCTTTCCATCAAAAGTGAAGTTTATTGTCTTCTAAACGCTCAAAGGAGATTCACAATTGCTATATTTTTTATTTAGAACCCTTTTCTTGATTCTGGAGAGACCGGAGACGACCCTCAAAGCAGAATCCTTCGGGTTCTCTGAATAGCATCCATGCAGCTCTAAAACGTCGGTTTAATATTTTCATCAGGGACCGAATATCTATACCATGTGATTTTTCTAAAAGCGTTTTGTTTATATTTTTGTTTGCTATTATTATAGTCGTTTACTATTGTGTATAATAAAATAGGAATTTTATTATATCTGCATTCTTATCTGTGTAAGTACTTCATATGCAAATAATATCATTTAAGTCGATTTTAATTAGAACTCGGAATTTGACAGAAGCGACAAAATAGTAGATGTTCATGGCACTGCTGTAAGACTGGCTACATGCCCTCAGAAACATGATACAGCGAGAGTACAACGTTACGTGCGTTTGTAACGGGTGGAAATACAAGCCACGTGTCGTTGTGACGCAGCCTCATTATGTGGCGGTTTTTGGTGTAAACGGTGTAAAGAAAAACCTTAGCACAAATACACTTCAAGCAGAAAAAAAATCCATTGTATTATTTATATCCTTTCAATGAAAGAAAGTGGTGTATGTTGTCAAGAGTTACGGTAAGGGGATCCATTGGAATCCACTACCCACCAATGAGGTTTGGGTGAGATTGTTGGGTATGTTATGTTGTAAAAACGAATTGAATGGTATTTTGTTATTTTTGTTGAATAGTATACAACATTAACGCAATAAGCAATAACATAAACAACACATTTTGAATTTAAAAATCTAAAAAAATAGAAAACGTTTACTTTCATCATTCTAAAATATGAATACAATGACCAACTAGGAAATAAAAGCAACAGAAAGAGAGCAGAAAGAATCTTCCACAGCATTATGTTAAAATGTAAATTAAGTTAATAATAGTATTAAAACAAGGATTTTCCGTTTCACCCTTAATACAAGCAACGTATAAAGTAGTTCGTTCCAAAGTGGACAGTGGGGTAAATACTCTAATACTCTAACAAACAACAAGTTCAGGTACAAAGGGGTTCATACACAATACAAACAACAAGTTCTGGTAAAGCGGTGTACATACACAATACAAACAACAAGTTCAGGTACAAAGGGGTACATACACAATACAAACAACAAGTTCAGGTACAAAGGGGTACATACACAATACAAACAACAAGTTCTGGTAAAGCGGTGTACATACATTATACAAATAACAAGATTTGATACAGTGGAGACACGTTGGGTACATACACAATACAAAGAAAAACATGTGTTAGATTACAGAGACATTCCAACATTATATTGAGTTTCTGAGAAAAATATCAAAGTAGATGAAATAGTTGCTTGCAAATACTATTTTGCAATAAGTATACATGAATGAAATTTATAAAATCAAATGACGAGAACGCAAATATTTAAACATATATGTACAATGTAAAGTACCTTGGATATGACAAATGCAATTGATATTGTTATTTATAGCATTTCACTGAGTGGAGAAAAAAGTATTACAAAACACATATACTAAGTTACATATTAAGCAACATAAAAAAACACACTATCACTATCATACATTTCTTCGACAAACACAACTCAGTTTAATATGATGATTATAAATTACAATAATTTAATACTGTAAATAATGTAGATATATTCAGTAAAACCACATTCAATCAATATATTTTCAACATTTACATATTTGGTAGTATCCATTACAAGTTGTTGCAAGAATGTCTTATACGTACATTAACACAATTCACAATTCATGTTAACAATGAACTTTTTATTATAAAAAAAATAAACCAATAAAGAAAGTAAAACAGAAATGCATGTATACAAACACACACGAAGCATCAAACAGTCCTGAAATAGCAATCGTCATTTTGTTTCATTATAAAAAAAAACATGCCACCAGTATAACAAACAGAACGCCAACTCACTATCTGGCACATTCAACTGTGATTTTTGCTGTCTGGTTTTCTTTTCAGAATGTATTCTTAGGCGTATGCATATGCGAGATCATTCGTTGAAAAATCGTTTCAGATCCCTCCGAATGTAAGAATATTAACAAAAAAAAACGTATGGTCATATTAGTTACTTAAAAATAGTTGTTTGTCCATGTACACAACTTCAAACAATAACATAATACAAATATGCCAAGTTAACATACTAAACATACGCGCGCCTGTATATCACCAGCAACAGCAGTCCGGATTTCTAGGTACGTTCTCCCTTAAAAATGTTTACATTTTTCAAGGTTAAGTTGTGTTTCACCGCGTGCAATTCAATCAAAATGCACGCTAAATGCTGAATTGGAACAGATTACATTGATCATACATAGTTTTAATGGGGGTGGAGATACCGTTTGTTGATTTGATTGAATTGATATACAAAAAACGTTTTTAAGGGAAAAATATTCAGTGTTATTTAATCGATGTATTTATTTTTTTACTGACTATTCTTGTAAATGTCACTCAGTCAAAACATATCTATAAAGCACAAAAGAATGATGTCTTGAGTCACACTAGGTGCAAGTCAGAATAACGGTATTATTTGTTTTTGCTACTAAACGATTTGTTAAAGGAGAAAATGCCAACTAGAATGTCACATAAGGTAAATATAAGCATTCAGAAGAAATTGTTACTGCTTGAAATCGAAGCACCGTGTTAAATGTCCGAAACAGAGACGTCATTTACTGGTATGTTAAAAAGATTAAGAATGGAACCGTACAAATCTCCATGTAACTTGATTGTCGATCACAAACAAGATCGCCAAATTGTATACTGAAAGTAGCAGTTACCAGCACTAAGGGCGCTGCACATCGCCTTGACAATATGGACATGGTATCGCTATAAAGAGGATACAAGTTACCGACAGAAATTCAGAGACAGTAAAAACAATGTTATTTGAATATTGCCTTGACAATATGGAAATGGTGTCGCTATAAAGAGGATACAAGTTACCGACAGAAATTCAGAGACAGTAAAAACAATGTTATTTGAATATTGCCTTGACAATATGGAAATGGTGTCGCTATAAAGAGGATACACGTTACAGACAGAAATTCAGAGACAGTAAAAACAAAGTTATTTGAACGATGCACCTATAAAATCGACACAACGCCAACAGGTTTTACTATTAATATTAATTTCAATTCAATTTCTATAAATAATATACTTAACGCCGATTTCAAGGCTATGAAAATACATGCAGTTAATTCCAAAAGTATTCTTACATATGAAATAAATTGTGACCAATACATAAATACATAATATAGAATTCACTTCAAAGAACGATGCATGCATTCGTCATATAAAGAATTGTAAAAAATGTTTTCATTGAAAGATCAACTGGTGACCATCAGGATGACAGTTCGTACAGACAGGTTTATGTAAACGCGATTAATAGAACAGCCCGAGCCTGTACTTACAAATTTTGTTACATCAATGTAATTCAGTCCCGATGCGTCAACACTTTGGAAGACTGTAACTTCAGGAAAAAGCCCAGCAGCCACACAACTTAGTTCATTTAAATAAAACAGGAAATCGACGAAATCGCTTAAAACGTCCATTAACATAGTCTCGACCATGTCAGATCTGGCAGCAGTGTTTTGCCACACGTAATTCATTTAAATGATTTGCTTGAGTAAAAAAAGAATTGGAAGAATTTTGAACACGAGCCCACAACTTTCTGCGTTAATCGAACATTTGGTGTGGTGTACCTGCCTCATTTAAAATGCATCAAGAAAAACTGATTTTTTGCGGCTTTTGATTCCATCAACACAGAAGTATATTGATTAATATTTATGCGAAAAACTACAGAAACAAGCTCAGTAGCAAAATGTTTAAACATAAACCCGGTTTAATGGCACTGTGTAAACGCCAAAGACATAGAACATAAAAACAAAACAAAAATCACAAACAAGAAACATGAAAGAACTAAAAGCACAAATTACAAGGAAAAGCGCTTGGCATGTTTATACAATAGAATAAGAAAAGGTTGAGCGTTGACCCGACGCGATGGAACGCGGGAAAAATTAAAGAAATGAACAAATAATTCTTTTATCGCTGGGTACGGTATATTGAAAATAAACTTCTAAAATAATGTCCGCGGTAAGGAAAAATCGAGGCGATGTGCGAAATATGCCAAAAACAATCAAACAGTATGTATAACAAGTGTTCAGTGTAGTTTTAAAACTAAAAATGATGAAGAAACTGAAAACTATTTAATTTCTTCAGATATGTGGTGGAACAACAATTTACAATTCTATGACCTATTCAACTGAGAACTGATTGTTTTTCATCCAGTATTGTCAGTCTGAAGCAGAGGAATTATTCATGAAAACTGTGATTTTTCATCGTAGTCTCCCTCATTTTCATTCGTTTTGCTATTATATCTATTGGATCGAAAACCGACTTTTTTCTTAAATTAATTTTAGAATCTTAGGTTTGGAACCAGTGACCTAAATAACACCAAAAGATATCAGTAATAATACGCTAAAAGACATTCACATATGATAAACCAATTAAGTTCAATCATGTCATTGAATCGGACTATTGGTATATTTTACAATTTTACAAATAAGGCTGTGAAATCAAAGCATTGATGCTATCAAGCTTTAGAGTAATAGAGTGAAAATTTGCTATATTTTGTGGAGAGGATGTTGGTCCATCATGAAGCAAAATATAGCATGCATACTTTAATCGAAGAAAACAGTCCATTACATATCATAAAAAGTTTAAAGCAAAGAACTATACATATTTGATCAGATAATGGAATTTGTTCAACGATATACAAAAAGAGGTGATTACCAACAAAAGAAAGTGAAACAGAAATTAATGTATAAAAACACACTCGAACAATCAAACAGTCCTTAAATAGCAATCATCATTTTGTTTCACCAAAAGTTATAAACTGCATGCGTTGTATCCAATATTACAGACAGAACACCGATTCACTATTTGGCACATTAAACTACGATATTTACCGTCTGGTTTTTTTTTTAGAATGTACTCTTAAACGTCTGATAATGCGAGTTTATTCGATGCAAAATCGTTTCAGATACCCCCGAGATCATAAGTGTAAGAAAACATATACAGATATTTGCAGACACAAAGCACGTGTATCAACAACGTATATATCATCTCGTTCGAAAATTTACACCGGGACACGTCCAATATTAAACAACAATATCTGGTACAAATCAGAGCATGTTTATGCTCACACAGATGAAATTACTAAATTGAGTGTTTGTTTAAACTATTAGGAAAAAATATTAGTAAAATTTATTCTCAATTAGGATTAAATTGTCAACTGTAAATAACATAAACAGGAGCGTAGCTACCTGAAGGTCTTGTAGGGCGCGGCATAAACATTTTTCAGAAACATGGAAAAAATAAAAATGCCAAATCTGCAATAAAAACTGAAAGTATTTGGGGTGAAGGGCTAAATTATGAAAATCCGACAAATGCGCCTTAATATAACGAAAAC
The DNA here is from genome assembly GCF_026914265.1 of Mya arenaria. Classification (NCBI taxonomy): domain Eukaryota; kingdom Metazoa; phylum Mollusca; class Bivalvia; order Myida; family Myidae; genus Mya; species Mya arenaria. The sequence continues at coordinate 60,984,453 of NC_069125.1, read as the reverse complement.
CGGGTACAGTATTTCAAATCTATCGTTTTCCTTTGCTCTCAAATACATTTTCACATGACATTAATGTTCCGTATATATTTTATCGGAAGTTGCATAACAGTAGTCGGCGTTGGTAAAAGATTGCGGGTGCTTTATTATTTGAAATTGTTAACAGTCTAGTGCAAATATGATTGAACATAGTCCTACGTATCCTGATTTTGGATGACTCACTTTGACTTCAATAGATGAAGATACCAAACAACAACTGCTGGAAGAAACTTGTCGATCATGCCTCCAGTACCAGTTTCCATCCAGGTTAAATTTGTATGACTTTATAAATAGATGAATTTTTGTTTGATGTACTCATATATCATAGAAACACATTGAATACTTTTATAACTATTTTAACACGTTACTGTAGAGTTGTTTTATCTAGTTATAATTAAATTTATTAAAATTATGTAACATATTGTTGAATAATGTTAGATATAGCTACATTGTACAAGAAAATATCGAACTTCAGTACAATTTACAGGGCTAGGTGAATATCGATAAAGAATAAGTACAAACTTTATCTCGTATCGTATATGTGTCATGATGGTTCAGTGGAAGAGTTAAGGTTTCACACGCGCAGTGATGGTTTCGTGTCTGTGCATTTTTTTAATTATTTTTTTTAACAAATTATTTGTTTACTATTGAATGTTACATCGTTTATTTAGATAATAGCAGCACTTCGGGCTTTTGCGCAAAATTGTATTGTTTTATCTGAACATTTGGCAAACCCACAGTATAGTGCTCAATGCACTTCTCCTGAAATTCATAACGATCCGATTGACATCTGTGTAAGCCAAATAAGAGTAGAACTGATTGCAGACTGTCGTATAAGTCCCTTCTTCGCCATAATGGTTTGATAAAGCAACCGACAAGTCTACTAAACTGTCTTTGTATGTATGTTGTGTCGATGAGAGTTGCAACGTGAGAGAAGAATTTTTGGGGCTCATTGAGCGCACTTTTATCAAAATGGTTGCACCATGCGCAATTATTACGGAATTTATTTTGCAGAAAGCCAGGCTTGATATAATGAAGATCAGAGCTCAGTGTTACGACGGTGTCGCCAACACGTCTGGAAATTATCGTGGGCTCCAGGCTCTCGTGCGTGAACGTTCGCGGTATGCAAATTGTGTGCATTGCAAGTCGCTCTTCTTGAATCTAGCCTTGGTCCATAGTTCCACACATTCCATGTGTCCGAACTACGATGGCAACAGTTCAGGACATTAGATTTTTGTTCAATTATTCAGCAAATCATGTAGCAGCGTTCCATGACGATTTTCTAGATACGTCGCAACAAAGGAGGAAATGAACCGGCGCACTGGCGTCGACATTCAACCATCAATGCCATGAAAATTTGGTCAATAACAAAAGAGAGCAAATTCTGGGGTGCAAACTCCTTCTGACTACTTCAGATTAACCTTGTACAATGTATTCAATGATCATTTAGTACAAGAAATGGAGAGCAGTATCCTGAGAAATAAAGACAGATATAGTACACAACATTTGTTGAGATCAAAACTTGACATTCTGCAGGACGACATGCTGCCATCAATTTATTCTGCTTATGCTTCACGAAATATTTGCCATATTTAAAACAGAAATTCCACGATGCAAGATCAGATGGAGCATCGCAGCTGCATGTCCATCTAAACTAAAAGAGACCCTCAGGCAGAAAAAAAGACAGAATCCGTGCATATTTACAATATTCGAGGTTCTTCTTACCATGCCACCTACACCAATCTCTTGTAAAAAGTTGTTTAGTAAAATTTAGTAAAATGAAATGAATAAAAACTTCCTGCGAACGACAATGAAAAGCGATAGGTTGTCATCCTTGGCCCTTATTCACACACAAGAGCATGATCATAGATGTTGACCGCGTCATCAATGTGTTTGCGTCGCAAAAGTGTCGGAATAGGAGTCAATTAATGATTACGGAAAGTCAAGTGTGCTGCAGAAATCGAGATAATAAATATGGCAATGTTTGTGCAAATACTCATATGTTTAGCTTTGGTTTTGACAGCAACATGCATTAATATTGAGTGGAATTTAATATTAAAAAATGTCAATGTTTTATTTCTATGACCTGTCTCCTTGCCTTAGATACATACAAACCTAATTTAAGGTAAAGCATACATGTAATGATATTTTTGCTCTCATTAATGTTTTTACAACAACGACATATACGCCAAAACGCACATACGACCATCTATAACTAAACAAAGGGCATGCCCCGGGTCCCCGTAGAAAGTGGCCTACACATATATTTTGGTCAAGTTACGGCCCTGATCAACACAATTTGAATCTTCTTTAATGTTTGTTCGATATCACAACTAAGATAACAGCAAATGATTTAATGTAAGAATATCAACAAAATACCGTAGTTATACAAAACGGAAGAGAACACAACCTAAATTATAGAAATACTATAGTACTATAACCCACGATCATTGTAGTTGCAGTAACAGTTGCTTGTACATGTAAGCCACTTCAAACGATTATATATTACAACTATGGCAAGTTGTTTACATACTACGCATAGGTACGCCTGTATTTCACGAGCATCAGCAGTCCGGGTTTCTAGGTACATTCTTCCTTAAAAGTGTTTACATTTGTTTACCCAAGGATTGGTTGTGTTCCACCGCGTGCAATCCGCGGGCGATCCAATCAAACCGCAAGTATAAAGCTGAATTGAAACAGATGGTGTAAGCGAGCTGCACAGAAAGAGATGGTATGCTGTCTTTGTTGAAACTTAAACAGGATGATGACGAAACATGAGCAATATTTACAATGATCAGTTTCAAATACTTTGATCATTCATTGTTTTAATGGGGGTGGGGTACCGTGTGTTGATTTGATCACAATGATATACCAACTACGTTTTTAACGGAAATCTTATTTTGTATTGTTGTAAAAGTCACTAAGTCAAAACAAATCTAAAAAGCACAGAAGAATGATTTCTTGAGTCACACAAGGTGCAAGTTAGAATAATAATGTTATTAGCATATGTAACTAAATGGGTTGTTTCAAAAGAGAAACTACCGACTGGAATAGCACATAAGGTAGATATAAACCTTCAGAAGATTTCGAAATCAAAGCACAGCGTTAATTTTTCGAAAGTAAGACGTCACTGATATTGAAGAGATTAAGATGGAACCGTACAATTCTCTATGTATCTTGATCGGTCGATCACTAACAAGATCGCCGAATGATATACTGAAGATGGTCGTTACCGGACTAACAATACAGACATGGCGTCGCTGAGAGACTTCATATAAGGAAACAAAGCTCCAGATATGTTACCGACAGACATTCTGAAGCAGTAACGATGCTTCTTGAAAGGAGCACTGATAAAATCGGCAGACCGCCAACAGATCTTACCATTTATATAAATTTTGATTCAATTTCTATAAATAATATACTTTACTCCGATTCTAAGGCTATGAAATACATGCAAATAATTCCAAAAGAATTCGTACATCTGGAACCACTTGTGACTAATAAATCAATCTGCATTTGTTGTGATATGCATGTCTCGTTCCGAAGTGTTGCATACGTGCAGCAGAACTCACAACTTATTGACATGCAGCTTTGTCTAGATAGTGAAAATAACACTTGCATCAGACTACAAAATCAACTGCAGAACTATAATTACAGTATAGAAAAACGGATACTTTTGCAAACAAATGGATTTCACCTTAGTTATATATAGATTAGATATGGAATGCACTTCAAAAACGATGCATGCATTCTTCGTATAAAGAATTGTAAACTGTTTTCATCGGAAGATCAGCTGGTGACCATCTGGATGATGGTTTTTACAGACAGGTTTATGCAAACGCGATAAATGAAACACACTGTGTTTGTGTTTGCAAGGTCTGCTGCATCAATGTTATTCCGACCTGATTAGTCAACATCTTACAGTGGCTGCAACAAAAGGGAAAGGCCCAGCAGCCAAAACACTTCGTTCATTTGAATAAGTTGGGAAATCGGCGAAATTGCTTAAAACGTACATTAATATAGTATCGACTATGTCAGATCTGACAGCGTTGTTTTGCCACACCAAATTCAATTCAATGATTTAGACTCGGAAGAATTTTGAACACGAGCCCACAACTTTTAACTGCGTTAATCGAACAATTAATGTGTTTTACCTGCCTCATTTAAAATGCATAAAGAATTAAGAAAGTATTGTATGGTAGAAAATTACTGATGTTTTTGATTTTTGAAGCTTTGAAATCCTTGAATTGTTCCGGCACAAGTTACAAGGAAACGCGCTTTGTAATTTCTTAAATAATACAAGAAGAAGGGCGAAGAAGCATATAGACTAATAAGCTGTCAACCTAGTGTTCTGAAAGCTACTGTATTTTCGAACAAAAAAACAGTTCATTGTGGTAATTATTTTTACAGACATTTTGGATAATACTAAATCTGGTAATGGTAGATAAACAATATCATGAAAAGAATAGGATTTTAAAAATAATAATTGGCTTAGCCAACGGTTTAATTTGCTGAGGTATAACGTATAAATCATATTCCTACAATACCTTTTACGTTTTTAGAATGTTTAGTAGTAAGAAGCAAAAACAAGAAGAAGGAATGCGTGTTTTGAACCCAAAATACACTTTACTTGAGGTTCGGTACAGACAGATTAAATCTTAATATAGTATGTAATTACTGCACAACATGTTACCACAGTAACGATGAACACATATGCACATATATCATTGCTTAAGCATGCATTCACGTACGTATCCTAAGACATATCAGAGCGGTAAATGTTCTAGTATATTAGATTAGCTGGAACAAATGCTTTTGTTTTAGAAGTTAGTAAGTATTCATTTACGAACAAGACATTAAAATTAATTGCACTTTCTCCTAGCGTTTTGATGGCGTGGAAAATAGTTGTTCGTCAGTCGCTTTAGTTTGCCAGGATTTCTTAAATCCATCCCAATGATAAATTAGTTTCAGTGGAATAAGAGGTGTTATTTGTAGTGTTTCATTCTGCCAGATGTTTATTATTGGATTGCAATCAACTGTTTGAGTCTGGTCGTCATTATTGTATGGAGAATTGGTATGAATAATACATTTGAAGTTGATCAATAAGTATATAGTCAATCTATTTTGAGGTAACGTTAACACTTACATATTCTCACGTTGGATACGTTGTGCAAAATAAAAATGCGTAATTTTAGGTAATTATAATTAATTGGAAGTTAGAATCAGTTTATATTCATTGCAAAAATACCAGTTGCTAAGCAATACCAGCAGTAACAGAAACTCATAAGCAATTATTTTGCAAGGAAATTTGATCGTCCACCTGGTAACATGAAGCCATCATTCATAGTTCAGAAGTTCTAATGTTATTCAATTGTATTCAAGATTATTTCACATAACGCACATACTTTTAAAAATTAACTATCATACACTATTAATGTTAGATGTGCGCATACGGCTTGATTAAGTATATGTCGTCACCTTAGTGCAACAACTCAATAACTGCATATAGAAATAGAAGCAGATATTAAGTTCTTGCACTTAGGTGACGATGCTTGTTATCGTAGATAATACATTAAATGTCAAGATGAGCTACCAGCCTTTAAACATGCATTAAAATGCTACTTATTGGCAGAATAATTTTATCACTTATGAAAAAAATCTTGACACTTTATTTAATTCACATTATAATAAATAGTTCATTGTTTACATGAATTGTGTTAATGTACGTATATGGTATTCTTGCAACAACTTGTAATGGATACTACCAAATATGTAAATGTTGAAAATATATTGATTGAATGTGGTTTTACTGAATATATCTACATTATTTACAGTATGAAATTATTGTAATTTATAATCATCATATTAAACTGAGTTGTGTTTGTCGAAGAAATGTATGATAGTGATAGTGTGATTGTATGTTGTTTTTTTATGTTGCTTATTATGTAACTTAGTATATGTGTTTTTGTAATACTTTTTTGTGTGAAGGCCATGCTGGAAATAAGTAGTATGTCTGTAATAAAGTTATTATTATTATTATTATTATTAGTAGTAGTAGTAGTAGTAGTAGTAGTAGTAGTATCCGCCGTTGCCACGCACGCGTCAAAGACGCACCTTTGCCGCTTGCAATCTCGAATTTTGCCTCGTATGTTTGTATGTGATTATCCCAAAAAATTTAATAGACTTTTCAACAAATTAAATGTTATGAGAAATCAGGAAAAAGTAAACGAAGATTTACAATGAAGCAATCCGTTAACATAAAGACACATAACTATTATAGGAAAATCTTCGACAGCTAAGTAGCGAAGACTCAAGTCATACCATTTTACTCAATAATGTATAGATTTAAATGAGCTTACGGCCAAATAACTGACGAAAATCGGATTTCAAATGCACAATATGTTCATTTGATAAATATATCTAACATTATCTCGAAATCAACATTTAATGAAGCACATTTCCAATTATCAAACATACTTTAGATAGCAAACTTGAAAACCAAAATGTTTCAAATTAATTTCATTACGCCAGTTGAGGTAAAGAAGCACATTCGCCAATTGGATACATCTAAAGCTTCAGATGAAGGTGTAATCGACTCTAAAGTATTTAGAAAATGTGGTGATCAAATTGTCTTCCGACTGACAGCAATTACAAACAGAGAGAGAGAGAGAGAGAGAGAGAGAGAGAGAGAGATTAGTATTAGTAGTCATACAAATATCAAGTTATAAAAGTAAAAAATAACATTTATAAGTTTACTTCAATAAATCTTTACCCTTGAAAACATACATCGTTAGTTTTCTATTTTTGTTGGTATTTTGAGAGGTGAAAAATTCTAAAAAAATTATAACATTTGGTCGTACATAGTAAATCTTACCTAAATGTATGTGGTGTTTTTTTTCCCTTATATTAGCATAAGAATATCTGCACACAAACTATATATATATATATATAGTTTGTGTGCAGATATTCTTATTCTCGATAAAGCAAATCTATATTCGGCAATATTAACATTGTTAAGATAGAAATTAAACTTAAAGTTTGATATCAACAAAATTCTAGCTCTTATAGACTGCTAATTCTGAGCTGGTATTGTGTATGAATATATCCGTAACTTTGGAGTGGAATATTCGAAGCTCCAACTGGCAACTAGTACGTAATTGAATATTGGAATCCCCAACTACCAACTACCTTCCAACTTATTCGTCATAAAAAAACCATCAAATTTTCTATCACCTTGGTTCAACCATTTACCATTAAAACTAGTTTTTTTGTAATAAGCTTCTTACCATAACCTAACAATAATCTAACCATGATTTACAATCCGTGTGTCTATCTAATTCTATACACATTTTATCATTCATTATTCAGACAAATTCTATAGTTAGCACATTCACTATTTTCAGCCAATACATAATAACATGTACAGCACATTTACAAAAATATATATATTATGTGGAACAACGTAGGAAATTGAGACAAGCACTGCTTAAGTTTAAAGGTAGCCCTAATAGTCTGACTACAAACGTTTTAGTAAAAGGTCCTCACGGTGTAAACACTAAGGCCCTCACGGTGTAAACACAATCCTAAGACATGTATATCTGCCAGAGGAATTCTTAGTATATATATATACCCATTTTGACTCTCCCAGCAATATCAAAAATATTTGAAAGCATTTATTTTCCCAGCTAAGAAATACTTAACACGTACAAACATATAACATAAATTTCAAATCATGGTTCCGAAAAAATATTTTCTGTCAAAGTGCATTCATAAGTCTAACCGATAACTGGCTAAATGCATTAGATAATGGCAAAACAGTTTGAACCTCATTTCTTGATTTAAAAGGATATAAAGAAAATAAGCTAAACGCACGCCCATGTTAATGTACGGTCTATATATATTCAAAGAAGTTTACTTGAAGTATTCTGATTTGATTTCGTTTATGTATATATTCAATTCGGTCATGTTTTCAATTTGTTTTGTGAGCTTGCTTTGTTTTGATGTAGAGCCATACTATTTTTAGAACACCATTAAATTGTAACTGAAATATTGGTCTTAGATTGATCTTTTATTTCTTTATTAAGAGTTTCCATATTAAAGCATACAGAGTGAATTCACCTACATATATATCTTTCGAAGGGTTTTGCATATATATTGATATGCAGTAAATAGTAACAAGGCATGAAGCCCTGTGGCACAAGCAAATGTCAATGTCAATGCTTTAATGGTGTGTATGTTGTTTTTATAATAAAGAAACTTGTATTTTATGATCATCTTCTAAAAGGATAGCTTATAAAAGATTTAAAACGTTCATTCGCTTGTTATAGCTAATTCTGCTGGAACTCATTACCTGAACGTATGCGCTCTTCTTCGTCGGTACTATGTTTAAAAAAATGCAAGAAGTATTTTCTTCTTTTTATTCTAAAGAGATTAGACATTAATTGTAGTCATGACTAGTAGTAACTGACTATTGCCGCTTGTTGTCTGTTTGTTAAAATGATAGTGTCATGACTGACAAGTTCAAATTCAGGTATCTGTTATAAGAAAAAAGGTACACTGAACAACACCGACATTACAGTAGATTTATCAACCGCAAATATACACATGGTGGTGTTGTTCTGATTCCACGTACACGTTTATTGTCTTCATTGAATGGTTATTTATTGTTTGTTATATATGGCAACAAGATGTGTATTGTATTAAGATATATGTATTAAGGTGAACCGTTTTCTGAATACTTATGTCTTAAAGGGACTAGACACCAGATGGTCCCAAAATCGGCAAACTACATTATTTACACAAAACAAGCCTAGAATTGTCAATACGAGCTAGTATGAGGCCGATAATACCTCACTTTACATGATTAAAAGAATATTTTGTTTGCTGTTTCAGCTGAGTTTACTCGTTTAGTATAGCGCATTATAGTTTCCCAGTTTAAAGTGTGTGTATTTAGTATGTGATTAGTACAGAAACATATATATATACTGGCGCTATTTTTAAATTAATTAAATTTATGTGGTAGACAAACCCATTAAACTTCGATTTGAAAAAAAAAATACGCGGCAAAAATTGCAAAAAAAATACAAGTGTCGTAAGGGATGTGATACATGTATCAGTAAGTAAGATTCAATGCATTGTACATAGTGATTTCAATTTTATGTAAGCTTAAGATTATAAATAGTTTATTGCATTGCTGTGTCACGGGAATGCATTAATACAGTCATGTCGTAAAAAAACATGATTACTTCCCTTTAACTATGAATTATACATGAATGACCTATTTCATTAGAATACCAACTAAATTAATTAAGTATTTTGCACGTTTATGACAAATCTTTTACATATGAAAAATGCATGGAGTTGTTTAAAGGTTCGTCCCAGCTTTGTTATAATAGATGTTAAGAATGTATTTCCATCACAAACGCCTTGAAATACCCATCTATACATATATATATATACAGTGTATATCCAAATCCATACACCTAGCGTGATAGTCTGGAGTTCCTTCCCCTAACACTATCGTTATCGTACTGTATGAACTCTCAGTAAGCAGGGAACCAGACTACTAGCGTGACCGCTAGGCCGCTAGACCGCTAGGCCGCTCACTTCACGCCGCTAGGCCGCTAACATCACGTGCATTTATAAGAAAGGATATTGTTATGGATATTATACCTAGGATTGCGCAGTTGTAACGATTTGCAAAAGTATCTCATTTAATAAGAAAAAAAACAAGAACTACACAATGCCAATCCGCAAAACTTCCTTTTACACATAGTTGTTTTATGTATATTTTGTATATCGCGGGCTTAGCGCAAAACGGTTGTAACTGACTTTTTTTCAAAAGTGATATTTTCATATTTTTTTTACAAGCCTCCATAATATCAAAAAAAATTAGCTCTGTAATCTAAGGATAAATGTATATAAAGCCATATTTGTCAAAAGGTTGTATCTGAAAATGGCAATTTATTTTTGTGCAAAACGGTTGTAACTGCACTTACAACTGTTTTGCACAGAAAACTTTGAACCAATAAACCATTTGGATGGGATGTAACTCCAATATCATGATGACATCATTGATAACATCATGATTATTTAACATTGTTTTTGAGGAGATACAGTCATATTGAAGAAAATGATCTGTTTTTAAAATAAACTCCCAATAAAATGAAAAAAATGCATGTTTAAACATCACAATTACGAACAATATCTCATGTTTTATTCCTTTAGTCCTATTTATTCATTTATATTAATAATGTGTATGATATATTGTCCGATAAGATTAAAAAGTCATATATTTAGGAAAAAAGAATTGAAAAAAATGATAGTATCTTTAGGCTCTTGCTTAAGAAAAAAATATGATTAGGAAAGAAAATTTAAGTTTAAAATTAAATATCCCTTTTTAGAATTTAGTTTTCTGTGTAAAGTTCGGACATGATTTTACAACAGGAAAAGAATGTGTGTGTTTTACAAGAATATTGTTTCTCTTAGTAGTTAATGATTTGTTTCGAGAAGATAGAAGACATTTTGATATTCATGAGCCAGGTAGAATGAAATTGTGCTGGGGTTAATGATTTGTTTAAGTGTAGTTGGAAGTTATTCTGATATTCATGAGCCAAGTAGATGAAATCATGCTAAGGTTAATAATTTGCTTAGAGTAGATGTAAATCATACTGGGGTTAATGACTTAATTAGAGGAGATGAAAGGCATTCTGAATATCATGAGCCAAGATGATGGAAATTGTGCTAGAGTTAATGATTTGTTTAGAGTACCAGATGGAAGGAATTCTGATATTCATGAGCTAACATGGAAATTATGCTGGGGTTGATGATTGGTTTAAAAGTAGATGGAAAATATTCTGATATTCATAAGTCAAGCAGATGGAAATCATCCTGGGGTTAATAATTTCTTTCGAGTAGATGGAAGTAATTCTGATAATGAGCCATTTAGATGGAAATCATGCTGGGGTTAAAAGAATTGTTTAGAGTTGATGGTAGTCGTTCTGATATCCATGAGCTATGTCTATGGAAATCATGCTGGTGATGATGGTTTGTTTGATGTAGATTGAAGTCATTCTGATTATCATGAGCCAAATAGATGGAAATCATGCTGGGGTTAATAATTTCTTTCGAGTAGATAGAAGTAATTCTGATATTCATGAGCTAACATGGAAATTGTGCTGGGGTTGATGATTGGTTTAAGAGTAGATGAAAAGTATTCTGATATTCATAAGCCAAGTAGATGGAAATCATGCTGGGGTTAATAATTTCTTTAGAGTAGATGGAAGTAATTCTGATATTCATGAGCCTTTGGTGGAAATCATGTTGGGGTTTAATAGATTTGTTTAAAGTAGATTGAAGTCATTCTGATTATCATGAGCCAAATAGATGGAAATCATGCTGGTGTTAATGATGTTTAGTGTAGCTGGAAAGTATTCTGATATTCATGAGCCGAGTAGATGGAAGTCATGCTACGGTTAAGGATTTGTTAAGAGTAGATGGGAAGTTTCTGATATTCATGGGGGAAGGAGATGGAATTTGTGCTGAGTAAAGCAGTACTGGAAGATGGAAGTCTGATATTTATGAGCTTTGAAAATATCTTACCCCTTAAATGATTTCATCGGGATATGATGTTTTGGTACTGGGTTTGGTCATTGTCAATTTTAAAATAGCTTTCATTTATTATCTATGATTTTGCTAAATGATTATTTTAAATTTCAAGTTCTTGTATATTTTGTACACATTGATGGTCATTATAAGAGCTGATATGTCATTAGTATGCTATGATGACTTGTAAAAATGTTTCTTGATATCATTTTAACTTAAAACCTAGAAATAAGAAATATACATGCATATCTTAATTAGTTAATGAAATTGCTATTCTCTTCACAATTGTATTAACAAAATGCTGTTATTCATCATTAACAGTTTGAATCAAGCTGATTATTAACTTAAAATATGATTTTGAAGATAACTGCAGTATATATTGTTGTTGTTTAAATAAATTAATTATTGAATTGTCTTTCATATAAAATAATTTAATTGTTTTTATATATAATAAATGTGATATTAAACTAAAGCAAACTGTGAAGTTTTGTTTTGATGTTTGAAAAATGAAAATGGAAATGGAATGGACTTGGGGAAATAGGCTGATAGAAAAGGCCCCCCCCCCTTGTTGAAAATCCCCCCCCCCCCTTATTTTCACCCCCGTTTTCTGTATTCCATTATTTGTGGTGGCTACAAAGAACTCATGCACACATACAAACACACAAACATACATTATGACAGCCGATACAGCCGATACAGATCCAAACATGTCAAACATGTCAAACATGTCAAACACGTCAAACTATTCGTATGATAAGAGATTCGGAAAACGTTTTCGATGTTGTGAGTGGTGTGGTGGTTACAGTAACATTGACTATCTCCTACTCGTTATGAAAAACTGTGTGTTCGAACATTCCGCGTGTCCAAGCTGTTTCGATAAATACAATGGCTCTTGTCCTGCTTGTTGGTTGAACCATCCAGTTGCGTTAGCACACATTAAGGAAAGGAAACGATACTACAAGAAATTGGGTAAAATAGAAACTAACGACTGGTTATTGAGAGAGATGAGGCATGATTACCTCGCCACCATTAAGAAAAGCACAAGGGAAAAGTTCAAAAGTGACGTGTTGATGTTCGCCTTTTTGTAATGCAAAGAAAGCTCTAATTGGTATAAAAGCAAAAGACTGCAAAACATTGCAAAATACTGCAAAGCCAAACTGCAAAGAGATCATGGCAAAACCAAACTGCAAAGAGATCATGACAAACAACTGCCAGTGTGACGACTGTAAGTTTTTCAGATTGAATTATTATGACTGTATCCTTTTCAGATTGAATTATTATGACTGTATCGATAACTGCCAGTGCGACGACTGTAAATTGTACAGACAGAAGATGGATTTGAATGATTCCAATGCCATGAACTGTGAGATGGATGAGCTGGCTAACACCGTAAAAACACAGAAATCAGACAACAGCAATACCTTACCGCAACAAACCGAATCGATGAGTGTTGATATGTTGGATAAGGAAATGTTCATGAATTATTATGAAATGTTCAAACCGCAGATGGATTTAAACGATTCCAGTTCCAATGCGGGAATGAAAAGAAAAGTGGAAAATGGTGAGATGGATAACATTGTAAAAAGACAGAAAATAGAATACAGCAATACCTCCCCCCAGCAAACCGAATCGATGAGAGTTGGTATGTTTGACAAGGACAATGACTGTATGGATCTTGTTTGATATTTATGCAAAAAGCTACAATGTGCTTCTATTTGAAATAAATGAACATAAAACCAATATGAAAGTTTTGACGATGAATAATATCGATGAATTATTTTTTTGCTATTATAAGGTCTCCAAATTGTGCACTGGTTACAAACAATCTACAATCTACAACATGTCAAGCAAATCATCTCCTCAGCACTACTCAACTGAAGACGAAAAACTACAAGCAATGGCAGAAGACTATTTGCGAGATGCGGCAGAGTCTTGTATGGATGTGAGCATGGATGAGAAAGAATTCAGCGCAGTAAAAGTAAAAGCAGACGTTCTTACTCCACCTGCTAGCCCGATAAGGAAGAGGTTCAAGGCATGGGAAGGAAAAGATGAAGCTACAGCTGTTGTCCTTTCAGATGATGACGATATCGAGGATGGGAATTTTAGCGATGATCTTGAAAATTCTTCGACGGCTTCCCCTTTGGATCATGATAAAGTTGCGAAAATACTTGAACAAATATACAATATTCAGGAGTCAAAATATGAGGCAGACCAGATCAGGAGATGCGTTGAAATGTACAGAGAGATCAAGTATTGTGAGACGGAAGAAGCGAGGACAGCACTGAGACACAGTTCAAACGATTATGCTGAACCTGAGATTCTAGACGATTTTCTGTTGAAGCACATAGGCTATATGTGGGAAACGATAAAACCATACTTATAACAATGAACCTGGGGACTCTGAGTATCAGGACTTTGGAGACATTTAGTGTGTTATGATGTTTCAAGTTTTTGTAGATAACGATTCAATTGTAAAATAAACATGAAAAAATGAAATATTCTTTGTCTTGTGTTTTCGTAAATGTGTAAAACGCAGCAAATATAGACAATAGTTTATTGTGTCACCAACGGTTAAGACTTGCCATGTTACTGTTGTCAAAACATTTGAATTACATAAACTGAATGAAATTGACTTGACACTATATTAGTGAAATATTTTTGAACCTTTTAAATAAAGTATGGCTCACAACAACGGTAAAAAAAACTCAAAATGTATTTCGTATGATAAGAGACTCGGAAAACGTTTCAGAGCTTGTCATTGGTGCGGTGGCTACAGTAACATTGACTATCGCTTGCTCGTTATGAAACAATGTGCATTCGAACATTCCGCGTGTCCAAGCTGTTTTGATAAATACAACGGCTTTTGTCCCGCTTGTTGGATAAACCACCCGGCACGAAAAATGAATAGAAGAAACATTAAACGTTACTACAAAAGATTGGGTAACTCAGAAGGAAAAGATTATCTGGCCAGAATCAAGCAAAGCGCAAGAGAACAGTTTAAGCAAAACGTACTGAGATTTGCGTTTCTAAGACTTAGGATAACAAAAAATTAACATAAAAAACGAATGCTTTGAAATTGCTTTTTATTGAACTTCGTAATATTCACTTGTAAGTGGCAAAGTAAAGTAATTCATGAAAAATCTTGAGTGTTTTCGTTGAATAGTTCCATACAGGCAGCTTCGTCTAAGGATTGCAGGTTGTCTGTTTGAGATTTCAAGCGCAAAACTTCGTCTTCCAATGCCGTGTTATTTTGCTTAAGCTGATTGTTTTCCGCAGTCAGCTGTGACAGATTCAATGTCAAGCGTGTAACTTCGTCCTGCAATAGTTGACTATCGTCCGTATTCGAGTTGTGCACATGAGTTTGCTTATACCGATCGTTATCTCTGATCAACCTAAACACCTTTTGCTGTAGTGCGCCACATTTCTTGCGATACTCGGTCGTTTCCAGTTTGTTTTGCAGAAATGTTTTTTCGATATTGTCAAGTATCGAGACGATTTCTTTGAACGTAGACTCGTGCTTGTTATCACCCATACATAGTCTCGCTACGAAGCCGGTAATTTGTAAATTAAGGTTGCTTATGTCCGTCATATTTCTATTGTGAGCGAGTTCAATGTCAGTTTTATTTTCGATTTATATCATGGAATGCGATTTACTAGTGAATTATTTTATTCTTATTATAAGGGCTGAAAATTTGTTACTTGTCATACACATTCTCAAACAATTATGTCCAGTCAAGCATCGACACAGCAAACAACGCCTTGTGAGAACACCAGTGAAAACGAGCAAAAAAGCGAATCTTCTTCTCAGCAACCCATGGATGATATCAATGAATATGAAAAAATGATGGAGATGGCAGAAGATTATTTGCGAGATGCTGAAGAACAAAAATCGAGCGAAATCGAATCCATGCAAGATGACAACCCAGACGGGGCAGTTTGTTATATGAGAAATTGCTGCGTTTGTGACGGTTACTGTTATGATAGTGATAATTTTGAAGACATTGAGACCGTAGACGAGGAAGTAAAAATTGACGAAATTGAACCAAGTATTTTTGTGAGCGAAAACAAGAATTGACATTAGTTTTCAATCCGCTCAAACATGATGATACTTCATTAAGTGCTTTCCGAATGAAAAGGTTCAAACAATTGTTTTGATGTTTTAACTTTGAATAAATGCGTTGAAATGCAATTTGATTGTTTGTTTTATATCGATTGAAAAATAGAAGCATAGTAACATAGTAGCAAGCACTGTACCTAGCATTGTAGATTGCATGGTCCATGGCTTAAAATAATGCAATGAGTGGAACGAATATAGTTCATATATAAACTTATCTTTTCTTCTCATGTCATACTTGTCAAAACCTACTGATCTAGTATATATACAAATTATGGGAATCAAGAAAATCATCAAAACGTGTTTGAAGAAGTTGCTCAGAAGGTCTGATGCAAAACAGAAAAACATGGACAGTGTGCAATTGAATGCGAACATCAATATGGCAATTGAAATCCACACGTGTCCGAAACTATATCCGTGTTTGATTTGTTTCAAAAACGGAGAGGCTGAACAGAAAGCAGAACAGAGAGCCCCAAGCCATCAGTGCCCTGAACTGTACCCCTGTTTGGTGTGTTTGGTGCAAGAAGACTCGTCGAGTGTTGACAAAACTTACAAAGTTGTTGAAAAGCTCAGTAGCAGAGACTTAGAGAGAAATGAGAATCACGAAGCACTTCGCCAGTTCTTCGCCAGGCGTGGGAGGCAATTTGTGCCAAAACAGTTTTAACAATAAATTGAGTGATGAACAGACAATGA
This sequence comes from Mya arenaria, assembly GCF_026914265.1. NCBI lineage: Eukaryota > Metazoa > Mollusca > Bivalvia > Myida > Myidae > Mya > Mya arenaria. The sequence continues at coordinate 60,968,015 of NC_069125.1, read as the reverse complement.
ATAGTAACAAAATAAAATGTATGAACTGTTCGTGTTTTATTGTGTTTATCTATAGTAATCTAGTTGGGATCACTTAAGCTTCAAGAACAACTATGCTTGCACATAGTTATCAAACGAGTAATGGTCATATGGTCATATATATATGTGCAAATCGCTATGCATAACTCCTCAAAGATACACAGAATGTATCGTAAAATGCTACAAAGTACGATACTTAAGCAAAATAAAACATGAAATAAAGTAAAACAATCATAGAATAATGTTACGATTTTCGGTACAAGCTATACTGAGCTGATTATTATAAGGGAAAGTGTTGTCTGTCGTATTCACTTGGATACGGTTGAACCATGTAAACAATACTCTTTGTGTGTAAAATTTGGGATATTTTCTGTGTTTGAAGGTACGACCTTGGTAGTTATAGTTTCTATAATGTGTTCGCGATTGAATCAAGCCGGGTTTATGCATATACAAGAGATATAAATGATTTTACGAGGTTTTAAACATTTCCAATTTCAGAAAATATTTCTACTTTCGATTTCGTTTTTCTGAAAATGAACAAACTTTTTTTTTCCTATTGTTTAATTTCATAAAACGATACATAATACATGATTAAGATAATTTTAAATTATTTTTAATGAGTGTATTTTCTTTATTTTCGTAAAAGTTTAAAAAATAAATAAATAATGCAATTCATGGAATGATATGACGTGATATGTATGACGTCATATTGCAGAGTTCTCGCTGTGCGCTGGTCGGCCATCTTGAAAAATAAATTGTGAAGGTCGTATTTCCAGCTTTCCTGCGGTAAGTATGACATGAATGTTTAAAAGTTTTATGAGAAATTGTGTCTAAATATATGATGTATCATATTACCAACAAGTTTTGTCGATGTGTGCATTGAATTACGTAAAAACTTATGTCAAAAGAAATTGCTCCCAGCTCGTTTTAGAATGTTTCGAACATTCTCGAAGCCGATTTTAGAAACTTTAATTCTCGGCTAGATATGTTGAAAAACAAAGTAAGCAGTGTTAATTCATATCTCTTGTCTTGTTTATGTCACATTTTAAGTGATTTCAACTTTGTTTAGGGACCAAACTGGCAGAAATACGAAATGGCAAATCATGCAAGATTGATAAATATCTTCTTCTATTTCTTTGTTTGAAAAATATGTTGAAAATTATTTTTTTTAAACCAGAGACGGCAGTTCAGATGCAGTCGTCCTGTGTGTCAGAAAGCTGGTGATCAAAATGGTTGAAGGTAGTACCCAAGAAAGTACATTTACAAGTAAGTAAAATCACTGAAAATTAATTCCATGAATTGAACTGTCATATCATAATCTCAGTGCTTAGTCTGTTTGGAAATATGCTTGGAATAATTTTTATAGACTGATAATTTATCTAATAACAGACACTGTGTTTGATTTATTACATTGAACTGCTATTAGATAAATTTTCAGTTTGTGTTTGATGTCTACCAATGCCATAAATGCATAATTTTGTTCCTGTTGTGAATGATAAGAAATGTTGGGAACATAATACCTTCTGCATGTGAACAGTTTTTCTGTTTCTGTTTGTATGTAGGAAGTGTATTGTTTTCAGGATTATTTCAACATTGTTGATGTGGATGAAATGTGCACTTAGCCATGCTTTTAATGGAAGGAAAAATGTAAAAAACTAACAAGCAATATGTGCAGTTTTGTTGATAAAATGTTTTGTTTCAGAGTTGTGAGGAGAAACCTAGCCTATATAACCTGAAGCTCACCCAATATGCAGTGTGTTCTGCTTTGTCAATAACAAGTAAGTAATTTCACCAAATTTCATCAGAAACAAATCTCAAATTTACAATGAACAGTAAAGTTAACTCATCTTGGTACTTTAAATACTGAAACACTGAACCAACATGATTTGATTTTGCTCTTTTAACTTATTTCACATTATGGTAGCAAAATTACAGCTATGTGTCAGATTCGTGACATTTAGCATTTGTCATACATTTCACTCATTCAGTTGTCAAACCAAATGCTAAGTGTCAAATCGATTCATGATATTTAGCATGTGTCATACATTTCACTATATTATTTGTCAAACCGAAAGATGAATGTCAAATTATTTACACATGCTTAGCAGTTTATCATACATTTCACTTTATTATTTGTCAAACCAAAAGATGAATGTCAAATTATTTGAAGATGCTAAGCATCTTATCATACATTTTACTCTTTTTATGACAAATCGACTCACAAATTTAAGCAAACCAGGTGACGATGTACAAATAATTTAGGGTGACGAGCTTTTTGGTTACCTCGCCCAGCCCAACTGAAAGACTTAAAGTATATCTATAAGTCTTTTAGTTTGGTCGGGCGAGCGAGCCAAAATCTCGTCATCCCAAAATATTTGTACATCGTCACTTTGTGTGCTTAATTTTGAGATTCAAATAAATCGTTCTAAATTCAATGTAAAAAAAAGTTTCATAAGGGGGGTACTCAGCGTGAAAAAACTACATCGCTTAAACGCAAATGCGCTTTGGTAGGTATATAGCTAAAAAACGAATGCGCTATGGTGAAAATCCAAAGTCAAAAATTTTGAAAAAAATGAAAAGTTGTCAAAAAAATCATAATTTTAAGCACGTTGTTAGTGTACTGCTCTGTCATTTGTAAATCAAAACTGAGAGAATGGTTAATATGTTTTGAGACTAAGCATTTACAACTCACTGCAAATATTCTTTGGTGGTCGAAGACTTAATAGAAGTTAATTAGCCAGTGTTCATATTTAGTAAATGAAAATTAGTGAGTTAAAGCTTATATTGTTAAGTTTTATTGTATATCATCTGGCAGGGAAAACAAGATCATTTAAGATTCATGTTTTTGGTGGCAAACAAATTGAACAAGTATTGTTCTTATTTTACTCATTGATGTTTTCATTTTTCAACAGAAATGTTTTGTTTTTTCAGCTCTGTATGGCTGGTCTGACCTCAGTGGAGGTTGTTCGTTTAAATGGTTTCGGGACATTGAAGTAAAACAACACGAGGTAAAATACAAAGTGCTTATTTATTTTTTAACTTGTTTATCCAGTAGTATATGATAAACAGTTTTTGAACTTGTTCATCCAGTATTATATGGTACATACAACAATAATGTAGAATATTAAATCACTGAGTTGCGGCTTCTCTGAACAAACATCTGTTCACTTTATGTCCACAGTTTTTTGAGAAACAAACAGGGCATCTGTTTTCCCAGTTTGTAGATTTTCTCGTTTTGCAGAATGTCCCACCAAGAGTGAAGGGCTGCCTGTTTGCTTCAGATTCCCAGTCCTCCTCGCTGATGATTTCTGAAGTCCTTACGCAGTCACCCCAGTCTTCAACCTCAGTTTGTACAGGTGATAATGTTTTTGAACCATAGTTCATTGTCATGTCATTGGAGTTGTTCAGCTGCTCCAGTTCTGACTGTAACTCTGTTTTGAGTACAGCAAGTCTAGCCTCAAGAATGGCAATTCTCTTAATTTTGCGATTAAGTCTCTCCATTGTACAGATCATTAATTGCTGTAGTTTTCAAGTTTTGTAATGATAATAAGTATGCGTTACATATTAAATATGCACAAAAATAATGCATTCGATCTGCATTTCACAAGTGTAAAACATCACAAATGAATGGTATTTCAATCTACTTTTTTGTCAAACCATATGACATTATTTGTTCATGACATTTAGAAATAGTCATACAATGCAAATTCTTCTAGTACACAATCGCAAATAAATAATTCTTTCAGTTGTCAAACCAAATGCTAAGTGTCAAATCGATTCATGACACTGAGCATTTATCAAACATTTCACTCTATTATTTGTCAAACCAAAAGATGAACGTCAAATTATTTACAGATGCTAAGCAGTTTATCATACATTTCACTTTATTATTTGTCAAACCAAAAGATGAATGTCAAATTATTTGAAGATGCTAAGCATCTTATCATACATTTTACTCTTTTTATGACAAATCGACTCACAAATTTAAGCAAACCAGGTGACGATGTACAAATAATTTAGGGTGACGAGCATTTTGGTTACCTCGCCCAGCCCAACTGAAAGACTTAAAGTATATCTATAAGTCTTTTAGTTTGGTCGGGCGAGCGAGCCAAAATCTCGTCATCCCAAAATATTTGTACATCGTCACTTTGTGTGCTTAATTTTGAGATTCAAATAAATCGTTCTAAATTCAATGTAAAAAAAAGTTTCATAAGGGGGGTACTCAGCGTGAAAAAACTACATCGCTTAAACGCAAATGCGCTTTGGTAAGTATATAGCTAAAAAACGAATGCGCTATGGTGAAAATCCAAAGTCAAAAATTTTGAAAAAAATGAAAAGTTGTCAAAAAAATCATAATTTTAAGCACGTTGTTAGTGTACTGCTCTGTCATTTGTAAATCAAAACTGAGAGAATGGTTAATATGTTTTGAAATTAAGCATTTATCATTTCTGTAAAAATCCAATGTTATAAATGAAACCAAAATTTACCAGAGTAAACATTAATGTGCTATTGTATGTAAGAATGTTTCGTCTTTTACACGTTTCATTTCTTTTTTTCAGATGAGATGCCATACACAGGGGATCCGACAGAAGACAGCAGACAGAATTCGTCGATCTATTTGAAATGTCATTGTTTATTTGAAAAAAGATACCTATCCACACTTGTTCGTTTTAAAATATTGTTTGTATTATATGTGCTTTGTACCGTTGCTTTTTGTTTATCAGTAATTCTCCAACACTTGTATTTCGTGTTTTACATGAACATTGAAAATTTATCATACAGTAAATCATTTCGAAAATGAAATTTAAATGGAGAAATACTGATTTATCTGTTTGCTTTTAATGTTTGTGCTGTCTTGCTTACCCCAGTAACGCGGGTCTTGTTTGCTATTGTGAGTACTGTTGTTATTTTTTTTGGCCATCCAAAGTATTGTTCACGAAAGATAACACATTTTTTTCATAAAATTGGTTACATTTTGGTCTGTCGATTTTTTTCAATGAAACCACAGTCAAACGGTTTTTCACTATATTTTTTTATGAGAAACAGCCAGACTTGGTCACGGCTGAAACCGAGGAACATTTGTGATTGAACAAAATTTTAGCAGTAATGTGATTGAACAAAATTTTAGCAGTAATGCTGCTTGTAATTCATAAATTTATTAAGCTTTGGTCTTGTCATATTGATTACGATATTGGTTGGAACATAAAATGGTAAACATTTTGATAGTGTGCACAAGAGCAAAATTTGCACTGTATTCTAAAATGTTTCATTTTTGTGAAATGCTGTTGACAAAATGATTTGTTTGCTCGTGCCAGCATGGGTCGACGAGATTCGTTTCTCACTGTCCTTTATGCGGCGGTTTAAGATGCAAGCCTGTTGTTTTGTCAATGTCTAAAGTTCAGCTTGAATGAAAATTGAAATCAATATTGCAAGATCAAGCAATTTTTAAAAAAAATGTTAGAATGTAGATGCGTTGTGAAATACAAGTGAAATGTACTAGGCTCATTGCATTCTTAGTTTGGTTTCGAAGTGCAAAACTTCATTCATCACAAACATTCCTCTTGAACGACCGAACATTGATATGTGGCAATGTTTTCGTTCAGCAAAATGATTTGGCAAAAGTAATTTAAAGGCTAGCATGAGTATGGAGGTGTCGTTAGACCAGCTTAGTATTGGTGTAAGGTGGTGTACAGTGCCAATACTAGGAACCGCTCATGTTCACCATGTCACGCTACAGGCAATGAAAAATAGGGAGTGGCAACCTCTTTGTATCGCCGTGGTCCGACAGTCCACACAGTCTTTACAATGAGAGGGGAAACATAGGCAATCGGATGCTTCTTCCTAAGTGTGCCTTGTCGAGTAACTGCCTTTGGCGTTGCCTTTATTTTCAAATTTGTGAACAAATAAAACTAGGTTAGGACCACATAATAGGGTTACGATGAAAATTAGGTTTCCCTTTTAATGTTTGAAGATAACAGCCACTGGCGTTATACTTCAAAAAATTGCTCGAAATACACATATCACACAAACATTCAACATTTCAACATTTTATCTGCAGCATTTTTCATTTTTCAAAAAAATACTCAGATGTACAAAAATAATGCAAAACATGAACAGCAAATTCACAAATTCTGCTGTGTTGAAATTTAAAAAATCAAACATGAGATTGTATGAAAAAGCTTCTTTTTTATTTTCAAACAATTGAGATCTCACGATCATAAGCCATATGTACAAAAATAATGCAACTCTGAATTGTAATTTCATGCTCTCAACAAAAAATATGCATCGAAAATTGTGAAAAATTGTGAAAATCTAGAAGTTGACGAGAGTTCTCAAGATTTCAAAAAAACGAACTATAGGCTTTATTTCACACAATACTTCATGAAAAAAAATCAAATCTTCATAATGTTCATAATCTAGAAATTAACGAGGGATCTAAAGATTTCATAAAAAAATTATAGGCTCCATTTATTCAAAATTATAGGCTCATGCAACTCCTTCAAAAAAATAACAAATTTCAATAATGTGGACCCACGTCCATGAAACCTGAAAAATTGATAATTTACTGACACTGGCGTTCACACAAGATTTCACGAAAAAGTTAAAATCTTCATGATATCAACAATCATACATCACAAGAACTCTGAATGACAATTTTATGATCTGAACATTCGAATATTTTGAAAATCTAGAAATTAACGTTGAATCTCAAGATTTCAAAAAAACGAACTATAGGCTACATTCTTCAAAAATTATAGGCTTCATAAAACTCACTCAAACACTCAGATTTCAAAACCTTCAACATTTGTGCTCTGAAACTAGCGTTCACACCAGTTTTCATGAGAAAAAAATTAAAATCTTCATATTGTTGAAAATCTAGAAATTAACGCAGGCTCTCAAGATTTCAAAAAAAAATTATAGGCTTCATTTATCCAAAAAATTATAGGCTCATGCAAATCTTTCAAAAAATTATAGGCACATGCAAATCTCACAGATCTCACAATCATAAGCCATATGCACAAAAAAAATGCAGCATCAAGTCCATGAAACATGAAAAATTGATATCTTTCTGAGACTGACGTTCACACAAGAGTTCATGAAAAAAATCAAATCTTCATAGTGTTGAAAATTATAGGCTTCATTTATTCAAAAAATTATAGGCTCGTGCAAATCTTTCAAAAAATTATAGGCTCATGCAAACCTCTCAAAAAATTACAAATCTCACAATCATAAGCTATATGCACAAAAAACACCAAGTCCATGAAACTTGAAAAAATTGATATCTTACTGAAACTGGCGTTCAAAATGCAGCATCAAGTCCATGAAACATGAAAAATTGATATCTTACTGAAACTGGCGTTCACACAAGATTTCATGAAAAAATAAAATCTTCATAATGTTCAAATTCAACAAATCAACATTTGCAGCAAATCTCACAGATCTCACAATCATAAGCTATATGCACAAAAAACACCAAGTTCATGAAACATGAAAAATTGGTATCTTACTGAAACTGGCGTTCACACAAGATTTCATGAAAAAAATAAAATCTTCATAATGATCAAATTCAACAAATCTACATTTGTAGCAAATCTCTCAGATCTCACAATCATAAGCTATATGCACAAAAAACACCAAGTCCATGAAACATGAAAATTTGATATTTTACTGAAACTGGCGTTCACACAAGATTTCATGAAAAAAATAAAATCTTCATAATGATCAAATTCAACAAATCGACATTTGCAGCAAATCTCACAGATCTCACAATCATAAGCTATATGCACAAAAAACACCAAGTTCATGAAACATGAAAAATTGGTATCTTACTGAAACTGGCGTTCACACAAGATTTCATGAAAAAAATAAAATCTTCATAATGATCAAATTCAACAAATCTACATTTGCAGCAAATCTCTCAGATCTCACAATCATAAGCTATATGCACAAAAAACACCAAGTCCATGAAACATGAAAATTTGATATTTTACTGAAACTGGCTTTCACACAAGATTTCATGAAAAAAATAAAATCTTCATAATGATCAAATTCAACAAATCGACATTTGCAGCAAATCTCTCAAATCTCACAATCATAAGCTATATGCACAAAAAACACCAAGTCCATGAAACATGAAAAATTGATATTTTACTGAAACTGGCGTTCACACAAGATTTCATGAAAAAAAAAAATCTTCATAATGATCAAATTCAACAAATCTACATTTGCAGCAAATCTCACAGATCTCACAATCATAAGCCATATGCACAAATTCCACCAAGTCCATGAAACTTGAAAAAAAATGATATTTTGCTGAAACTAATTTCACATAATCTTCATAGAAAAACTACTTCATTCACAGATTTCAAAATCTCGAGCCATTTGTACAATAATAATGCGGAATCAAGTGATAATTCTGGAACTATTTCATATGAGCGTATAAATAAAAACGGTAAAAAAAAATAGTCCTAACCATTTATGCACAATTATAATGCGATGCGCATTAATTTTGGCCATCGGGTATATAAGCTCCACATTTTTCAATATTCGTCATTCCAGTAGCAAGCTCTTAACTCAGAAGTGCTGTTAGTCTGCTGGGAGCCCAAAGTGGGTTTGAACTTCTCAGATTTCTCCTCGCACTATGAACTTGGTGCATCAGAGATACAGAGAAAATATCTGAGAGGTTTTTTGACCTTCTGGTTTGAACATGAGAACCGTATGTCGCGATACCTCATAGTTTTTCGCTCTTGAGTCTGGCCAGCTCATGTTGTCGATCACTTTGACATCGCCTGACGAATACGATCATTCTCTGTGATAGCCAATAGATCATATACAAAAAGCGAATTTGGCAAGTGATTTGTTATTTGCGTCTGGTAGCATGAGCATAGAAGTATAGCTTCGACGAGATTTGTTTCTCATTGCTCAATATGTTACGGTCTTGGATGCAATGCAATGATTTTGTCAACTTCGCAAAAACATTTTGGCAAAAGTAAAATTTGAGAGGCTACCATGAGTATGGAGGTGTCGTTAGACCAGCTTAGTATTGGTGTAAGGTGATGTACAGTACCAATACTAGGAACCGCTCATGGTCATCATGTCGCGCTACAGGCAATGAAAAATAGGGAGTGGCAACCTCGATGTATCGCTGTGGTCCGACACTCCACACAGTCTTTACAAAGAGAGAGGAAAACACAAGCAATCGGATGCTTATTCCTAAGTGTGCCCTGTCGAGTAACTGCCTTTAGCGTTGCCTCAGTTTTTTTCAAAATTCAAAATTCAAACTTCAATCGCTTCTTTGCTCAGAAGTTGCGATACATAAAAGGAAATGCTTTCTGAGATTAAAGTTAGCATTTCCTGCCTGCAAGTAAAGCGAGCAAATATGCCTCTTTGTGCTTAAGAGGTGTGTTTGAAAGTGAACTCTGTAGCCTTCTCTTAGATCAAAAGAGAAATAAGTCTACGAGTTTTCGAGCCTAGCTTGTGGTTTTGGGTACTTGAAGTTGATCGCATATTTCCAATCGTTCACTGATCGATCTATGCGGCTGTAGCACTCGATTCTTGCTTCAGTATAGCCATTCATGTATCTGAGACCATAAGTTCGGCGTTGTGCCTACAACGAGTCAGCAATACCCCGTTTGTTACACCCGAGTAGTCCAGCACTCTACATTATAGGTGTAACAAATTGTAGAAGGTCGCCTGGAAGGCCTCTAATGGGTGCTGATTTTGCGTAGTGTATGACACTAGGAAAATAGGTTTCTGGCTCAGAGTTACCGTTTTCCGATCTCGCTGATGCCGTGGGTAACCTGACCAATGCCAGTCACAAGTCTGGATGAAAAACAGGGAGTGACCACATTGCATAACAAAAATACTTTTCACATTGAATGTTTGACATTATAACAATTGTAAACATTTGCTTGTGTTTGATTTCATGAAAACAATTGTGTATAATTATGTATATTGATATGTTTGCAATGTTATGAATACTATGCATGTTTGTACTTTGTTATCTGCTTACATTTTGAATAAAACATAAACTGAAATTAGAAGCATTAGTTGTATATGAGAAATTTTCAATAGTTATGCAACGATTGAGTGAAACAAAATTTAAGCATCATGAAGACTTTCGTCTTTTGAAATGCTTCAAACTGCAAAGCTCACTTCACTTTCACGTGAAAGCAATTTTTAAATTTCATCTCATATTTTTCAAAATCTTCAAACATAAGAAAAAACTCATGTTTCCTTTACATTATAATTTCAAGCTCTTATAATCTTCACTTCTCAGCTCATTTGCACCAAGTACGGTGGCCGAGTGGTTAAGGCGTTGGACTCAAGTTCCAATGGACAATGTCCGCGTGGGTTCGAACCCCACCCGTACTAATACTTTTGCATTTAAGGCAATTGTCCATTCGACTAAGAGTAACTGCAAAGTTTTGTAAGGAATACATGATCAATTTGGCAGATCGTATGGCCTTTGCATTATAATTTCAAGCTCTTATAATCTTCACTTCTCAGCTCATTTGCACCAAGTACGGTGGCCGAGTGGTTAAGGCGTTGGACTTAAGTTCCAATGGACTATGTCCGCGTGGGTTCGAACCCCACCCGTACTAATATATTTTGCATTTTGGCTGACATGCGATTAGTATCCAAGATATTTCGTAATTTGGCATCACCTCAGCATGAAACAAGAAACGCGACAAGAGTTGCAACTACAAAACGATGAAAAAAACATTTGTCAAATTTGTGTTACGGACAAAAAGTGTATTGTGTTTACGCCTTGTGGCCATTTGACTTGTCATGAATGTTCAATCAAAACTAGTAAATGCTATTTTTGCAGAACTGTTGTTATTGGAAAATATCAAATTTATGAATAAATCGTAAACAATTATTTGTATTTTTGCTTTCTGTTTATTTCATTTACATAGAAAGGTGAATCACTCAAACACTACCAGTTCTGATTCACACAGTTATGCTGTAGACAACCGCAATACGCTAGTTAGCTCAAATTTCTAACATTGGTTAGCAAAGTTGACGAATGCAAGTTCGAGAAATAATGTATACGCTTTTTAGAATACTTCAAACTATTTAAACATACAGCAGTGACTGTACTTTTCACTAACTATGGCAAAACGATATACTGACATCGTTGGGTTTGCTGGACTACAGTACAATGATTATTTCAAAACATTCTGTTGGGAATGCCAATTGTGTTGTGCTGGAGTCTTTACGTTAGAACCTTGTCAACGACATGATCTTTTGAACATTTTCCCTCCAGCTGGCTACTGCCAAAACTGTTTTCGATATGTGTGGTACTGTAATGATTGTAAGGCTGATGAAACGCCACCAAAAGTGCGAATGAGAAACTATTGTTTGTCATGTTTCTTCCACCGATTTGAAAATCTTGCAATCTTGGCCGGCTAACCCTGACGTGGTTGAAGAAAGTTTTCGATTGATTGTGACAATTATCTTGTTTCACAAAATAAAAAATAAAAACTTGAAATAAATTACTTTGTTTTTGTATCTGATACCAAGACGCTCAATTTTTTCTCTGATGATTTTCAATTTTCATTTTCAATTTTCATTCTCAATTTTCATTCTCAATTTTCATTCTCAATTTTCATTCTCAATTTTCATTTTCGATTTTCATTCTCAATTTTCATTCTCAATTTTCATTCTCAATTTTCACATTCGTCATTTTCATTTTCACCCTCGTGGGACTAAACGCACTCATCGCCGATATCGGGTTGTAAATTTTACCCAAACCCCTGTTTGTGCTAAGTATATTAACAAAAATATTCATAGAATATAAGATGTTCTATATATACACAACTATATTTTCAAAAAAATAAAGTGGAAAATATCATTGCTATTATCCTCAGTTGATGTATTTAAGTATAATTTACATTGCAAGTAATAAATGGTGCTTTAAAGTCAAATATCTTCAAGCTATCAAAGAAATTTTAATAAAAAAGATTCAGTTACAACCCTTTTGCGTAAAATGTATTTAGAAATATCTTAAATTTTTCAGGCAAAACAGTTGTAACTGACTGTTACAACTCCTTTGGGCAAATATATATATATATATATATATATATATATATATATATATATATATATATATATATATATATATATATATACATAAATATGTGCACAGTACACAACCACTGTGTATTGATCTTAATCTCTTTGCCTTGATCCCTCTTATAAGATCTCCGATCTGAGTGTCCTGCTGAGCAGTTTCTGAGGTTTTATAATAGAAATGGACCCTAAATGGCCCTGATCCAGTAAACGAATACACAGGAAATTGGCCCCTACTGTGACACAAGTGCAATTAGCAGGAGTTGCACAGCAGGGGATTGTCGTGCCAAACATTCCTTAAACTAGGCCTCTAAGTTCAAAGACAATGGTGTACACTAAACGGTAGCCTCATATATACATGCTGCACATAGTTCAGAGAAAAATTTCTTGTCAGCGGAGTCGGAAAGATATTGAGGTCGTTCCAGACTGTATAGCTTTTGAACAACGTTCACTATTACATTGTAGTTTGCTAGAACTTTTCATTCACTCCAGCACTATTACAATTACTATTTACTATAGTTATTTGTTGTTTCCGTTTTTAAATATGTTCTTTAAACAAAAGGGGGAAATGTGTATAAGAGTTATCGTTCTTTTCTTTTCAACGAAAGCAAGCAAGCGGCTCAGAGATATCACGTTTTACTGAAATATAAAAGTTTAAACTCGTGTACAAAATCATCATTTTGTCAAACAAGAACTGAGTGCGTTCTGAGCCACCGTCGGATACCCCGAAACACTACCGTACTGTACTTCGTTGTGAACCGTGGGATATTTGGCTGGGAAGATTTATAATTAATATGGTAGTTTCATTGGTACCGCAATGGAACATCTCCGGAAATCTGACTCTAAGATATGCACAGACACTAAGTTTTTTTCCCGTAGAAAAACGTTTTTTGGTGAAAGCTCTTATTCACCTCGTTCCGCCTGATATTCAAATATTTGGCCTGCCACATATAACACTCGCATGCAGAAACAGCACAGGGTTATTGAAGAATATGTGATTGTAACATACGACTTCATTGGCAAAAGACGTGCTTCCCTTCCACAGGCATATTAATACAAGACGAGATTTTGTTAGTACATTTTCCCATGGTATGTATAAAGTGTTACGGAAGAAAGTACCGTGGTTGCCAAAGATGTACCCGAGCATGCCTTTTCGCTGTACATATATATAGGTGGTCTTGTCACAAACTATATGCGTATAGCTCGTGACGAACTGTACCTGGTAACGAACGGTATACGACACTAGCACTTGCTTCAAGAAAAAATGTTCTTAAAGAAGGCTTGGGCCTCCAACAGCTGTTCTAAGATGGATACAATGACCATGTCACGGTGCCGTCGATGTATCCTATTCTTCGCACCTGACAGGAGCTTGATTTAACCTTGCGTTTCGGGCGCCGTCCAACGCCGAATCTTTCTGGAACAACCCGTCCGGAATATAATCATGAAAATATAGTTTTGCATAACAATGGCACTCTCGATACATGCTTTATAGAAATAAATAGCGCAATTGATTATATTCGATTTCAATCCTTACCCCGAAGACAATTCTGCCAAAACGGGTTGGCCGTCCTCACCAGGTGGCCGAGACGGGGGAGTGGGGAATGTTGTCGAAGTTTCCGGCGGAATGACATAGGGCAGAAGTTGTATACTTTTCCTAATAAAAAAGAGATACAGAAAAAGTATAATGCGAGTTCTCAAACATCAAAAGATTAACTCTGTATACCTTAAAATATTGTGATAAAAACATTATATAAATATGGACTGCCTTTAGAGTGACAGTGCATATTGTCAATATGAGGTAAATAGTGTCGACCGCGGCGAATACCTATTGAATTATACAAAACAAACACTCACATGACGTCAGAAGGTAAGAGTGCAGCAGAGGGTAATAGTGCGTGGTGATAGTAAAAAATACTGCCATGGCATTATTAGCTTTTTACTATATATATTCTATAGCTGTGAGGTATAAACAATAACTATCCAATAATATTACGTTTCCATGAAAGATTGGATTAGTACCCGAACGTGTGTACTTGACCACCTTGGCCAACATTTCCATCCCTTGTGATTACCCCAAAGGTACATAACCAGGGTGTCGTGTAAATCTTAATTTAACAGGATAGTTGACCACTTGATGCTTATCTACAGTCCGTTAGTCATGTGACCGCGAAAACGGACTTTTTCTTATCTAAAATGTCAGAAGAAAGGCACAAAATTGCTTCAGATTTCTACATTTGCACTTACTTAACCCACAAATGCTGAGCATGTGCAGCATTATACGTTAGTAAATTCCATATCAGTGGTGAATGACAAATCTCACTTACAACACAAATAAATTCACCCTTTACTGCTGTAGTTCCAAACATCCAACACTTTATCCCTAAACATCAACATGAAATAAAGTCACTGAACATATGTCGATTGTTTGTAAACACTCGTGATCTTGAACTGTGTAGTCTGCGCCTTGCAGAATAATTGTAACATGACAAGATAATGATTGGTGACTAGTCCATATTTATAAGAAAAACTACAGAAACAAGCTCAGTAGAAAAAAGGTTTAAAAAATAAACCCCTTTTAAATTGGCACAGTGTAAACGCCAAAGACATAGAACACAGAAACAAAAAATTACGAACAAGAAACATGGAACAACAGCACAAAACTCCACAAACAACACAGTGCATATATAAATATTATGTATAAAAACTAGGTATGTTTATCAAGGATAACACATTGGTCAGTAAAATGTAAATTTACTGGAGGTTTAAACCAGTTCACGTGCACAAACCTCACTCTTTTCCCAACACTCCTGAATAAAGTAAAAACGTAAAAGGTAAATCTTATCAAAGTATACATTAACTTAAGGAAACTTTATAATAACACAAATAATAATAAAGTAACAAGTAAACCCCAGGTACTTCAATGATTAGGGATCCCAATTCTATCTGCAGACGAAGGAATACAATTCCGAGTACATAATGCAAAAACTTTTCAAAGATACGATACAGTATAGTTATTGTTTGAAACTATGAGCATCATACACAGTCTGCCTTAGAAAATAAGAAGGTTTAAGACTGTGTGATCATAGAGTTTCATAATAAAAAGCATCATTGTACTAAAACTGGGAACAAATAAAGAAAACGTTAATAATAAAAACGACATGTGCGAACGTTTATTTTACAATTAAAAATGTTTGAAAAGCCTATATTGTATTTCATATCAAACATACATAACTGCCAATATGGAAACTGTTGCGACTATTGGAATAAAGTAAGATGACATTCTAACTAGAAAAAAATGTGTACATGTAATCAAGCACATGGAATAACCGACTTATATTCAACTGCATACCGATTACTTTCATGCCGATCACTTGACGCGTTTAACGTAGTGAATACGTCAGTGCGTTCAGCGCTTTGATTAGTTTTTGTAGTGAATGAACAAAACAAAGCTGAATATTCATGTACTATTAACATATACATGTACGTATGTACAAATCTAGCAACCCTTTTCTTCAACAGTGTAATAATGGTCAGATTAGGAACAATTATCGCGATAGATTTGAAATGGTTAACTATTCAATCTGAATGTACGTATATGTTCATGCATATACAAACTACAGTTACAGAAAACAAGTTCGTCCACACTGTTCTTAATAACACAATAGACGGTCACAATGCGTGAAAATAATATAATTACATCACACAAATCATGTACCCATCGTAAGGCCAATAGTAGCACATTGATTGAGTCCGGTTTTCCAGTACAGCTAAATACATTCTGTAAAAGAGGGCTATTCTGTCGAAAAAAGAAAATAATTTTTAAAAAACAAAACAACAACAGTGTTTTATATGATTGGGAGTAATCTTAATTACCGCATTGTGTGTGTGTGTGTGTGGGGGGGGGGGGGGGGGGTCGTTACCCAGAACATCACCTATCTCCTTGCCCCTGGGTTGTGACTTGGATAACAAAATTGGCAGATTGCCCCATGATAGTTGTGCCCCATCACAACCCGGTGGCGGCAAACCATTGGCAGCGATAGTCACGTGAGCTAAGAGTAATCCTAATGATTCAATGGCCTACCAACTTACAATAGGGATCACAAACACATATTTTGTATATAATTGCCTTTAATAAACGGGTCAGGTGGCCCAAACTCCGCCCAACTACCAAGACGACTATAAATACCCAGAGTCACCCTTTAATCTTCCAGACCTGTGTCCGCCATTTTTCGATTTCTATATTATCCAACTTCTTACCACAATACCATGGATGGTTTTGGAGCCGTTGCGCTGCCACCACTGCCGCTAGATCCGCAACCTGTATATGACCCTGACGGAGAGAAGGTTGAGGGGGTGCCCGTCCAGTGTGTGGACGGGCGAGGGAGGAAGAGGTAAGTGTAACGTTTAAATATACCCCAAATCTGCCATATTTACGTAATTAACCATTCCGTTTTGTTTCTAGTAGTGTGAACAAAACAATTGTTCATTAAACCTCCAGATGCCCGTTTCCTCCTCCCCCCACCGCAGCCCTAGTCGCGGGAACCGAACAACAAGATTTGGCGCCAAAATTGTTTTCCCGTCCAAATACAAATAACCATGAAATAATATAAATGTTAAATAATCGTATCATTCTATTTAGTTTGTTATAATGTCGTGAATATTATATGAAATACTTTCTACTTTGTAACAATAAACAAAAGGCTACTTGTAGTATGCTTTTGATAATAAGGCGGATGATAATTTGGACTCGTTTTCCAATTGAATGATATTAAATGAAACATTTATTTACAAGATACATGTAGCTTGTTGTTTAACATTAAAACTAAATGCGTTATGTTCAAGTTCTATTCATGTTTGTCCATTTGTCCCAATCGAGCATACCCATGATTTATCTGACGTCATTCGAATTGATTCAACGCACCTGGACATGGTTATTCTGTTCATACAGTGAACATTTATCTCGGCTCATTTTTAAATATACCCTGGTAGATACCATATAAAGTTTCGTCTAGAATGTTACATTTACATGTAACAGATATTTGGTATGTATACATGTAATATTTACTTTCTAGCACGTGCGAATTGTTATCTGTTACACTGCATTGACACATTAGCACGTGCAGTGTTATCTTTTTACACCCTTGTAGTTCAAGGTATTTTTGATCAGATGAGAACTTTGGAAGAAGAATAATATAATATAATATAATATAGACCTACATGTTCATGTTGAATATAGCAGGTTTGTTATATTATTCTGAATTCTATATGCCTCGCCTGGCAGGGGCTAGCTGGGGAATTTTAAATGTGTAGGCACAGGATAGGCTTTAGATGCATGACCCCCATTTTATTTTTGACAATAGTGATGGTTATGCTATGCACCAGTCAATGTAGCCACAGTCCCCCCCCCCCCCATCTGAGGAATAACAGGGACTTTGTCCCGGGTAAAATCTCCGACCTGCGGGGACACACTGCTGGAAAAATCCCCGCCAAATGCCTTTGCACCCCAGGGACACTAGGTAAGGCCCATTTCCCACTATTTTTTGGCGCGAAGACAAAACCAACGCATTCATCCGGCACTGCAGGGCCACGTAAAAGGTAACAACACGGCCCAAAATTTTCTCCAGCTATCCCCAGTATACCCCCGGACCTGGGGGTCGGTGGTTACAATTGACTGGTGCATTCATGTCTAAATTGACAAACTACAGCTCAAGTTATTTAGCACATGTTAGCACCGATTTGTCTATATCAGATATTTTCAAAGAAGTTACAACATCTTTGCTTCATGCGCCATGCAGTTTCCTGGGGGGAGCTAGATAGATTTGGATGTCCTATCACTCGTTTTCTTTTGGCTTTAGCTTCTGTGAAAAATTTGCCATAAAAGTATGATGAATATGTGGCATTTTTTTGTGGAGAGAAGCTATGACACTGAGTTACTGTTTACAATGTTGTTTCGTTTTCTATAGACTGTATACGTATAGATATCAAATGCAAAGTCACGCCACTGGATAAAAACTGGGTATCTTTATGCACAACTTATAAAATGTAAAACTCATGGTCATTGTCTGTTGTCAAATCTTCGCAACCATTGTACACATGACAAACCAAATCATAATGTTGGCATGTAAATCCTTGAATTTACTAAATAACATGTAGTGGAAACCTACCTAAAGAAGGAAATACTTTATGATCTTTTTTTAGCTGTTGGCTGAGGGTGAGCTATTAGGATTGTTGAATGTCGGTCATTCCTGGTCTGTCATCCATTGTCTGTCCACACTTAGTTTATAAACACTCAAGTGGTCATATTTTGCCTCAATTGTCATGAAACTTGGTCAGGATGTTTGTCCCAGTAATAACTGGGAGGAGTTCGAATATGGGTCATCTGGGATGAAAAACAAGGTCACCAACAATGTGATGACCCAAAAATAGAAAAATCTTGTTAACACCCTATAGGCTACTTTTTCAGTCCAAATATCCTGCAAATTTGTCAGAAAGGTTGTTTCGTTCATTTCTAGCTCAAGTTTGAATATGGGTCATCTAGGGTCAAAAACCAGGTCACAGAGCCCAAATATGGAAAAACCTTGTGAACACTCTAGTGATAACATTTTCATCCCAAATATCCTGGAAATTTGTCAGAAAAGTTGTTTCGATGATATCTAGCTCAAGTTTGAAAATGGGTCATCTGGGGTCAAAAACTAGGTCACAGAGCCCAAATATGGAAAAACCTTGTTAACACTCTAGTGGTAACATTTTCAGCCCAAATATCCTTGAAATTTGTCAGAAAGGTTGTTTCGTTCATTTCCAGCTCAAGATTGAATAGAGGTCATCTGGGGTCAAAAACTAGGTCACAGAGCCCAAATATGGAAAAACCTTGTTAACACTCTAGTGGTAACATTTTCAGCCCAAATATCCTGGAATCTTGAGGTCAAAAACTAGGTCACAAAGCCCAAATATGTTTAGACCATTTTACAGGTGAGCAATCTATGAACATCATATCATGGCCCTCTTGTTTATTTTAATATTATTTTTTTTCAAAACATGCCTTCTTTTAAGTTATATATGAATTTGCACCATTTAGCACCGACTTGATGAGTTAGTTGACCAAAAAATAATAATATTTCGCCTTAAGTGTTTGTGTAGGACTTGTCTGTCATTAAAAAGACCCACTTAAAGGGACTCACTCAAGATTTTTTTTTTGCTGACAATATTCCAAACTTTCTTAAAATTGATTTAATTTAAATTCAACCAGCTTTAATTTACAAAACCAAATATTACCCATGGTAATGTGAATTTGTCTGGTGAAATCATGGGCTTAGGGCCGAGGCCAGGTTTACAATTTTCTCAAGTTTGTCCTGCAGATCTGAATTTTATTGTAACAATTTTTTTGTTCGTTATAAAAATGAAATACAAGAAGCATTTTAGTTTATTTCCAACTGGAAAACTTTTAAAATCTTTAAAGAATCCATTTGGCTGGTTTGAAAATAATCTCACAGAAATAATCCTTCTCTACCCATGTTGATTTGTAAAAAAAACATGAACCTGTGGGCTCAGCTATTTTTCAATATATGTCAAAATGGAAAACCTTGAAAATCCTCACTTCAGAAAGGTGTCTCTTAGATGTCTGTCTGTCATATTCTTTAAATTACTCATGTTGATTCATAAAAATCATGGTTGCCAGGAGCTCTGCTAGTTACCACTATATGTCTTTTAAGAAACCTCTTCGGAAACCATTTGACCGATTTCAAAATATTTTCACAGAAATGTTCCTTACATGACCCTTTTATCCAAATCACTCATTATTTTTACCTTTCTTTCTTTTTCTTTCTTTTTTTGATTGTATTTTATTATTTTGCAATCATTAAATATATCAGCTTAAAAGTTTATGAACAGTAACAATGTGCTGTTTTGTAACAAGTTCTATATCTCCTACTTTAATATTGTCAGGGTTATGGCCCTTTGTGTAACATTTTAAACAAATACATGTTTTTCATGTTTTTTTATTATCTTGTTTAAGTGTATTATATGGGGTGTACATGCGTTCATGATTTTTGTTCACAAAAAAAACTAGGTCAAAAATAATAAATATTTTCAAGACACTGGACATATTACTTTTGGTCCAATATAAAGTAAACTTATCAGAATATTTTTCTTGATAAACTCTGTGGTAAATTTGAAACTAGGTAATGTGGTGTCAAAAACCAAGGTCACTAGGTCAAATCTTTGGATTATACAAGAGGCAATAATTATGTCTGGTCCTATGTTTATGAAACTTAGTCATATTGTTTTCCTTGCTAAAATCAATGACATATTTGAAACTTGGTCAAATGAGTTCAGAAAGTATGTCAAATAGTTAAAAAATTGGTCAAACCTTGTTCAAACTGATGTTCCCTTTGATGTAAACTTGGTAGACCTTTAAAGTGGGTCACATGGGGGCAAAATGTAGGTCATTATGTCAAATCTCAAAGAAAACAAACAGACAATACATAATTATACAAAGATAAAACCTGAAATAGAATTTGCTTTGTTGATATTTTGGCTTAGTATAAAACTAGGTTAAAAGCTAGGTCACTATGTCAAATTTTGAAAAAAAACTTGAACACCCGAGAGGCAATATTTCTGTGCCAATCTGGCCTTGATGTATTATTTTATTAGTTTAAAAATGAGTAAGATGGGGTCAATATCTGTGTAACCAGGTCAAAGTCTTAATGCTACGTTTTATACAATACTCTTCTGTTTCAAACATTTGCAAACAGACTCATATCTCATATCCAACTCAAAAGAGTCTATCACTCTGCAGCCTTATTGCTTGGTTTGATTGGAATACATGATTTCAATGCCGTCTACTTTGCCTTATCTGGGAGGGGAAATCATTTAAAAAAATGTGTTTCTTTTTGAAGATGACATAAAAATCTTCAAGGGCTTATAAGTATCACTGTAGTGTTTAATGGCTTAAACCTAACAGAAAAATGCATAAAACATCAATCTTTTAACTTAAATATAAAAAGCTGCGATCTAAGTTTTTGTCAGCAGTCTTATATTACTGGTTTCTATGGATTTTCACAAAAATTGGCTCGTTCAAAGACAAAATAATTTTTTTTTTTAAAACGTTAAATCTGTGAGAGTACAGCTTTAACAATACAAAATAAATTACTAAATTTGAACATGCTACTTGTTTTTTCATTTGACCTCGCCAGTTTGTCATTTTGAAATATTAATCATGAATTGACACCCTTCAGGAAATTTACAATTGCATTGAAAATGGGCAATTATCACATTGTAAATATATCAGAAACTATTGAGATTTCACCTACATGTATCATTATGCAGTACTTCTGTTATGTAGTGCAATATAAATAATGTGATTACCTGAAGTGTTTTATTTAGGGGCAAATCCAGAAATTTATAGGGAGCATAATTAAGGGATGCAACCTTTTGACATGCGCTGGCTTCCCTCAGAACTGAAATTAATATGGTGCAAGTGTTGGAAGGGGGGTTTTGCCCAGAAATTTTTAACAATTTAAGTCGGCTTTTTGAGCATATTTTAATACTTGTTTTCTCCAATATTGACAGAAAGTACACCCTCCCCTCCCCCACACACCCCTGTATCTGCTTGTGGTATTGCTTGTTGTTGCTCTTTCACAGCTCATATATATCGCATCAGACAGAAATGCAATGTTTCTGTTTCATATTTAGTTTTTTGTGTTAAAATGTGTAAAAAATTTACTGACAATGAGTCTTATTTCTTTTGTGTAACATTGGTTAATTAGAATCTGGCATGCACCTTAAAACAAAAGGCCCATGAGGGCCTTTGCTGTACTGGCATGGTCATATTTAATTCAGAGCAGGTATGAATGGGTAATAGGCAACAAACATATAGTTCACTTGGAATGTTTAGTGTTAGCTGAAAACGTTGCACGTTCTATATCTGAGGACAGAAAATGTAGTTTTCCCGTTAATACATCTGAAAACACTTATTTTATCCTTATTTCACTTTAAATGATACCAAAGTTGCTGAAAAAAATACAATTAAAGTATAACAAGTTTGGTTTTAGTGTGTTGCAAACCCACTCAGAAAATTTGAAAACTGAAGCCTAAAGAACTAGTCCACAAGGACATACAACAGTTGATGGATAATTTGACCTTTGAAGAATACCATGATAATATCAATCAAGCAATCATGCTACAACAAATCGCTGAAGCTCAAAAATAAGAAAGTAGGTCAAAAGGTCACAATCAAGATCATCAAAGCACAACATTGATATTTGTTATCAAAACTGTACACATGGTCCAAATTTCATTGCTGTAGCTTCATCAATAAGAAAGTAGGTCAATAGGTCACAAACAAGGTCATCAAAGTACGAAATAAATATTTTAAGACAAAACAGTACACATGATCCAAATTTCATTGCTGTAGCGTCAAAAATAAGAAAGTATGTCAAAAGGTCAGAGTCAAGGTCATCCAAGGACATCAATGATGCTCATTTGCAAAACTACACATTGTCCAAATTTCATTGCTGTTGCTTCAAAATAAAGAAGGTCAAAAGGTCACAGTCAGGGTCACATTAATATTTGTTTTAAAAACTGTACACATGGTCCAAATTTCTTTGCTGTGGCTTTAAAAATAAGAATGGTCAAAAGAGGTGGGGCCAGCTTTCATGCTACAACAAATCGCTGAAGCTCAAAAATAAGAAAGTAGGTCAAAAGGTCACAATCAAGATCATCAAAGCACAACATTGATATTTGTTATCAAAACTGTACACATGGTCCAAATTTCATTGCTGTAGCTTCATCAATAAGAAAGTAGGTCAATAGGTCACAAACAAGGTCATCAAAGTACGAAATAAATATTTTAAGACAAAACAGTACACATGATCCAAATTTCATTGCTGTAGCGTCAAAAATAAGAAAGTATGTCAAAAGGTCAGAGTCAAGGTCATCCAAGGACATCAATGATGCTCATTTGCAAAACTACACATTGTCCAAATTTCATTGCTGTTGCTTCAAAATAAAGAAGGTCAAAAGGTCACAGTCAAGGTCACATTAATATTTGTTTTAAAAACTGTACACATGGTCCAAATTTCTTTGCTGTGGCTTTAAAAATAAGAATGGTCAAAAGAGGTGGGGCCAGCTTTAGCCCCAGGGGCATAATTTCAACCGTCTTGGTAGAGGGTTATCATATGATGCCCCACAACAAATATCAAAGGTATAAGCCTTGTGGTTTGAAACAAGATTTTGATCTTTTCTTATATTAGTCTCTAGGAAACTTGTGATGTCATGGGTAGGGCCAGTTTTGACCCAAAGGGCATAATTTGAACTTAAAATCTTGGTCAAGGACCACTAAATGATGCCTTATTCAAAATTGAAGGGTCTGGGCCTAGCGGTTTCAGACAAAAACATTTACCTATATAAGTATACCTAACCTGTGAACCCATGGGCATGGCCAGTAATGACCCCAGGGGCATAATTTGCAAGCAATTGTGTTCAGATAGTTGCACGAACGACAGACACTTCTGGTCTTTGGCCAATAGAGCTATAAATGGCCTTTGGCCAATAGAGCTAAAAATCAACCAACCTCAACTGTAATTTTGATCTTGAGTTTTTAACAAGAGTACAGCATAAAACCAAATGCACAACCAAAAATACAAGTTGTCTCTCTTTAATCCTAGTCTTGGCTTTAGACTTGGCTATATAATTTATGTGCCAAAACTCCAACCTTCGTCATAACTTAAACCATTTAAGATATTCATCAACAGCCACATGTAAACAGGGGCTAAGCACTGCAAATGTCCAGACATTTTAATTTCCACTGCTTTTATCATACTTAATATCTCTCACATTTTTCAATGTGAATGTGCTATTTGTGATTCCTATGCCTCAGTTTTACGGTAATTATGTTACATTTGTCATTATAGTATTCACAATGTAAATCTGCCATATCTACACTGCATAAAGTCACTGATACATCGAGCGTTTTACAATTTGATAAAGTAATTTAGAAAGTCGAGATTCATGTAAAATTGAGCTCTTGCACAAGTTCGCAATTATATGGTCAATGCTTGCAGACCTACAAGTCCATGTTAACAAAGTCAATTTACAAGTTCAGAAATAAAAGGATAGGCAATTTTGCCAAAACCTTATATAAAAAATGTATTGGAAGAAACGAAGATAAATGGGTAGAGCTTAAGAACTGGAACTCTCAATTCAAGTAATTTTGAACCATGTTCAATTTGGACCAGACACTTGAGAACTTCCACAAACCATGATGTATAATTTTAATTTACGTCTAGTTATGTCACCCATACCGAGACAAGCTGTATTTCCTATTCTATTATTCTTTTTCTTAAACCAAATTTTGTCCGGAGAAGAACTCAAAAACAACTTGAAGGAATTGATTGAAACTAGGAACATGTATTGATAGCGATTTGAAGTTTTGCACCTCATAAGAATTATAGCTCTTATCGGCACTTTATTGCAGAGTTATCTTCCCTTGATAATGCTCTCCTTTGATATTATCTCTCTTTAACTTAGTCGTTTAATAGGAGACATCAGTTTTTAAAGGTACTTGCGCATATTATTGTAAAATGTCCTTTTTTGTATGACGAAATAAAGTGTGACCAATCAATGGAAGTGTTAAAACTAAGATACCAAAAGCTGGAACCTTTCAGCAAATGTTGATATCTGCTAAATATCGTCTTTTATACTAGTCTCATAAGTGTCATAAAATTTAAAGGGACTGTACACCAGATTGGCATAATTGTAAAAAAACATACCTTCAGCAGCTGAAACATTTAAGCTATATACCTAACATGGTCATATCACATGATAACATCGACTACCCAATCACTCCTAAGGAATGAATTATACTAGGTAGACATACCTAGTAATCTTTTTTAATGGAAAAATACGAAAAAACTGCGAATTTTTAGCTCCACTGGCAGAAGGCCATGGAGCTTATGTCGTCACAGATTGTCCGTCGTGAGTGCGTGCGTGCGTGCGTGCGTGCGTAAACTTTTACTTTAAACGACATCTCCTCTGAAACTGATAAGCGGATTTTGACAAAACTTCACAGGAATGTTCCTTTGGTGGTCCTTTACCAAAATTGCTCAAATGGTTCCGGTCCATTGCACAATATGGCCGCCAGAGCTAAAAATAGCAAAATCTTTAAACGACATCTCCTCTGAAACGGTTCGGCAGATTTTGATGAAACTTGACAGTAATGTTCCTTGGGTGGTCCTTTATTAAAATTGCTCAAATGGTTCTGGTCCATTGCACAATATGGCCGCCACAGCTAAAAATAGCAAAATCTTTAAACGACATCTCCTCTGAAACGGATAGGCAGATTTTGATGAAACTTGACAGAATTGTTCCTTGGGTGGTCCTTAACCAAAATTGCTCAAATGGTTCCGGTCCGCTGCACAACATGGCTGCCAGGGCAAAAAAATAGAAAAACCTTTAAAGAACATCTTCTCAGAAACCGATGATCAGATTTTGATGAAACTTAACAGAAATGTTCCTTGGATGGTCCTTTATCAAATTTGCTTCAATGGTTTCGGTCCACTGCACAAGATGGCCACCAGAGGTAAAAATAGAAAAACCTTTAAACGACTTCTCCTCAGAAACCGATGATCGTATTGCAATGAAACTTGACAGAAATGTTACTTGGGTAGTCCTTAACCAAAATAGCCCAAACAGTTCTGGTCTGCTGCACAACATGGGCACCAGAGCTAAGAATAGAAAAAAACGTTAAACTACATCTTCTCAGAAACCGATTATCAGATTTTGATGAAACTTTACATAAATGTTCATCGGGATGCCCTTTAACCAAAATTGCCCAAATGGTTCCGGTCCGCTGCACAACATGGCTGCGAGAGTTAAAAATAGAAAAACCTTTAAGGACTTCTCGTCCGCAGTCTTCACGAAAAACATTTTAACCTACTAGCCAGTTGGACTAGCATAATGGCATATTTTACTAGTCCGAATGACAATCTAGTAGTCCGACTATTTTGCCACATTATAAAACTGTATGCTTGAGGTAAATACCTATTTCAATTGAGCAGCTTGCAGTTTGAGTAAACATTTCTTTATTATGATGCTCATGCAGTGATAGGGAGTGACATCCTTCTGTTAGGAATAGTGCTCCTTGTTTTTCAGAACCTATGGGTACTATGTAAAAACAAAAGGCATCTTGCTTGAATAGACTGTAATAATATCAACATGGTTAGAAAAGAAATGCCATGCTTTAATAGCTTTGATTACATTTTACTACTGAATTACCTCCCTTTAATAGAAAAAAAAATAATGTCTTAATTTTTCACGTATAGCATCTTTAAATAATTTTTAAACAATAATAATTTATGAGTAAACATATAAGCATAAAGTTCTCACAAAAAGATCAATTTAAAAACCTTACATTTATACATAGGAAAGTATATATAGACTGAACATTAATTTTCGTTTAAGTGACATTCTGAAAGTTTATGAAACAGCTATTTTTAGTAACTTAAATGGCCGAAAAGTGTAAGTGAAACACCAAGTCGATTCTATCTCGTCAGTTCTTGTTCAGGTTAGATATTTGCTTCATAATCTATTCAGATTAAATGTTAACCGATGATCAGATTTTGATGAAACTTGACAGAAATGTTCCTTGGGTGGTCATTAACCAAAATTTGTTAAATGGTTCCAGTCCACTGCACACCATGGCTGCCAGAGCTAAAAAATAAAAAAAAACTTTATACGACTTGTCGTCGAAACCGATGACCTTTTTTCGATAAAACTTGACAGAAATGTTTGTTTGGTGCTCCTTTACTCAAATTGCCCAAATCATTTCGGTCCACTGCACAACATGGCAGCCAGAGCTATTAAAGTAAAAAAATTTTTTAAATAACTTCTCCTCAAAAATTGATGATTGTATTTCTATGAAACTTGACGAAAATGTTCGTTAGGTGGTCTTTGCTTGAACCTTTTGGCCAGTGGAGCACAGGCACTGATGTGCCTCTTGTTTTTTTATTGTAAACTATGTGGTACTTAGTTTAAGTTTTAATGCATTGTACACATAGATACCAAGTTGGTTTTTTTCAACAATTTTCTTTTTTTTTTCACTGTTTCATCATACGTAGTACAGCCCCTTTAATTACAGCTTTGTTGTTGTGGATTGGTTGATTAAGTGATGTAATCAATGTACTGTTATGATGTTCAAATATCTATGCATGATCGCAGGCATCAAAAGAATATTTATTCATTTATACTTTAACGAGGTAAATATCATTAAAATAAAAATATGAAATAATTCCAGTTGTGTTATCATCACAAACCTGTGAAAGATGTAAGTACTTCACACAGAATTTCTGAAACATGGTCTGTTACAATATGGATCATGGACCATTAATACTCTAGCTGAACAATGGTAGAATTTGGTGTTTATTGCGATTTAAAAGAAAAAAATATTCTTGATTAATGGATATCTTATTCTTTGCGTATGAAGAATGGTACTTGCATACATTTCGCTCGGATTGAATCATATATCATCATTTTGCACATACTGATCAATTCATGTGTTATGTGTGATATTCGTTTATACAGTATAGCCTATAGTATTATTTTTGAAATTTAATATGTTTATTATCCTTCTTGATTCTTCATGATCTTCATAACCTGGTTCGCAATGTCCATGGTCTAAAGTCTTCATTATTAGTTTTTAGCGGGGTGATCGAGGAAAAATTTGAGAGATGTAAGGAGGAGTTAAGAAGTTGTTAAGGCAGAGCTATCTGTAAATATCATTCATCTTGACTGTGAATAAAAAAATCCATCATACAAATTAATGTCCTTCATAGAACAACACATCTGAAGATATTTAGTGTTTCTTTCCTGTAAATCAAAGGCACTAAATACCTTCAGATGTGTTGTTTATCTCATATGTACCCATAATGATTTAAATTAACATTTTAGAGACAAGGATTCAGACACCTGTGCATTGCTGTTGACAATTGAAACTTGTTTTTTGTGCTTTATTAGTCACAAAACAATATGTTTGTGTATTTTCAGAATGTTGCAAGCCTCTTTTGCTGTCGTGAGCTCTCATGATCAGGGGGAGGTATTAAATTTTGATTTTTTAAATATTTTGCAGCAATGTCTTACAAAGAAGAATATTCTAATTTTAAAGCGAACCAATTTAAAAGGACTCCAAGAGATTTCATCTTGTAACGTAAATTTAATAGTTTTCAAATTTATTTAAAGCTTTAATTATATTTCAATTCAGCTATTCACTCACATGTTATGAAGATCTTTGTCCTTTTAACATACACAATGTTTAGAATTAAAGTAATAAAGGAGTTAGTCCTATTAAAATTTAATTGACCATCTTATTATGTGTTTATTAAAGTTAGATGATCAATTCAAGCTTGACATGACTTGTGATGATTTAAGTTAACAACATCATTAACAATATTGTTGTTAACTTTTAAACTTCAACTTTCTGAAGAATAACTTAATATATAAATAAAACAAGTGCAGCTGAAACCGGGTCCCTATTCTTCTTAGAAACACGGATGATTACAAGTATTACAAATGAACTTCAGAGCAGTAGAGATTTAAAAATAAACAGTTTTGAACAATAATGTCATCCAGGTTTCTTAGGAAATTTTGATATGGAGCAAATTTGAATGTGAGAGAAATATTAAAATCATCTGAGAACTATTCTGAGGATTCAGTTTGATTAGCTATTGTTAAACACCCTTTGAAATGTTTAAACAAAAATGTTTATTTTATTACAGATGACTGAAATCCACATGAACTGTGACGATGACCCGTTGAGGTTGATGGTCCTCAAGTTTAGGGATGCCTATATAGGCCGAGATGAGGCAAACCTTCAACGGTATGAATTAAATATAAATAATATAATGTGTGACAGTGTTCTCAATAGGAACTAGCTGTTGCCAAATTGGAGGGTTCAAATGGCAATTGATCTGTTTTTGTTTAAACAGTTTATATTTTACATTATAAACGATTGTGAAGAAACTTTTACTAAGTCACTCATTGGCACAATGTTGGAAGAGAATGTACTCGGAAAAAAACCCAACTTGTCCAAGATGGTGCCCATACTCAAATGCGCTAATGCAGGGAATCGAACTTGGGTTGCCTTGGTAACGAGTGAGTGCTTTAACCACTGCGGTATGCAGACAACCGAAACTGGACCGTTATAAATTTGGAACATCTTGTTATTTTTAAGGAAAAAAGTTAGTAGCTTGTCAGTTTATTCAAACTTTTTGATGTAATTCAATGGAAACCTGTCTAGAACCCTGGTATATACAGTGAGGGATAAAAAGTCACATGTCTGTAACTTTCCTTGGTACTACTAATATAACATATTAGAACATATGTAAAATATATGGGAGTAAAAGATGCAGCCATAACCTGTGAATGGCTAGTTGATATTCAAAGACGTATTGTTAAGATCACAGCAGTAGGTATGGTCATGGTTGTAATCCAATACTTTTTTTTCAGCCTGAGATTGAGGTTTCCTACGATCCCTGCTGGGACCCACCATGCTATGAGACGGTTCCTTTTCGAAGAACTAAGAAGAGTTAAGAGAGGAGAGGAGGGGTGAGTGAACTGCAGTGAAACATATCAGTGCACGGGTGAAATATATGCTTATACCTCTTTCGAGGACCATTTAAGTTAATAAAGCAAAAAATGTTAATAAAATTTACCCTCTAACTAAACAGCTTTATTTCAGAATTCAGTACCAATTAAATCAATGCAGATATAATTTTTTTAATCAATCCAATATGTGTTAGTAAGATTTATTATAACAGCCCAGAAACAGAAAAGCAGAAAAATTATTTTTGACTTGGTCATAAACAGCTCATCGTCACATTAAACATATACAAAATACACACACAGAATCAATCAATACAAAGTAACATCATAATGCATTTTAAATGATATTTTGTAGTATATGTAGCGTTTCTAGAAATAACGCAAAAAAAAACGTCAACCATGTTACCCAATTATCCAGGGTGTACGACAGTTGATATGAAAGTGACGTGTATCATTTCATAATGTTACAGCTCATGCAATCAAACATCAGCAGTGATCACAACAACTGGTTTAGTAACTTTGCAACTTTCAATGATTTGCTTCATTTATATTGTATAAGAAATATAAGTGATTTTAGGTTTAAAATAATTCACTGATCAGTAGACATTCAAGCTAACTTTGACAAGATATAACATGATCAGTCCAGTATTTTTCAAGTGCCTGCTATGGCTGCTTTATTATGATGCTCATCTTTAATCATCCTTCGTTATCTATGTTATTCATTTGTTTTACAGGCGGCACCTTATTCTGAAGCAGTTGAAGACGGTGTCGCACCTTTGGTTTACGTGGCGCCGGGATGACATTTTCGAGATACCCTTTTACCCGGCGTCACGTAAAAAAGCACGGGAGGTTGCTACGGTACTCTTTTTTTCTTTCTCATTAGTGTAATATAACATTAACAACATTATGGAACATTTCACAGTTAACTCAATATACTGAAAGGACAGTTCAGAATAATGTGCACTGTTGCCTTGCAAGCAAGTGTAAGAATCCCTGAGGTGTCTTTGATAGCATCCCAGTTTTGTGTGTGTGCACTTTTTCTTAGTCTGTTAACTTAAAGAGGTAATCCTAATCCAGCATTAGTAAAAGTTTTAGGTTCATGAAAATTGGGTGCTAGAACTGGAACTTTTACAACCGTTTTGATTTCCATGAACCTGCTAATCAGTAGAAGAATTGATGATTAGTGGATGTTATAGCTATTGTGGCCTTTGTTCTTCAGGAGGAGAAGAGATTCAACAGGATCCGAGTGGAGGGCTGGCAGGACATCAAAGCAAGGCAGGAGAGAAGGGTTTGTACATTACATGTATTATTACTTTGGAAGTAAGCTGTTTACATCAATTTTGGGAAACAAATCATTTTCGCCGGTGAGAAACCTGGTTTCATCTATAAAATAGCCACCAGAAGGGGCCTCTAGATTGTGTATAATAACAAACACAGGCCAGAAGAGTGAGTCAAGTATCTTGTAAAAACTTGCTGGTATTGAGTAAGAGTAAATGTCAATTGTTTTTATTGTTGAAATCAATTTAAACATGCAATGGAAGTCTGTATCTGTTGTTTTTTCTACTGAAGCTATATTAATATTCTTACATTGTTGCATTACATGCTGGGATATGTTTTTGGATCTTAGATTTAGCAATGCATAGTCCAGTTTCAGTTGTAAATATATGCATAAAAATAACCATAACTTTTTTATAGATTCTGGATTTGGAGGACCGCATGGCAGCCTTGACGAGGGAGAGGGATGAGGCCCGACGTGCGGAGGTGGATGCGCTGGCCCTGCTCCGGGCCAGTGATGGGTTGGTGGAGCAATTGCAGGCGAGACTGGATGCTCTTCAGGAACGTCCCCATGGCTTCTCAGTGGGCATCCAGGTGAATCTCTCTCGGGAGGTTCTAATGGATGTACCACTGGGAACCACTCAGGAGGCCAGCATGGATTTCTCCCTGGAGCTTCCTCCGGGGCTCCGGAGTGATCCTGTTGGCTCTCCTGAGGAGGCTGAGTCTGTTTATGTGGATGCTTTCGATGAGATCCCAGAGGACACTCTGGACGACTCTGGGGAGGCTTGGGCTTCGGCCCTTGACCTTTCTGGGGGAGTCCAGGGAGGTCCCTCTGCGGATCTTCTCGTGGAGCACCCACATAACACAGGCTCAGCTGGGGACGGGCCTGGGGAGCCATTACAGCCGCCTGCAAGTGTTCCACTAGCCCGTCCAGCGTGTCTGGTAAGTTTGAGTGTTAACTTTTAACTACTTTTAGATGTTAATGAATAATAAAGTCCTCATTGAAAAAAGTCTTATTATACCTCATAACACTTGAGAATTGAACTGTGACAAAAATGTTGATGAATGACATTTTTATGCCATTTATTTTCTTGGGATTTGAAAATAGTAGTTGAATCTTTTTGTCTGCTTTCATAAATATATAAATTACACTTGAATTCATACATTTACTGATTCTTGCAGGATGCCGCAGAGGTGAGAGGTCGCGAGAGGATGGCGGAGGGGCAGCAGGAGCCAGGACCAAGCAGCGGTGGGGTAGAGAGCAGGCGCGGCACTTTCGGTAAATTTCTTATCATGAATATATAATGCTTCCAATTATGAAGTTTGTTTTTCTTATTTATTTTACAAAGATTCTTATTTTTCTTGTATATTTATCTTTTGGAAATGTTATGTCATCATGTGTGGGAAACCCAAGTTTCAAAAGTTAACCTACTTGTCAGGCTTGGTGACCACATGCCAAACTTGCATGCACCGAGACCAGGGTTTATTAGGTTTTCTTTCTGATTAAACTTCTTTCTCACTACTTTAATGGTTATTAGGATGGTCTTTCTTTCCCTTTATTAACTTTGACATTCTATTTTAGGCAAGCGGCGACGGACAGACGGGGATGAGGGACGGGGACGAGGATCTAAGTGCCGTCGCCTGCAGTGAGGGGCAGGGAGGGAGGAAGTGCTGAAGACGGACGACGTAAAGTCCCTGCCCCATAATGCCCCACCAAATTCCCAACGAAAGAGAAACACCCTCCGCCAGTCAGCAACCCAGCTAGACCATCGACCAACTACAGCCACACCACCACGCAATCTTCCGAGCCATAACAACAAAACCCTCAAAAGCCTTAATATCAGCCTAGCCCTCCCGCAGTACCAACAACCCGAACAGCGCACCGTTATCCACCTGCAATGCAACCTTCCTGCTTGAACCAACCTCTCCCCCACAACATTAGTGCCACACGAGCGTTGAGACCCCCATTTTGGCTTACGGGTACGTGCAGAGTTTCACACAGCTGTATGGTTCATAGATATGATACCCCTAAAGAATGTATACATACTTGAAATGTCACCTACATGTATTTATGTTGTATAGCGTCTATACAGATCATATTTTGATATTGGTAAAGGCTTGCTTTCTTAACCAATTTCCAAAAGTTATATAGGCCTGAAGTTTCATTTTTACTGAGGTATGGCTGATATAGTTATTGATACAAAATTCTAAAAACAATTTAATTTTTGCTAAGGTTGTTAAAAAAATGTTTTTAAGATGTAAACTTGAATCACATTTCAGAGAATGGTGTTTGAAAAGGATAGAGAACTATATTGATAATATAAACAATGAAGGCGTTAAATAGAAAGTTGCAGAGAAAAGTGATAAGTCTCTTAGATTAGTTTTGATAAGTTGATACCATTTAATTCAAGTCCATGTAGTATAGTTAGATGATAGTAACCAAATAAGTGACATTCAAACTACAGAAGCAGTTTGTAGTTACACGTTTTCAGAAATTCTTATCCATGAAAATACAAGTCAATGGGACTTACTTTAACTAATTACGAGTTCAAAAATCATACTCCTTTTAGTTAGCAAAGCAGTACATAGTTAAAATTAAACTTTTTTTATTTATGCTTTTATTAAATCTACAAAACAAAAGAACAACAAAACCTGTTGTCTCCCTGTTGTGTAAAGCAACATTTTGCAGTTTCGGATTTACAGTTGAACATTCAGATTTGTTTATATTTACATTTTATTTAAATTATTTGTACATCCATGTGTCTGCCATCTTTTCTGCCTGACTATACAATCCACTGCCCTACCATTGTCCATTCCCCTCCTTCCAAAATCAGGGGCCCCTGTACCTCTCCCCAGACCCTACCTCCTCCTTCCAAACACCCATCTGCCCACCCTTCTCCAACCCTCCCATCATGTCCTCCTTCCAAATCAAATTCCTCCCACCAGTCCTGACCTTCCAAACTAAGGGCCGGCCCGAAACATTACCTCTGTTGGCAGACATGAGATGTACAAATAGCTTTGTTTATACATTTGATGAAAATAATATGTAAAAACCAGTTCATATTTACTGGTATCTTTTTTTTACATAGATAAAATGTACCTGTCCAAAAACATATAAAAAAGGTTTATATGTACCCAATAATGATCATAAACAAGCGATGTTGATGTAATACATTAGTTGGTAGACTTATATTTGTAAGAAAATCAATGTTGATGTTATCAGTTAGTTGGTAGAAGTAGTTTTATGGAAAACAATGTTGATGTTTCATCTTAGTTGTTCAAGTAAAAAAAATGTAATCATTTTGAAAAGGACGCAACAAAAATTTCAAACCGTTTTTTCACCCACACTGGAGATCATTACAAAATTTATTTGGTATTAATGTTTCTAATTTGAAGTTGCAAATTGTGATAGTGCTATAGCTGACTTTAAGGGGTTAACCTCAAAAATAATTGCTAATTCCATTGAAAATATATGAGCTATATGACAATCCAAATACATACTCTAGGGCATGTTTAATTGAATCGGTAATCATTAAAGCATTTAAGTAACAAGTCTCATAAGATTCAATATGTTGTCCATAAATTTGAAAGTTGTTGGGCAGAATTTTCAGTAGATTTTATCAATTCAAAGCTTGAAAACAATTTCAAATTTCTGTAAGCAGTGATATATATTTATTTGCTTATTGGAATTATAAAAAGATTTACCTTCAAATTCAATCTGTTTATGATCATGTTAAATTGTCTGGTTTTAAAACATGCAACAACATAAAAATAACTATTTACCTAACAATTATGTTAATCTTTAAATAGGTATGTTACTGGGTACAAGAAGATAAAAAAAAGTCTGTTATTTGCATATTAAATTTCTACAAACCTTTGTCAATATTGAACAGTCAATTTTAGTCAGGCTGATAGCTAGATGGACAGACAATAGATAGCAATAGGCATCGACATACTTGCATACATTTATTAGTCATTGAAATAGACATGTAAATTTAAACAGACAAACTACCAGAAACAATGATGATAGGAAGACAATTACATGGACAGCGCAGACAGACATACTAACAGACCAACTGCTAAGCAGATTGACACAGACTGACCGCTAAGCAGACGCAGACAAACTCACAGAACAACCACTAAATGGCTGAAAGACGGACATTTAAGCAGACAAACACATGTAATGGACAGACTGCTAAGCAGATGGACTCACAGGCGGAAAGACCGACCAATTAGCAGATTGACACATACTCAAAAACAGGCTGCTAAGAAGATTGACACAGACAAACATAAAGCTTAGTAGACAGTTATAAATTGACTGTTGGATTGACAGCTAGGCAGATGGACAAACAGATGAACAGACTGTCAGAAAGGCAGGAGACCTGAACAGAAAGATAAATGTGCGGATTTAAGCAGAGGAAATTAAATGGATAGATTTATAAATAAGAGATTTATCTAAATTTGTGTCATTATGACAGATAGAATTCTATAAAACGGTTTCTTTGCAAAGGAGCTACATCAAACTTATTGTAAACTATGCGTAGGAAAATCAGACTGGCGGATATGGTTCTCTAGTGAGCACTGTGGTTAGGGTACTTGCTTCTCACCAGGGCGACCCAGGTTCGATTCCTGGCCTGGGTGCATGTGAGTTTGGTTAGTGGTCACCAAGCCAGAAAAGTGGGTTTTCTTCACAACCGTTGTAGAATATCAAACTAAAACAACCAGATTGCCATTTGAACCCTCCATTTTGGCCAGCAGCGAGGTTGTTTTTGAGAACACTATTGTACATTATATTACTTATATTTGATTCATACCGTTGAAGGTTTGCCTCATCTCGTCCTAAATGGGCATCCCTAAACTTCAGGACTAGGAGACTCAATGGGTCTTCTTCCCATCGAAGGTGGATTTCACTCATCTGGAATAAAATAAACATTTGTTTGAAACATTTTCAAAGGGAGTTTTACAATAGCCAATCAAACTGAATCCTCAGAATAGTTCTCAGATGATTGTAATATTTCTCTCACATTCAAGTTCACATTCAAGTTTATAACAGTCCATTGTCGGTTGTCTGCTTAGCGCAGTGGTTAAGGCACTCACTTCTCACCAAGGCAACCCAGGTTCGATTCTCTTCATAAGCCCATGTGAGTATGGTTAGTGGGCACCAAGTCGGACAGTTTTTTTACGAGTACATTCTATTCCAACATTGTGCCAATGAGAGTGACTAAGTAAAAGTTATCGTAACTTTCTTCACAATTGTTGTAAAATATATATTGTTTAAACAAAAACAGCCCAATTGCCATTTGAACCCTCCAATTTGGCCAGCAGCTAGTTTGCCTCATCTCGGCCTAAATGGGCATTCCTAATCTTGAGGACCAGGAGGCTCAATGGGTCATCCTCTAACCGCAGGTGGATTTCAGTCATTTGGAATAAAATAAACATTTATTTCATATATTTCCAAATCAAAGGGTGTTTAACAATAGTTAATCAAATTCCTCAGAATATATAATGTAAACTAAATATGGAGATCAGGCCATTCAACCTTAATGCAGCTTTGCTTTGTTATGGACCACTTCTGATAAATCTTACATAATTTACACCAAAGCATATCTTTCAGATAAGGCTTACCATGTTGTTGTAACCGTTTTTGTTGTAATGGTATTTTCCAGCATTTTTTCCTCTGCTGAGGTTAGTTTATAATCTTAGTATCACTGTCTTTTCTAAATGCACAGTTCCTCAGAGATTTTCAGTTCATAAATTCATATGGTTGAGTTACGGCCATTAAACTTATGATTTGTGTAATTATGACTTGGAGGACCTTTGAAATGTTGAACAGAACAAAGATGAATATTAAATAAATGAAGAAGGGCTCTTAATCATAAGAAAATATTGTTAAAGTCAAGGATAGATGGATTCATAAGGCTTTCATCTAGCTCAATCTTGATATTTGATGAGTTACTTCTTTAAGTAGATGTAATCATGATATCTGTCTTGACTGTGACAGCTGTTGCTGTAAGGTTATACAAAATGCTCTGATTCTGCATTGTTGTTGATTGATTAAGGAGTTGAACTGTAGTTTGACGGACACTGTCAAAAGCTGAGCTTTGATTTCCTCTCTTGAGTTCTGACTGGATCCTTTCAAATTTTGAGATTTTTTTTTTGATCCTGTTGAAATATCTTCCTAGATGGTTTCCCAGTGTAGGTTTACTACTGCTTTGAGCGTTGTTTTCCACTCTGCTGCATAGTGTGGTCCTCAGACTGACTGAATTCTGCCCAGGTCCTGGGTTGACCACAACATCCTCACTGAATGTTATTGTCTAGATTTACCAATAGAAAACCGAACACATTTTCTGATGTATATGAATATTAGTTTTATCATAAAAGCATCCATCTTTTCTCAAACTTATTCAGTTTACCACTGATATTTAGTAGCAGAATTTCTCCATCAATTCACCATAAATGAACTTTAAATAATTGATAAGACCATGTACAATTTTTCATCAGTATGTTCTTTATAAGTCTTTAAAGTGGTGTTCCTTCATTTAATTACCACCTTTTTTCCATTTTGTCACGGTCAAGGGCTCTGTAAGATTAGTCATAGGTCAGGGTCATGGTCTTGCCAACTAAGCCTAACCAGTATTCAAGGGCTCTGTAAGAAGTATTGGGGACTCATGGTTCAGGGTCATGGTCTTGCCAACAAAGACTTGCCAGTATTCCAGGGCTCTGTAAGGAGTATTGGGGACTCATGGGTCAGGGTCACGGTCTTGCTAACTAAGACTTGCCAGTATTCAAGGGCTCTGTATGGAGTATTGGGGACTCATGGGTCAGGATCAAGGTCTTGCCAACTAAGACTTGCAAGTATTCAAGGGCTCTGTATTGAGTGATGGGGACACGTGTGTAGTATGCAGTACACAGAAACTTAAAGTTTGGGCAAATAATTTGATATTATTTGTTTCACATTAGTACTTCGTACACAGATTGGCGGTGGGGTGTTGTTGGAAGGTTTGATTAGTGCTTGCTTAAGGGAATCAAAATAGTTAAAAAAAATAGTAAAAATACCGGTAAACTAATTTAACATGACATAGCTTTATATTATGAGAGCTTAGCTCGGCCTAGTCATTTGTTGGAGGTTGTTTGTTAGAGGTGCTCAAAAGAAATCATCGAATTATAAATCAAAGTACTATTATTGATTGATAAAATGTAATTCCTTTATTTGTCAATTGAATGGTGATATTGTTTATTCAACCAGCTTGTTGTTAATTATCAATTAATAACTGTTTGATCATTTGTATTGTACCATACAAAACTCGGCTATGTCAGAATTAGCTTAATAACCAGTTACGCATTTTTAATAAAACATTTCATGTTTACAATTTATTCTGTACAAGATGAACATGGCAACATAAAATATATTGTACTGTATATTGTACAGATAAACTAAAAAAAAAATACCACCAGTATGGATTGGTTATTTTAATTCAAGTTGACCAATTTGTTAATGCATTTATAAAATATTGACATGGTATCCATCATCTGTACATTTATTTT
This sequence comes from Mya arenaria, assembly GCF_026914265.1. Lineage (NCBI taxonomy): Eukaryota > Metazoa > Mollusca > Bivalvia > Myida > Myidae > Mya > Mya arenaria. The sequence goes on along the minus strand of NC_069125.1, from coordinate 60,929,510 downwards.
ATTTTGTCAACAAAGAACTTGCAACATGTTATCACACTCGTATCATACCTTTAGTCTTTGTGCTTTGAGAAAGTTCTATGCATTACTTTGAACCAAAAGTAGAACCATTATGCAGATTTTAACATGGAATGAAGTATATTTGAATGTTGTGGACAAAAGGCTGAAATGGGTGTAAATGGTGTTAACTAGACTTTCTGCTTAAAGCAGATTCCCAGAAATATGGGATCTAAATGCATAAAGGCTGCTAAAGGAGACCAAAAAGTCTACCGGTATGCCAGTGGAGTAATTTCTGCCCAAGATTAGGCTGATACTTACCCTTCAAATATATCGGTAGATAAAAAAACTAAAAAGGTTGACTTTAGAGCTGAAATTTTGCAAAATGAGTTGCAAATTTGTCTAGAAAAAAATGCCATACACCAAGAATGAGTCCAAATATTCACAATTATGTTTGAACGAACTTGCATTCTTAAAATCTGCTAATGCTATAGATTCCATCTCTTATTATTAAATTTCACTGAAGCTATCCTACACACTTCACACAATACAAAGTTTACATTCAACATATTTTCCACTTACATTCTATGAAACCTGATCATATAAAACTTCAATCATGATTAAATATTCATTCTGATCTGAGCATTTGGCTAATTAGGATCAAAACAACGATTATGCACAGATAGAATATGTTCAGCTTTAATAACATTATGAACACCTGTTTATTTCCAATAAGTCATCTTTCAACAATGAAAATAATACTCATTATATAACTCTTATGTTTAATGTAAACTCGGAGCAGCCCCTCGGGCTTGGTCACAAGGGGGACGAGCAATTGGAACCTACTGGAACCCATGAGCGCATGTCACCCTTGGGTTCTGGGTGGTACCGATGAATTGTCAGAATTAATCATTACATCAGACAGACAACCCTACCAGTTCCTGTTTACCAACCCCAGGGAAAGCGCCGAGTGTGAAGACCCTGGCTTTAAAAAATAAAGAACCAGAGGCTTCTATTTTTTACTAATTATGATATCGATACTTGTACATGTCACTATATAATTTTGGTTTAATGAGTGTAATAATCCTTTAGATTTTTATTTCCTTGGCTACATTTTCTGGATCATGTTGTGTATACAAGGGCAGAGTTTCAAGCTGGAAATGTGGTTATATTCTCTGCCCTAGTTTGCTTGGGCACTTTGCGACATGCATTTACTATGTTAATTCTATAATTTTTGTTTCATTTTCTTAATTGCATAATTTTAATTGTTATAAGGTTACACAGATTATTGCATCCCTGGAACCAAAAAAAATTAAAAAAAATGAACAAATGAAAAATATATTAAAAAAAAAATGAAATGAAAAAAAAAGAATACTAGGGATGTGTTTTCATTGCTTATACTTTGTTTATTCTTCTTTTGCATGTCGCTAAGTTTAAATTATAATGTCTCCGTAAATTACATTGTGTGACATATTTGGAAGCGATCATTAAATAATTGTGAGTAAATCACCAAACTATGTATAAGAACAGAAAACAAGGTATAAGAACAATTAACCATTTATTAAAAAATGTTTACTAAAACTATAAGTGTGTCCAAGCAAACGCACGTGGGAAAGGCTCGGGGGCTGGGGGAGTTTGTGAAGAGTTTCAGCTCTCAACGGCCTCTCTCAGTCAAAATAATCCTCTAGAATTTTTCAGAGAGGAAAGCGAGTACAGTCCCCCGTGTTTTTCCCTCCAGCATTGACTTCGCCTACAGTTGGGGAAGTATAGGCTACTTGTTGATCGGTAAACTTTCTGTAGTTGCCTGTCAGCCTGTAAATATATTGCCAAGGAAATTATTTGCATTTTATGTAACAAACATGTTAATAATTTGTTAGTATTTTTTTAATGTTAATGTTTATTATTTATTGTAAAACCAAACACTAAAACATACACCAGCAGTGGGTCTGTAACCTTGAGGCAAGATTAACAAGACCCCTCCTTCAATCTAGCAATTATTGAACCACATGTATAAAATTTCAAACAACCCCTGAGAGTGAGTGGCCCTTGTCATTTCTTTTTTGTCAATTAAACTTCAAACATGATTAAATATTCATTTTAATCTGAGCATGTGCTTTAGGATCAAAACTATGATGATCCACAGATAGAATATGTCCAGCTTTTAATACTATTATGAACACATGTTTATTTCCAACAAGTCATCTTTCAACAATGAAAATAATACTCATTATATAACTCATGTTTAATGTAAACTCGGAGCAGCCCCTCGGGCTTGGTCACAAGGGGGACGAGCAATTGGAACCTACTGGAACCCTTGAGCGCATGTTACCCTTGGGGTCTGGTTGGTACTGATGAATTGTCGGAATTTATCATAACAAAAGACAGACGACCCTACCAGTCCCTCTTTTCCAACCCCAGGGAAAGTGCCGAGTGTGAAGACCCTGGCTTTAAAAAAGTAAAGAACCAGAGGCTTCTAGTTTTTACTTCTTATGATATCAATACTTGTACATGTCACTATATAATAAAGTTCAATGAAGGTAATTATTTTTATTTTTATTTCCTTGGCTACATTTTCTGGATCATGTTTGTATATAGGGCAGAGTCTCAAGCTGGAAATGTGGTTATATTCTCTGCCCCAGTTTGCTTGGGCACTTTGCGACATGCATTTTCAATGTTAATTCTGTTTCATTTTCATAATTGCATATCAAATTGTTTATTGCAACAAAGATTATTGCATCCCTTGAACAAAAATGAAAAAAAAAAAAAAAATAATAATAAAAAAACAATAATAAAAAAATGAAATGAAAAAAAGAAAGAAAAATAAATGGAAAAAAAGAAAGAAAAAAAAATGGAAAAAAAAAGAAAGAAAAAAAAATGAAAAAAAAAACACCAAGGGATGTATTTCCATTGCTTATACTTTTTGTTTACACTTCTTTTGCATGTCGCTTTATTTGAAGTATAAATTATTATGTTTCCTTGAAGTACATTATGTGACTGTGTTGCACACAAATATATAATAATTTTGTGTAAATCACCAAACTATGTATAAGTTTAGAAAACTAGACCTAAAACCATAAATCATTTATTAAAAAAAATGTTAACTAAAACTGTATTTAGTGTGTCCAAGCAAACGCACGTGGGATAGGCTCAGGGGCTGGGGAAGGTCGTGAAGAGTTTCAGCTCTCAATGGCCTCTCTCGGTCTAAATAATCCTCTAGAATTTTTAAAGAGAGGAAAGCGAGTACAGTCCCCCGTGTTTTCCCCTCCAGCATTGACTTCTCCTACAGTTGGGGAGGTTATAGGTTACTTGTTGATCGGTAAACTTTCTTCTTATTTGCCAGTCAGCCTGTAAATATATTGCCAAGGAAATTATTTGCATTTTATGTGACAATATGTTAACAATTAGTTAATGATGTTTAGTAATATGGGTTTTTTTAATGTTTTTTCTGTTAATTTATTGGAAAACCAAGCACTTTTACATACCCTAGTAGTGGGTCTGAAACCCAAGGCAGGGTTTATACAAACAACCTCTGGCAAGTGAGTGCTCCTTGTCATTTCATTCTTTCATCATGTGGACTTCCATGTTGGGGCAACAGTTGGTCATGATGATTTTCATGATTGGGAAACTGTTCAGATATTAATTTTCATGTTTGGGAAAGTGTTTCTATGTGTTAATTTCATGGTGGGGCAGCTGTTGAGGTATAAATTTCCAATGTTGGGCATGTGTTGATGTGGCCAATGAGTTAATAAAGCTATTGTAGTGTCAGAGGCTTGATCAACCTTTTTATTGCATATGATGGGGCATTAAATTGCGCTACAATTGCTTCCTTCATTACCGGTACATGTAGTATGAAGTAAAGTCCCTTTTTGATATTTTAATTTAAATTTCGATGTTGAACATCCATGAATGGCTATTCAAATAGAATCAAATTAATTACACTCAGTTATTAACTGAACGACATATTTCATTATGGTTGGACAAGTTCCCTGTTCAAACAAACTTTTTAACAATGCAATGTATACACAAATATGAAAAAAATATCTGTTGAAAATGTATTCGGTTGCCATTTGGACTAGGCAAAAAATTGTGACATGACATGAATTTCTTTAAGTGTAATGATAGATTATGGTTGAAGCAAAATCACTCATATTATTAATGAAATCTTCCACACTTCAGGCATCATCAGTTGATAGTGTTGGCTCCATATTTATTATTTTGTGTCCGGATGCAAGACCAGTTGTAAACTTTGAAGTTGTACTCTACTTTCAGATTCTGCCAAAGATTTTCTAGGCTTTCCTTTTAAAGGTTGAACCCAGTGTTTCCCCTCCCCCACCCTCCACATCGAAACAATCCAATAATGAAGAAGCAACTAAATGAATTTCTATATGAAATAACTGGTAAAAACAATAAATCTTATCATTGAATGGTGAAATAAATCTGCTCAACTCATCTTTGTGTCCCTGCTGTCTTATGTCGTATGTGTATCTTATGATTTGAGATGGTAAACAGCCAGAGGCACTGTATAAACTGGTCTGAGATGAGGCATTTTTCAGCGAGGCTACTCGGATACCAGGTCAGTAGTTTAAAACAACTACCAGCAGCTCATGTCTTCAGATGGTGCTCAGCCAGGTTTGTCTGAGGTACCGGGTCCTCAACTTTATACAATATAAAGCAACTCCATGGTTGGTTCTTCCTTTTTTTCTGTGTTAGCTTCTTGAAATCGGTGACAAGAAGGGATATATTTCTTCTATAACAGCAGAGTGTGATAATGTATTCATTTGAATTTGTTTTATGTTCAAATACATGAATATTAAGTTAGTTTTTCATGTTGGTATATTATTTGAGTGGTTTAGGCACATGTTTTAGTTTATTATGTGTGCTTTTATGACCCAATATTAAAATCACAGTTAAATTATTGGGTATTAAGCTTACAAATGAAAGGATGCTTTCATTTAGCATAAATATATCACTTCAAAATGGCTTGTGCTAAATATGTCGGACATTTATCGCTTGGACTAGTCTGTATGTAGTGATAGTAAATCATAACTGTCAATGTGTTTTTTTCTGTAACCGCTTGGTTGATATTTATAATATTGACCCATAGTCTTATCACTCCAAAAATATTTAATGAGCCAAATGCAGGAAACTTGTTGCATTAATTTATACTATTTATTTAGAAATGGTCCACAATGTTATAACAACACACGTAAAAGAACAACATAGGATTGGAAAACCATTGTCATAGACACTTATATCAATAATAATGATACAATCTTCGATACATTTACATCTTATATAATATTATGTAATATTAAATTTTAGTTTTACTATTGTCGCATTGGCTCATACTTCAGGTGTTTGGGGTCATTGTAAAACTTCTCTTATTCAAAATTTGTATAAAGTCTTTCAATGTGGCTGAATATGACTTGATGATCTGTACAAATCAGTCGAGCCGCAGACGCGCGTGTTGACAGTTTTCTTCATGTATCATATCTGTCAGTGAAATGATCTCTTGCCATATCTATTAAAAGCACGTAGAACGGTACTTCTGACAGTCTAAGACAGAGGTACTCCTGACTCAAAGACAGACAGAAAATACAGACACAAACACAGACAGACAGTCCTGGATAGCAGCTGACCTTGACCATATTGAATGAATGTCAACTGAACATATGAATACGATAGTTCAATTTTCCTTTATACAAACTTTATTTTTATCATTAAAACTATTTGGATTGAGTTTAAAACAGATTGCTTTTGAACATTTAAAATCCATTAACGGGAACAGTAACACTTCATGTAATACTTTAAAAAATATAACTTAGCTGAATTTAAAGGCAATATTTTAATAAACAACTTGCAATAGTCCTTTAATAAATATCTGCTTTGGAACATATGAAAACAACTCATCAGTTGTTTCAACATTGGATATAAATGCTTTCTTTAAGAGAATTGGAAGGAGTATTTCGAGTTACTTTCAAATAATAAAAACTATATAATTCTATTTCTGTTCAGGTAATTTATTATATTTTATATAAATCTGACATTTCATTATCTAGTAACTATTACATATATACAGACATGCAATCGTTGGCAATCGATACACCTCTTAACACAGGCGTATTTTTTTTTAACATATTTATGTTTTATGGCTTCAACTATAGATACAGTTGCATACCAAACTAAATATTTAGGCAGCTTATAATTTGAAGCATCTTGCAGGCTATTAATCTGCCAATGTCTATGCATTGTTTCTAAAATAAATTAAAATACGTAGTAGCATTTGTTACAAACCAACAATCAGTAGTGGCATTGGTTACAAACCATCAATCAGTAGTGGCATTGGTTACAAACCAACAATCAGTAGTGGCATTGGTTACAAACCATCAATCAGTAGTGGCATTGGTTACAAACCAACAATTAGTAGTGGCATTGGTTACAAACCATCAATCAGTAGTGGCATTGGTTACAAACCATCAATCAGTAGTGGCATTGGTTACAAACCAGCAATCAGTAGTGACATTGGTTACAAACCAACAATCAGTAGTGACATTGGTTACAAACCAGCAAAATGTCGATAGTCGCTGACTTGACAATGTTAACAAGAATTATTCAATTCTTCTGGATAATCGTCATATCAATAAATAGTATCTCTCAATATCTTGCCATTCTAAGGACTAAGTACTGTTGTGCTGTTTCCAAAAGCTATTTAATTTTGAATGCTCGGGTTTTCTGATATATATCAGTAAGAAAAGCAGGAAATTTACAGAAAAGCAAGCCTTTTACCAGTTCGACATTATAACTATGTGCAAGTCATGAGCAATGATAATTTGTTAATACACATTCAGCAGATGTGTTAAATATATTACCGGTAGTCAGTTTTGTTGAACTGTGAGCTTTAAATTGTAAATAAATGGTATATATATATATACATATTTCATTGCTTTTATTTTAGTGCTAATTTTTACTTGTTTAAAGGGATGTTTTATCTGTTCATCATTGTTTTATGTATACAAAAATTACCAAAAAAAATAATATAAAACACTAAATACCAAAAAAAATCATTTTGTATATAATTTGTTAAATATTTCTAGCGGCAGTGGTGGTTAGTTTTTATTTATGTTAAAAAATCCAAAAAAAATAATATATTTAAAACTACCAAAAAAAGTATTTTGTTATTTGTATATATTCTGTTGAATTTTTCTAGCGGCAGTGGTGGTCAGTTTTTATTAATATTAAAAAATCCAAAAAAAATAATATATTTAAAACTACCAAAAAAAGTATTTTGTTATTTGTATATATTTTGTTGAATTTTTCTAGCGGCAGTGGTGGTCAGTTTTTATTAATATTAAAAAATCCAAAAAAATAATATATTTAAAACTACCAAAAAAAGTATTTTGTTATTTGTATATATTTTGTTGAATTTTTCTAACAGCAGCAGTGGTGGTCAGTTTTTATTAATATTAAATAATCCAAAAAAATAATATATTTAAAACTACCCAAAAAAGTATTTTGTTATTTGTATATATTTTGTTGAATTTTTCTAGCAGCGGTGGTGGTCAGTTTTTATTTATATTAAAAAATCAAAAAAAGTATTTTGTAATGTCAATCATTTGTGCTGTTTGTCGTTGATGTTATTTGCATTGTATAATTGTATATAATGGGTTTTCTCTATTTTATATATTTCAAAATACCAAGAAAAATGTATAAATCAAAGCTCTAAAAAAAGTCTTGTTTGCTTTGTTGTATAAATTGTTTGCTGTGTGTTTTAATGTGTATGTTTTTTAGATGTAAACTAAAGCTTTTTATTTCTTTGTCATTATTTTAAATAAATTGTGCCAAAACACTGCTCTGTAACAAGTGGCCTTTATAATAATATTGTATTAAATGTGTCGAGTGGTTATGTATGCTGTTAATTAGATGTATACCAGATGTATACAAGATGTATACCAGATATGATGTTATCAATGTGTCGAGTGGTTGTGTTAGCTGTGAAATAGATGCATGCCAGATTTGATTTTATCAATGTATCGAGTGGTTGTGTACGCTGTGAAATAGATGTATGCCAGATATGATGTTATCAATGTATCGAGTGGTTGTATACGCTGTGAAATAGATGTATACCAGATATGATGTATACCAGGTGTATACCAGATATGATGGTATAATGTGTAATATGGTTTTGAACCTATATAAATGTTTACCATATGTAGCCATGTTGTGTATTGAATGCATAATTTTGTTAAGTACACTGTTCGAGTGTGTCTATACCATATATGTAGCCTTATTGTATTAAATAGTTATGTAGTTGTGAACGCTATATAAATGTTAACCACCATGTTGCCACGTTGTGTATTAAAAGCGTAAAATGGAGAAGAAGCTGTATTGATGCATGTATACCATATATGTGGCCCTATTGTATTTAATGTGCATTGTGGTTCGGAACACTGTATAAATGTATATAATATATGTTGCCATGTTGGTATAATCTTTTTACAGTGTACATACTTTTTTAAAATTAAGAATAAAATAAAAAGTGTTGTTGTTCTTTATTTTCCTTGTCGCTCCGTTAAGTGTTCCCTTACCAAAAAATGACTGCTGTTACCTTAAAATGTTAATTTATGCATTTTAAAAGTAAATCGGAGATTTTAATAGGGGTACTACCTGGGCAATTTAACTTTGAATATACATAAGTATCTGGCAAAGAAGAATTAGTGAATGTACTAAATCGCATGTGTTTGACAGACACTGAATTTTGATAAGTCTGGCATTTTGATGATATCTGCAAACAAATGCATTTCATAAATTATAAGTATGGTAGCCTTTGGTGCAAGGTCTGAATGCCCGCTAGCAGAATCTTTTTACCGTTATCTCCTAGTAAGCTCACCGAACAAACTGATCGGAAAGCATGTTTGTTTATTTTTCAAGCAGTACATTATGAATCCTTGGATAACTTGAAAATAACGGCCCTTTAAGAGGGGAAGTATATTTTATTTCATAATAAAGTGGACCATTTTCATGGAGTCCGGGGCGTAGCTTAGCAGAAAATGATGTGTAGGCCGACTTCTAGAGAGGTCATTTGCAGTCTTTTTCGATATTGCAAATATATTTACAAGACCATCAATATCCTTACATTTCACCGGAAATGTATATGCCTTTTAAGTTGTAACTAAAGGTTAACAATGTTACAGAAATTCATTATGTCTCCCCCTCTCTGGGGGAGACATATTGTTTTTGCCCTGTCCAAAATAGGCCTTGGCCTACATGATCTATGCTTTGCATCTGGTCTTTATTGGTCCATCCATCCATCCATTGGTCCTGTTCACTTTCTCATGTCCAGACTGTAACTGTCTCTTGTATGGAAAGATTTGAAAAAAAAACTCTGCATGTGTTTGACAACCCAGACAACGTGTTGTATGCACGACCCATGTCCCTACCTCTTAGGTCAAGGTCACACGTGGTGTTTGTTTACACTAGAATGCTGCACATAACATGAGAGTACAGGTGGTCGTGTCCTGGCTGTATCTATCTCTTGTATACAGATTTTAAAATAACTTGCCACAGGTATACCAAGAAGACATGTCGGGACATGCATGCAAAACCTGTGTCTCTACCTCTATGGTCAATGTCATACTTTAAGTAATCGTTTAGTATTGAATGCTGCTTAACTTTTTCTTGTATGGACAGATTTTAAATAAACTTGCGGCAGAAAATCCACATACCAAGACGAATTGTTTGTGCTTGACTCACTTTGGGGGCATTTGTCACTGCAGGTGAACGCTCTAGTAATAATTTACAGGGGCAGGTCCAGGATTTGATGTAAGAAGGGGCGTATCTTAGGGGCCTACCCTTTTCACTTGGGTCTCTCCCTCAGAAACGAAATTTATTTGGTTTAATGTTTTGGTTGGGGGGGGGTGGGGTCCTGCTTTTAACAATTTCTAGTCCGAAATGGTGCATTTGGGGTGTATTTTATTACTTTTTTTCCTCCTAAATTGAAATAAAAAGTAGTTTGTTGAACCAACTTTCTGTGAGCAAGACACTTGTCACAATGATGGTTCTGTGTATCTGGGCGCGTCCAATAATCAGTGCAGTTTTACCTCCTTGGTAACTGAACCTTGTAAGAGCTGTTTCTTGACCATGCATTATAGGATTTTAAAAAACCTTGCCAATAATGTTCAACATGATGAGTTTGGTTGTCCTGGTCAAGACCTTTTTCTGATCCTCAAATATCAAGGTCGGACTTAGAGGTCAAAGGCTGATTATTATTGTAGATAAGATGGTGCCTTATCTGGGCCGTATCTTTTCCTTGTATTATAGCATATTCAAGAAAATTAAAGTAGATGTCAAGCCCGTGCGTGCTGAGCAAGTCATATTAAGTCCATAAACGATTATTAAATTCAATATAATGTGGTGACTCGACGATCAACAGATCAACCTTGCAATTCGACAAAAGGGCCTAAATAATCATGTTTGTCATAGCATTGGTGTTGTTGTTGTCATATTGGTGTTGTGGTTGCCCTAGCCTTCATGTATTTTTAGCTTGACTATTCGAAGAATAAGGAGGGCTATACTACTCGCCCCAGCGTCAGCGTCCAGTTCAAGTTTCATGGCAAGTTGGGATTTTCACTTATTAAGTCCAATACCCTTCATTCAATTGACTTAATACTTCACACAGTTGTTCAGAGCCATCACATAATGAGGTTATATATTTTATCTTTTATACAAATTATGGCCCTTGATTGACTATGGAACTTTGGTTAAAGTTTTAGGGCAGGTTGGGATATTTATTAATAGCTTCTATACCCTTCATTCAATTGACTTAATACTTCACACAATTGTTCAGGACCAGCACACAATGAGGTTACATAACTCCATATTGTCCTTAATACAAGTTATGGCCCCTGATTGACTTAGGTTAAAGTTTTAGGCAAGTTAAAGTTTAAGGGCAAGTAGGGATTTAAACTTTTTTACCTTTCATTCAATGCACTTAATAAAAGGCTGAATTATTGACGATCATCTTACAACAAGAAACATAACTCCATTTTAACCCTAAATACAAATTATGGCCCTTGAATTTTCTATTTTTTTATTTTTTTTTAATCTTATTTAAATTTCTTTTAAAAGGCACATTTTTATATTCTTAACCACATTTTCATAAAGGGAAAACAAGTGATTTGAATGACTTGCATCATTGTTCGGGCGGGCTGGTGGGAGGGCAGCATCAAAGTCAACTTATGTATTGAATAATTTTAGCTAGGTTTGCCATAAAGAGACCAAACTTGGTATATACGAAGAGTTTATGGAGTCCTTTTATGGGAATGCGTTTGAGGCCTCTACGATCAAGGTCAAGGTTACTATTAATAGAAAAAGGGTTGGTACTGAATAACTTAAGTAAAGGTCTACATATTGTGACCAAACTTGGTATATAGGAAGAGTTTATAGAGACCTTTCTTGAGATTGTGTTTTGGGCCCCGAGAGTTATGGTCTAGGTCAAGGTCACTGTAGCTAAAAAAAGAAATATGGTTAGTACTGAATAACTCCAGTAAGGGTTGACATAGTGTGACCAAACTTGGTATATAGGACAAGTTTATGCAGAGCTTGCATGGATTGCTTTTTGGCCCCCTAGGGCCAAGGTCACTGTTACTAAAAATAGATTACTGTTTCAGTTATGGTTGACATACTGTGACCAAACTTGATATGTAGGAAGAGTTTATGGAGGAGTTTCATGGGATTGTGTTTAGGGCCCTTAGGATCAAAGTCACTGTTACAAAAAATAGAAGAAAGCAGTTGAAACTGAATCTCTTCTGCCAATCATTAAAAACCTGGTTTTGTCACATCACGATTCTTGTTCTCTTTTTAATTTGATTGTTTTATTGCTTTTGACAGGCACATATTACCTCGTTATTGTATTCACTTCTAAGTCAAAGCAGCGTAATTGAGCGCGCTGTCTTACGACACCTCTTGTTTATTATTGTCATGAACTTGGTTTTGTAGCCTTTTTATCGCTGTTTGTCATAGCCTTGGTGTCATTGTTGTCATAGCATTGGTGTCCTTATTGTCATAGCATTGGTGTCCTTATTGTGATAGCCTTGGTGTCATTGTTGTCATAGCCCTGTCATTGCTGTGTTAGCCTTGGTGTCATTGTTGTCATAGACTTAGTGTCCTTGTTGTTATAGTCTTGGTGTCATTGTTGTCATAGCCTTGGTGTCATTGTTTTAATAGCCTTGGTGTCATTGTTGTCATAGCCTTGGTGTCATTGTTGTCATAGCCTTGGTGTCATTGTTGTCATAGACTTGGTGTCCTTGTTGTTATAGCCTTGGTGTCATTGTTGTCATAGCCTTGGTGTCATTGTTTTAATAGCCTTGGTGTCATTGTTGTCATAGCCTTGGCGTCATTGTTGTCATAGCATTGTTGTCATTGTTGTCATACCCTTGGCATCATTGTTGTCATAGCCTTGGAGTCATTGTTGTCATAGCCTTGGTGTCATTGTTGTCATAGACTTGGTGTCCTTGTTGTTATAGCATTGGAGTCCTTGTTGTCATAACCTTGTTGCCATAGCTTTGGTGTCCTTGTTGTCACAGCCTTGGTGTCCTTGTTGTCAAAGCCCTGGTGTCATCATTGTTGTCATAGCCTTGGTGTCCTTGTTGTCATAGCCTTGGAGTCCTTGTTGTCATAGCCTTGGTGTCTTTGATGCCATAGCCTTGTTGCCATAGCCTTGTTGTCATAGACTTGGTGTCCTTGTTGTCATAACCTTGGTATCTTTGTTGTCATAGCCTTGGAGTCCTTGTTGTCATAGCCTTGGTGTCATTGTTGTCATAGCCTTGGTGTCCTTGTTGCCATAGCCTTGTTGTCATAGCCTTGGAGTCCTTGTTGTCATAGCCTTGGTAGCCTTGGTATTATTGTTGTCATAGCATTGGAGTCCTTGTTGTCATAGCCTTGTTGCCATAGCTTTGGTGTCCTTGTCACAGCCTTGGTGTCCTTGTTGTCAAATCCCTGGTGTCCTTATTGTCATAACCTTGGAGTCCTTGTTGTCATAGCCTTGGTATTATTGTTGTCATAGCCTTGGTGTCCTTGTTGTCATAGCCTTGGAGTCCTTGTTGTCATAGCCTTGTTGCTATAGCTTTGGTGTCCTTGTTGTCACAGCCTTGGTGTCCTTGTTGTCAAATCCCTGGTGTCCTTGTTGTCACAGCCTTGGTGTCCTTGTTGTCAAATCCCTGGTGTCCTTGTTGTCATAGCCTTGGTGTCCTTGTTGTCATAGCCTTGGAGTCCTTGTTGTCATAGCCTTGTTGCCATAGCTATAGTGTCCTTGTTGTCACAGCCTTGGTGTCCTTGTTGTCAAATCCCTGGTGTCATTGTTGTCATAGCCTTGGTGTCATTGTTGTCATAGCCTTGGTGTCCTTGATGTCATAGCCTTGCTGTCATAGCCTTGGTGTCCTTGTTGTCATAGACTTGGTGTCCTTGTTGTCATAGCCTTGGTGTCTTTGTTGTCATAGCCTTGGAGTCATTGTTGTCATAGCCTTGGTGTCATTGTTGTCATAGCCTTGGAGTCCTTGTTGTCATTGCATTGGAGTCCTTGTTGCCATAGCCTTGAAGTCCTTGTTGTCATAGCCTTGGAGTCCTTGTTGTCATAGCCTTGGTGTCTTTGTTGTCATAGCCTTGGAGTCCTTGTTGTCATAGCCTTGGAGTCCTTGTTGTCATAGCCTTGGTATCATTGTTGTCATAGCCTTGGTGTCCTTGTTGTCATAGCCTTGGAGTCCTTGTTGTCATAGCCCTGTTGCCATAGCTTTGGTGTCCTTGTTGTCACAGCCTTGGTGCCCTTGTTGTCAAATCCCTGGTGTCATTGTTGTCATAGCCTTGGTGTCCTTGTTGTCATAGCCTTGGAGTCCTTGTTGTCATAGCCTTGGTGTCCTTTATGTCATAGCCTTGTTGTCATAGCCTTGGTGTCCTTGTTGTCATAGACTTGGTGTCCTTGTTGTCATAGCCTTGGTGTCTTTGTTGTCATAGCCTTGGAGTCCTTGTTGTCATAGCCTTGGTGTCATTGTTGTCATAGACTTGATGTCCTTGGTGTCATAGCCTATGAGTCATTGTTGCCATAGCCTCGGAGTCCGTGTTGTTATGGAGTCCGTGTTGTCATATCTAGGTTTTGTCTATAGATGTCGTAATAACCTAGGTGTTGTTGTTGTTGTTGCTGTTGTCTTGCCTTAGTTTCATTGTTTCATACACATTGTATCGTTTCCATAACCTTTTAGTCGCAAGAACAAAGGCTTGGTGTCATTATTGTCATAGCCTAGGTGTTGTTGTCATAGCCTTAATGTCAAAGCATTGGTGTCATGGGTGTTGTTGTCATCATAGCAATGGTGTCTTTCATGTCATAGCCTTGCCAGATCATTGTTGACATTCGCATGTTTTTGTTGTTATCATATTCTTGGTGGTCTTGATATCACGGCCTTGCTGTCCTTGATGCCACAACACTGGTGTTGTCCTAGCCTTCGTGCCTTCGTTGTCATAGCCTTGATGCTATGGTTGTCATAGCAGCTATGTTTTTGGTGGCATATATTTTGTTGTTGTCCTAGCCTATGTGTTGATCTTGTAGTCATATAACCTTGTTGTTGTCAAATGTTTGGTTTCATTGTTGACATAGCTTTCGTGTCACTATTACTGTATCATAACCTTGTTGTTGGTTTGTTAAAGCCTTGAGTACATTGTTGCAGTAGCCATGGGAGTCTAGTTTTCATAGCAATCGCCGAATGGGCAAGTATAAATAAGCTTGCGCACCACCATTTCCATACCAAATCTCAAAAGTATTGACTGCTGCATTATCTTTGCAACAAAATGTTCGCATTTAATATAGCTTCACTCCCTGGTTTATTAGCTCGAATAAACACAAAAATAAGCATATGTTATTTTTTTATCTTTGATTGATAATCGTTTGATTTTTCATTTAAAAATAAGTAAATTCGAAACAAAATAAAAGTCACAATTTCGGATACTGATTTGAATCCGGATAAGTTATGTCTTTCGAAGAGTTAGAGCAGGTAAAAACTGCATTGAATTGATAATACATTTAGTATAACGTTGCGTTAATAAGTATTATTTAGTTTGGTTTCTTAAAATGATATAATCATACAGTCATTAAACAAAAAATCATACTGTCACTAATAAAAAGGAAATGAAATTTTAAATGTTATTTATCAAACTTTCAAAGCATAGCAGACAGTCAATATAGTCCATTTGGATATGGCCCAGCCAGTGCTGTAGTGTGTGTGGGTAAGAACCAGCTGCCCGGTTAGCTCAGTTGGTTAGAGCGCCGTGCTAGTGTTCCGGCGGTCTACGGTTTGAGGCCCACACCGGGTGCATTTTTCCTCCTAGGTTTACTTTACTGGTGGCAGCGGTAAACGGCAGGAGTGCCTCCGTCAGCCTAAAAGGTTAATGGGGGGAGGAGTGTAGTGTGTGTGGGTTAAAACGAGCCGCCCAGTTAGCTCAGTTGGTTAGAGCGCCGTGCTAGTGTTCCGGCGGTTGTGGGTTCGACCCCCACACCGGGCACCTTTTTCCTCCTAGGATTACTTTAAAGCACCAAAGTTTTGCAGACAAGTTGACCTACCATAGACTGACAGACAATGTGGCCAAGACTGGAAGGTCTTGATCTTGTCTGTAAGGTCTACCAATCTGGGCCACCTAAAACCTAATTTACGCCACCAACCACTACCATAACACTAGTAGCATGGCATCTATGCTGAACCAATTGCACAGGGAAACACTGGAGGCCAGAAGAACCATGGCTCAGTTGACCATGTTCTTCAAGATTGTAAGCAAAGAAATAGACATCCCTGCAGACCAATTCTTAACACCATCCGAATCAAACACTAGAGTTTCACACTCGCTGAAGTACAGGCCCATATCAACATCTACAGCCTACTACAGAAACTCCTTCTTCCCTAGGACAGTAATACCTTGGAATAACTAGTGTGCGCCCATTGCAGAGGCCACCAACTTCCTTTAATCTTAATATTGAAAGTGTAGTGTCCCAGCTGGAAGTACCCATGTGCCGGCCATGGCTACCATAACCGGAGGTCTTGGGGGAAAAAGAGCAAAAACTCGGCTGGGAAAGACTTCTTTTATTTATTTGTCAAGCTTTCCAATCTTTTGACTTTTCCTCTTTACCAATAACCACCCATCACGTGTGACTGAAAAGATACCTGTAAATGTAGAAGATCTTTGCTGTATCGAATCTATCAAATGTGGGTCAAAAAGGCCAGTACCAGAAAGGCCCTTCTATGTCTATGACAAAGTCATGTTGTTTTCATAAACCTGTAGATGCAGACCTTCGATCATATATTTTTGGCATAAATGTGTTAAGTTATCATTATAATTTATTCAGAAATAAGCATTTTGCATCTTATTCGGTATACAGATTGAACTTGAACTTTTTTACTTTAACAACTTTTTCCTTAATTGTGCATCAGTGTACATTTTACGGGATCACTTACCAGTAATGCAACATTATAATAGTTATCATTTTCACCTCTTCTAAGACACACACAGCTAATCATCTGAAGGTCAATCCCACTCAAACAGGTGTTTTCTTTTATTTAAAAGCGGACCTTTCAGGACCGGGCCTTTCTAGTACTGGACCTTTTTGACCCAACTCCATCCATCTCGGTAGTAAGATTTGCCAATCAAGGTCATATTTCCACTCATGGCCATTTTTCAATCTGAGCCTAGTCATCAGCCAATCTGACCCATATAATCAGCCAGTCTGAGCCATATAATCAGCAAATCTGACCCATATAATTAGCCAATCTTGGCCATGACAAAATACAAAAAGTTACAATTCCATTAGTTGAATAATTAGAAAGATAAAAGCTTTGTAATGTTAAACTGATAAAAACATTTATGATTTAAGGATCCATTTGACACTCATGAATTTGTGGAGCGATTGGCATGGCGGACA
The DNA here is from genome assembly GCF_026914265.1 of Mya arenaria. Classification (NCBI taxonomy): domain Eukaryota; kingdom Metazoa; phylum Mollusca; class Bivalvia; order Myida; family Myidae; genus Mya; species Mya arenaria. The sequence goes on along the minus strand of NC_069125.1, from coordinate 60,912,565 downwards.
ATGGGGACAAAGGCCCGTAGTCAGCATGATGAATTTGATCCAATGTTGCTGCATGGGGCCTTTGAGCAGATGATATCTGACTTGAAGCAGAAGAATCGCATGGTCCAACAGCGGGTGGATAAACTAGAAGACGAATGCAAGGAGGAGGAAAAGAAGCACTGGTCACGAGTTGTGGACCTGCAGAGGAACAACCAGGTACAAAGTCAGAAGCGGTAAAAGTATGATTCTTTATGTAGCTTCTTTTATTTATACCTTGTAATATGTTTCTATCACACTTGGACATTGCCATAAATCTTGTGAAGCCTAAATAAAAAAATGAATGATAAAACATAGAAGTTTAAAAAAACATAGAAGTTTAAAATACATATTGTGTTTGTGATTCTATTTATTGTTTATTTATTGTGAAACCTTAATCTCACGCTAGCTGTTCCTTTTTAATTGCCTATTCATATATTCATTATTTGTGTATATCTTTTTTGCAAAACCAAAAATAAATAAAATCAACATACAAATGTCCTAAAGGCATGGAGATAATTCAAATAGAAAAGTAATCTAGTTCCTTTCATGACACAAAATGAGAAATTGAATTGTTTGTTTTCCAGACAGCCTATTCACACTTTGAAGGCCTGGCAGAGCGCATCAGTGTTGTGGCCACAAAGGTCGTTCACCTAGGTGACCAGCTTGAGGGGGTCAACACGCCCCGTGCTCGTGCTGTCGAGGCACAGAGGCTCATGAGCTACCTGTCAGAATTCTTCACTGATGAACCTCCTAAGTCAGCCATCTTTAAAGAGGACAACCAGGTTGATTACTGGCTGTTCAGTTTTATCACCATTACCTATTACTTTATATAATTATGTAACATGTACTTACGTTTTGCTAAATAAAGTTTATTTAGAATAGATCAATAAATGCTAGGGTGTCCACTCTTAAAGAACTGAGTAGTCTTGAATTTCATCACATTTCTACATGTCCCTCTAACTTAAGTTTACATAACAGCTTCAGCTGGCAGCAGAAATCATTCAGAAACTGCACATGATTGCTCTTGAGCTGCCTTCTACTGAGAAGTAAGTATATATATATATATATATATATATTACCGTATGTATTCTTTTAAGTCATTCCTGAGCACATGCTAAAGGAATTTAAGGTCACAATAATTTCAACGGTGTGAACACCAATAAAATAAAACTTTTGATGTTCACCTGGTGAATTGTATTCTGATCTTGCATTAAAACAAACAATTATATATATGAGTTGCATTGAGTGATTTTGGTTCCTATCAACAAAACTTTACTTTTTTGAATTTTTTACATATGAAAATGAAAGGCAAATAATTAACAAACAATTGGATATGTAAATAAATAGCATTTAGGACATGTTATTTAATACAGTTTATTATTCATTTTAATGAGACAATAAACTTATAAAACCTATGCAATAATTTAAAATGATTTAAGTAGTAGTTTTCTGATATTTTTTACGTTCATTAGTAACTGCAAAATTCATTCAAGCAGCAGGATCCTTTTAAAATAGCTGAACCATTTAGTTCAATATTGGTGATAAGTTCAAAAACACACATGCAGACAACAGTACTTTGACATCCTTAGTGATGTAATTTCGCATGTCAACAAGAAATGTTTTTGTCTAATGTGGCTAATTTATTGATCATTATCATTTACAGGAAAATAGCACTGTAAAATAACATTTACTACTTTTTATTGTTCTTCTATATAATTATGAAATATTGGAAGAAAAATAGAAGACCATCATCTCATACTATTTAGACCTATAATGATTGAATATTTGAAATATACCTGCCATTTTTTTAACTTATTTTCTGACAAATATTATATTACATGTTTTAACCTGATTGTAAATATGTAGCATGAATTTTGTTTCAGGTTCAATAAAGCAAGAACGAAAATAGCACGTAAGTTTAATTAAGAAAGAATTGCTCTGGTAGTATTATAACTCTGAGGCCCGTTTCAGTATACGAAGTCGTACATGTACCTTCAATATCTTAAAGTGACTCGCTCATGGTTTGTAAAATGCAGTTGTTTTTTTAATTACCAATCTAAGTGTGGCAAATCATAAGGGGTGTTAAAACAAAAATACCAAAAGCTGGAACCCTTCAGCAAATGTTGATATTTGCTCAAATATTGTCTTTGAAGACCACAATTTTCATGGGCATTAATAACACGATTGAAAATTAATTACGGCTGTGGTGTTGCGAGATTGGTTGATTGACATTTTCACATGATGTTATCAATGTGTCCTTAACAGGTCAACATATCCATCATTTTTCCCGGTGGCCGTGTGGACTAGCTGGCTGTTTTCTATTTTTTCTGTACCGGCGTGGGTTCGAACTCAACTAAAAACAAAATATTTGTTTATGCTATAACTGTGTTTTTTTCTGCAATTTCGATATCATAGAGTAAAATAATGATAAAATAAGTGTTTTCAGATGCATTACTGGAAAAACTAATTTTTGGTCCAAAAACATGAGCATGTCACTTTAAACCTGTAAAATATGCACAAATATTAACTAGTTGATTTTTTATATTGCAATATTTTCATTTTTAATACTGGCTTTTTTAATTCACACCAATATGTAGCAATATAAAGAAAACATGATACTAATGCTTAAAAGAAAATATGTTTGGATCAGGTTACCCGACCCTACTGTTTTTATAGTCAGTTAGTAAAAAAACAAAAGTGTGTCTTTCAATATGTAGTTCAAGACCTTAAAAGGGACCAGACACCAGATGGTACCATTGTAAGATAATAAAAAAAATGTCAAAAACTTACATAAAATTGATATTATTGTATCACATCCCTTATGAAACATGTATCTTTCGCAGTTTTTGCCTCTATTTTTTTTTCAATTCAAAATTTACTGGGTTTGTCTACCGCGTCAATCCTAGTAAATTTAAGAATAGCATAGGGATATTTATCATGACCTTCACATAGGAAACTATTATAAGCTATTTTTGAATGGGTAAACACAGTTAAAACAGTGACGAAATATTATTATGCCCCCGAAGGTGGGCATATTAAATTCGCACTGTCCGTCCGTCCGTGTGTCCGGCTCAATAACTCATGTCCGGGCTGTAACTTTCTCTTGTATGGACAGATTTTAAAATATCTTGCCACATGAGTTTGACATACCAAGACGACATGTTGCGTTCAAGACCCGTGTCCCCACCTCTTAGGTCAAGGTCACACTTAGGTGTTTATTCACAAGGGATTGCTGCATATAAGGACACAGAGTATAGATTGTCGTGTCCGGGCTGTAACTTTTTATTGTATGGACTGATTTTAAAAGAACTTGCTACATGTGTTTGACATACCAAGATGACATGTCGGGTGCAAGACCCATGTCCCTACCTCTAAGGTGAAAGATACACTTAGGTGTTTATTCACAATGGAATGCTGAATATAAGGTCATAAGAGTGTAGGTTGTCAAGTATGGGTGGTATTTGTTTTTGTTCAGTGGCAATTTAAAATAACTTGCCATATGTATTTGACACGTAAAGGCAAGATCAACTTTTCATGTACTGACCTTGTTCATAGGTCAATGTCACATTCAGGGGCATTCGTCACATACTGTGACAGCTCTTGTTTTATTCATGTAAAATGATGTATTATTGGCCTCATACTAGTTCATATAAATAATTATAGGCTTGTTTTCATGAAATACTGTATTTGCCGCATTTGGGACCATCTGATGTCTAGTCCCTTTAAAGCTTTATACAGAAGATTACTTTACCACAATTCTCAAATGATGACATAACGTTCTTACATAGAGCCTAATAAGAAAAATAAAAAATAGCCTACCTACCCTACCTGTGTTTGAAAAGAATGTAACCCTAACCAAACCATTTAAAAAATTCCTAAGACCATTTCAATTTACGACTTAAATTCGCTAAGATATTTGAAATTAGCCCAAGATACACACTACAGTAAAACTGCGGTCGTTTGAACAGGCGGTCGTTCGAGAACCGGCAGTCCAGAACATTTGTCCTTCTATTTTCATTTGAAATATACTGATGTTGCATCAAAACCTAAATAAGTTGATGAATAGAGCACAATAGCCGGTCCCAAACCCTGCACAAAACCTTATAACTCCCTCAAGGTAATAATTTCACACTTTATCCCAAACGCGTGTTCAAAAATAAACAAACAATTGCTAGGTGTTTTAGCAAGTTAGAAAAATTGCAAGGACAATTAAAAGGAAAATTTAATAAGGTGTAAAAAACCGTTTATCACTGTATATGCATGACCGATGATAGTTGACAAGGGCATTTGAGAAGATAATTAATCTGAATAATGCCATAATACTGTCATATTTAAATGTTGCTTGTGTAGAAAAAGTGCTTTTGGTAAAATTAAACATAACTATTTATTCATTTATATTTGTTTTTTTCTTTTATATTTCTTATATGACAGCCTTTGAACATATGAGCAATTTCCACAGAGCAACACATAATTGGTTTGAACAGTTTTGCAAAACAGACAAGAATGCACCAATCATCAATCCTTGATTTTGCGAAACTTAAATCTGACTAATGCCATAATATGTACTGTCATATTTAAATGTTACTTGTTTAGAAAATGTGTTTTTTGTAAAAATAAACAAAACTATTTATTCATTTATAATTGTTTTTTTCTTTTACATTTCGTATACGACAGCCTTTGAACATATGAGCGATTTCGACAACGCAACACGTAATCGGTGTGGTAGTCAACAGTCGGTTCGACTTCAACATTAAAATGCACTGAAAAATATTTCGTAACAGACTGGAAAATTGAAAATCGAGTCGTTCGAAACATCGGTTCACTCAGGGTTTGAGCTCGGACCCCGGTTATACAGTTATACTGTATATGATGCCCTCACTCCGATGACAAATGTCCAATCATATACATATGTGTATTGTCTGTGTGTACATTTAGTACTACTGTCAGCATTATTTAGCAAATATTTCTTCAATTGCTGCTTTTATGATTTATTTCAGACAAGTATGATGAGATTGAGGATAAGCTGATCAAGGACTTCTGTAAAGGCCACCACAACGGTGACAAACGCAAGATGAAGAGGTGTGCATCCGTACTTTCCAACTTTAAGGTATGACACTCAGTCTTTAATTTTACAAAATATATTACAATTTCATATACAATTACCTTCTATTCAAACTCTCTCCTAACTGTTTGCTTAAATCTTTTTTATTTCTTCCTTTATACTGTATTCAAATTAAAATGTATTTCTTGGATATGAATAATTATAGAAATCCAAAAAGGTTCAATGTAGTAAATACAAAAACGTATCTGTTTACAGGGACACGGCCGATGTATTGATACATTCATAGAGGAAACCCAAAAGGTAAGATAGAGATTTCCAGCAAATTCTCTAAAGAAAAGACATTATATGTAAATTACCTGCATAGAAGGGTTTGCTGTTCAACAGAAGTGCAATTTAAACCTAAGTTCACAATAAATTGTATGTAAGCTGTATTGGATCACTGAAAGAACTCAAATATTATGTTGATAACAATGTTTTCAGGGTTCGTTCATTAGTCCTGATCCATTTAGTGAGGTGTTCCCACTGTGTAAGCGGAGTAACGAACTGATCCAGGAAGTGTTTACAAATCCTGACATGGTTATGGGCAAACTTGTACAGAATATCTACATCACAAAACTACAGGTCGGTTCAGTCTGTGTGTGGCTTCATATGTATATATATATATATATATATATATATATATATATATATATATATATATATATATATATATATATATATATAATTGTGTGACTTTTTTCATATACTCTATAGGGCTTTATACATATACAGTCCCGAGTATTACTTATCAATTTGATAAAGGGTATGCAGGGGTCAGTGTTTATTAACACCTCACTGATAATGATCTAAGGAAAGCCGTAAAGTCATAAATACTGCTTCTCTGTATCAAATTCCCATTTTTTGCAACAAATTACTTGTACTTGCATTTATTCTTGTCTTCACTGTTCAGAACATTTCATTTGATTTTGTATACACTTGAAAATTCAAGTTTAATAATTAATTCTGTTATACAATTTATTTCATAATAGTTATATAAACTAAGTTGAGAATGAACCGTCTTTTTGTGAGATTTATAAAATAATCATAATAACTAACAAAGTTGTGTGTCTATAACATAAACATATATATCATTGTTTGCATTGGATTACAAACAATATGAACATTAACAGAAGCTTTTGAACACAGCTACTGTGAAATCATTAATGTTCGTGGGCATGAAATTTCGTGGTTTGCCGAAAAAAAAAACAATTTCGTGGGTACTTGAATTCGTGGATTTTCATTTTTGAAAAAAAAAAAAAATCGAAGATGCGATCGTCCTAGATCGTCTGCATAATATCCACGCGCTGGCCCGTGATTTCCCTCTTCTACGTCACTCGGTTTATGACACTCGCTAATGTGGTACGACATGCCAATTAGTGCATATACCCATATGTCACTTATCGATTTAATTGGATATAAAGGTAATAATTAATAATTAAAGAGGATAATTAAAGAGGATGTACCCTGATCATAAATGCAGATAGGGGAAGCCATTGAATGCCAATTAAGAATTTTGCAAACTGTGAAAACACCAAAAAGGTGCGTATATTGTCACGTTTGGTGCTTAGTAACCTTCAATGTACTAGTAATCGATTAATTATTTCATTAAATAACAAAAATCGAGTACAGACACTCATCACTCACATCTTGTAAACTTGGAGATTTTCATTAACAGCACATGTTTAAACACGTGCTTATAATTGTCATTTGCTGCATAAAACACATTTAATTGATTTGGTTCATTATTTGTTAAAGGCAGTTATAATATATTAACAGAATAATGATCGTAAGTTATACAGTGAGACAGGTTTTAACACTGTATACTGCGACCTCTGTAAATAATATACTAGAGTATGTACGTAACAAGGCAATTGAAAAAGTGAATAAAGGGTTTATATTTCGTGGGATCTTGAATTCGTGGATCACCCAACCCACGAAAACCACGAATATTAATGCCCCACAAACATTAATGATTTCACAGTAATTCAGATTTTTTTAATTATGTTATGATACTGTCAAGAGTTATGTATATTTCATCCTTAACCAAAAACAGAACAGAAATAGAACCGAACAGAACAAAAAAAAAATCGTTTTAAACAATTCAAACACATATAGGTAAAAAATGACCCTTGATCATTTGTAAATGTAATTTTTGCATAAATACCGGTAGTCATAGTGATCAGTATGATAATGCAAGCCGCGTTTTAAATACTCACTGCCCAGCTGGTATTCAATTCCTAGCACATGTTTCTGAGAACCGAGCGGGCAGTACATGGTATTTTAACTTGTTTTTGTCGTTCAGAACATTTAACTTGAATTAGTAGACTTGAACTTTTAAGTTGATGGATTAATTTTGTTCAATGTATTGCATTATAATAACATAACAGTTTAGAAAGAATTTTGTGGGATGTATTAAATAAGTATAATTAGAGCTATCACTGAATGTCATGATTATCCCTGCATGCCCAAGTGCCGGAATGCCAAATCATTTTAAATTTGACCTTATATGACAAAGATGTAGACGGGGCACAAGCTATCATCAATCAAGCTGCTAAAGCAAAACAAATTAAAGGGACACCAGTTTTAAGGGCGACACTTCCTCATACTGGTCACTCCTGCCAAACATTCTTTTTCAAATCCGACTATGAAAATGTAGACTTGACAAAAATGGGACGGACTAACGGACACATACTTAGTTAAGAAGGTTGCTGTGACCTTGACCTTGAAGTTAGGGGCATGGGTATTGAGTGCTACACATCCTCATGCTATGGTGGTCACTTCTGCCAGAAATGTACAGACGGACGTGACAATGGGAGTGATACCTATATAATCCCTACCTCACTTTGTGAAGCAGAAATTTAATGAATACATATTGTTTTTCTGTGACCAAAACGTAAACAAATCAGATGCGTTGGTTATTAAAAAAGGTGCAAACAAAAGTTAGCATAACACAAATTGCAGCAAAGTTATGCATGTTCCATCCTTTATCAAAAACAAGAACCGAAAAGAAACATTGTAATTTCATGTTTTAACATTTAATACTTAAATTTGTGTATGTGATTGGGGGTTTGAAATGCTCTTAACAGGATTATGTATATCCTTTTTGTATGCAAACATGTACTCCCTTTTCATTTTTTTGATACATCATTCAGGACAAATTCAATGCTCACATACTGCAATATTGGTCAGAACAAGGAACATCTTGGAATTGGAACACACAGTAAATAGCCCAGCAGGATGGCCTGCTAAGTGGTGATTAATTGACCTTTCATGCTGATTTCATGGACTGATAAGCCCTTTTCTCAAAATGAGGGGTTTGGGAGGCAATTTCCCTGGACTATATATATTGCTTTGACCTATGCTCTGTGGCTTCATACACATCTACCACTTTGTCATATACATAATGAGGTTTCATACACATCTATTACATTGCCATATACTTGGTGGGGATTCATACACATATATCACTTTGTCATATACTTGGTGGGGCTTCATACACACTTATCACTTTGTCATATACTTGGTGGGGCTTCATACACACTTATCACATTGTCATATACTTGGTGGGGCTTCATACACATCTATCACTTTGTCATATACTTGGTGGGCCTTCATACACATCTATCACTTTGTCATATACTTGGTGGGCCTTCATGCACATATATCACTTTGTCATATACTTGGTGGGCCTTCATACACACCTATCACTTTGTCATATACTTGGTGGGGCTTCATACACATATATCACATTGTCATATACTTGATGGGCCTTCATACACATCTATCACTTTGGCATATACTTGGTGGGCCTTCATACACATCTATCACTTTGTCATATACTTGGTGGGGCTTCATACACATATATCACTTTGTCATATACTTGGTGGGCCTTCATACACGCTTATCACATTGTCATATACTTGGTGAGCCTTCATACACATATATCACATTGTCATATACTTGGTGGGCCTTCATACACATATATCACTTTGCCATATACTTGGTGGGCCTTCATACACATATATCACTTTGCCATATACTTGGTGGGCCTTCATACACATCTATCACTTTGTCATATACTTGGTGGGGCTTCATACACATCTATCACTTTGTCATATACTTGGTGGGCCTTCATACACATATATCACTTTGTCATATACTTGGTGGGGCTTCATACACATATATCATTTTATACTTGGTGGGGCTTCATACACATATATCACTTTGTCATATACTTAGTGGGGCTTCATACACACATATATCACTTTGTCATATACTTGGTGGGCCTTCATACACATATATCACTTTGTCATATACTTGGTGGGGCTTCATACACATATATCATTTTATACTTGGTGGGACTTCATACACATATATCACTTTGTCATATACTTAGTGGGGCTTCATACACACATATATCACTTTGTCATATACTTGGTGGGGCTTCATACATATCTATCACTTTGTCATATACTTGGTGGGGCTTCATACACACTTATCACTTTGTAATATACTTGGTGGTGCTTCATACACACTTATCACTTTGTCATATACTTGGTGGGGCTTCATACACACTTATCACTTTGTCATATACTTGGTGGGCTTCATACACACTTATCACTTTGTCATATACTTGATGGGTCTTCATACATATCTATCACTTTGTCATATACTTGGTGGGCCTTCATACACATATATCACTTTGTCATATACTTGGTGGGGCTTCATACACACTTATCACTTTGTCATACACTTGGTGGGGCTTCATACACATATATCACTTTGTCATATACTTGGTGGGGCTTCATACACCCTTATCACTTTGTCATACACTTGGTGGTCCTTCATACACATCTATCACTTTGTCATATACTTGGTGGGCCTTCATACACATCTATCACTTTGTCATATACTTGGTGGGGCTTCATACACATATATCACTTTGTCATATACTTGGTGGGCCTTCATACACACTTATCACTTTGTCATACACTTGGTGGGCCTTCATACACACATCACTTTGTCATATACTTGGTGGGCCTTCAAACACATATATCACTTTGTCATATACTTGGTGGGGCTTCATACACACTTATCACTTTGTCATACACTTGGTGGGCCTTCATACACATCTATCACTTTGTCATATACTTGGTGGGCCTTCATACACATCTATCACTTTGTCATATACTTGGTGGGCCTTTATACACACTTATCACTTTGTCATATACTTGGTGGGCCTTCATACACATCTATCACTTTGTCGTATACTTGGTGGGCCTTCATACACACTTATCACATTGTCATATACTTGGTGGGCCTTCATACACATCTATCACTTTGTCATATACTTGGTGGGCCTTCATACACATCTATCACTTTGTCATATACTTGGTGGGCCTTTATACACACTTATCACTTTGTCATATACTTGGTGGGCCTTCATACACATCTATCACTTTGTCGTATACTTGGTGGGCCTTCATACACACTTATCACATTGTCATATACTTGGTGGGGCTTCATACACACTTATCACATTATCATATACTTGGTGGGGCTTCATACACACTTATCACATTATCATATACTTGGTGGGGCTTCATACACATCTATTACGTTGGCCTATGTTCTGTGGCTTCATACAAATTTGTCATATACTTCATGAAGTAGGCTAGGACTATTCCATTTAAACATGTAACCCACCCCAGGAAGGGAAAATAAAGAAATGGTAAAGGGGGAGGTTCTAGTTCATTTTTCTACTTTTTTTCATTGAATAAACTAAGACGGCAGTCCAATTTGAAATTGCCTTCCTAGGGTGGGTTATGTGGTAAAATATCACTAGTGAATATAATGTAATTTTTTGCCTACCAGGTATTTACAGATGGGACAACTGAACTGATTATAAAAGTATGTGGTGGGGGGAGGGGTAATTAACCAGAATTTTCAATTCTGGGTTAGAGATGGGCGGTCATACGGTTTTCATCCATAATATTGTGTTTAAGTTTTTTTCGGATCATAAATGCAACAATTTTTATATGATCTTCATGAAACTTGGTCATAATATTTTTGTCTTCATGGTATTTATGACCAGTTTGATTATGGGTCATCTTAAAATATTAGGTCACTATGTCAAATCAAGAAACAATTGCATTCAAAAATCTAATAGTGTTCATCCAGTCTTCAAGAAACACAGTCAGAATATTTCTTAGCATGATATTAAGATGGGTTATCCTAGGTCAAAAACTAGATGACTAGGTCATATCAAGAAAAAATGCATTCATAAATTCAACAATGTTTATCTAATCTTCAAGAAACTTAGTCAGGATATTTCTCAGCATAATATTTAGGACCATTGTGAATATGGGTTATCCCAGGTAAATAAAGATACATCCTGTCTTTTTCACAAATTGGTACACATCCTTATTATTGTAAAATAAGGCTGATGATTGAGATGTTTGTTTTCAGACATTTATTCAGAGCAAGTTGGATGATCAGTCTGACCCGGAGCAGTACTTGAAAGACTTCTTTGACATGTACACAAGGTAAGGTAACACTCAACTGCATGCTTGTATTAAGTATAAGCAAGAACAGGTTTATTGTAAAATATGAATTCTCCGATGTACATACATGTGCTGTTATATTATAATATTTGAAATATTAATAAGTGAGTATTACAAAGTACTCAAAAAAATACATTTAGTAATTTTAAGGATTTTAAAATGTGTAGGAAGGAAATATTACCATATTTCTTTCAGAACTTCAAAGCTGTCTAGTGACCTGTCTCAGTTCAAGATTGGCAATGACAGCTCATTTCTGCCCAAAATGTCCAAGGTCATCTTCCAGAAACATCTCGACAACTATATCAGGTACAAACTGGTGTTAGAATATTCTGCTAGTCCATGTTCAATTATGAACATTTCTAAACCCTGTTTAATTCTATTCAGATACGTTTCAGCTATTGTTGCAGATTATTTGTTTCATATACATGTACATAAATCTGAGTTGAAGATTGTATTCAGTATTATACAAAGAGTAAGTACAAGAACATCCAAAGACTTAAACACCATATTGACCAATCTCTATTAGTCAAACAAACTGAACATCTGCACCACATTCTTTGTTCAGTTTTGAGATCAAGTACCTGAATGAGAGATGTGGAGCCATCCTACAGCGTTATTATGATGGGAAAAACCACCAGAAGAAACAGATCCAGTCAGGAGGGTGAGATTTTTCTATTCAAGTTCCAATTCTTGTGCCTATAAGCTAGATCTAAAAAAATGGAATGGAAAGGTGTTGGTGGTTGTTGTTGTTGTGTTTTTTTTGGGGGGGAGGCGGTTCTTATTAACCAGGTTTTCACATAGTGAAACCTGGTTATTAGAATGGCGAACGTCGTTGTTCAGGGGGGCGGGCAGGCGGGCGGGCGGCGTCAAACTCACCTATGAAACTGAATAACTTTAGTAAGGGTTGACATATCTTGACCAGACTTGGTCTATAGAAAGAGTTTATGGGTACCTATAAAAAGAGTTTATGGGTACCTTTCATGGGATTGTGTTTGGGGTCCCTAGGGTCAAGGTCAAGGTCACTGTTCCTAAAATAGAAAAACGGTTGAAACTGAATAACTTAAGTTAGGGATGACATATCTTGACTAAACTTGGTCTATAGGATGAGTTTATGGATACCTTTCATGGGATTGCGTTTGGGGTCCCTAGGCTCAAGGTCAAGGTCACTGTTACCAAAAATAGAAAAATGGTTGAAACTGAATAACTTTAGTTAGGGATGACATATCTTGACTAAACTTGGTCAATAGGAAGAGTTTATTGATACCTTTCATGGGATTGCGTTTGGGGTCCCTAGGTTCAAGGTCACTGTTACTGAAAATAAAAAAAATGGTTCAAACTGAATATCTTTAGTTAGGGTTGACATTTCTTTACCAAACTTGGTCTATAGGAAGAGTTTATGGATACTTTCATGGGATTGCGTTTTGGGGTCCCTAGATTCAAGGTCAAGGTCACTGTTACTAAAAATAGAAAAACTGTTGAAACTGAATAATTTTAGTCAGGGTCTACATATCTTGACTAAACCAAGTATAAAGGAAGAGTGTATGTATACCTTTCATGGGATTGTGTTTGGGGTCCCTAGATTCAAGGTCAAGGTCACTGTTACTAAAAATAGAAAAATGGTTGAAACTGAATAACTTAGGTTAGGGTTGACATATCCTGACACAACTTGGTATAAAGGAAGAGTTTATGGATGCCTTTCAATGGATTGCATTTGGGGTCCCTAGGTTCAAGGTCACTGTTACTAAAAATAGAAAAATGGTTGAAAACAGACACAGGTTGAAGTTCTTCTGTCAATCATTAAAAACCTGGTTTCGTTGCATTGCGGTGTTTCTTGTTTGATTGATTGAAACGAAAGAAGAGTGTGTTATTCTTAGACTAAGTAACATGAAAACAAACGTGTTTTAATCCTTTATTAAAAAGAAAAATTGCTTCTGGCCATTAAATGTTTTGGATGGTATTTAATAATATAGATGTCATATTGCTATTAAACTACAAATAGTTATATCCAGAAATAGATGTATATGTTTTTGTTTACAGTTTATCTGAGCTGAGACGTGACCTGCAGGCAAAAATCGGAACCATGAATGTGAATATCAACATCGGCCCCACGGTAGAAAACTATGGGGGTGAAACTTTCCTCTCACAAGAGGTCTCCATCAACGTTCTGCAGGAGACAAAACAGGCCTTCAAAAGATGTCAGATGGTATGATCTTTATGGGGTTATAGTTAATAAAGTACTAGAAGTACTAAACTCAATAAAAATTATAAGAAATATTAATAATGATATGTATTGGCTAAAAGAGTTATATGTTTTTGATATTCAAGTCCAAGCTTGAAACTACAACTATTTTGATTTACTGCAGTTGTCTGGAGGTTCTGATGTCCCAGAAAATGCTGTGAAGATCCTAGATATTCTTATCAAATATCTTGTACTGGAGCATATAGACTACGCTGTGGAAGTAGGACTACAAGGTAAGTGTATGGTAGCACATAGACTATGCTGTCCAAGTAGGACTACAAGGTAAATGTATTGTAGCATATAGACTTTGCTGTGGAAGTAGGACTACAAGGTAAGTGTATGGTAGCACATAGACTATGCTGTCCAAGTAGGACTACAAGGTAAATGTATTGTAGCATATAGACTTTGCTGTGGAAGTAGGACTACAAGGTAAATGTACGGTAGCATATGGACTTAGCTGTCGAAATTACAAGATAAATGTATGGTAGCATATAGACTTAGCTGTGGAAGTAGGACTACGAGGTAAATGTATGGTAGCATATAGACTATGCTGTCGAAATTACAAGGTAAATGTATGGTAGCATATAGACTTTAGCTGTCGAAATTACAAGGTAAATGTATGGTAGCATATAGACTATGCTGTTGAAGTAGGACTACAAGGTAAATGTACAGTAGCATATAGACTTAGCTGTCGAAATTACAAGGTAAATGTACGATAGCATATAGACTTTAGCTGTCGAAATTACAAGGTAAATGTACGGTAGCATATAGACTGTGCTGTGGAAGTAAGACTACAAGGTAATGTACGGTAGCATATAGACTTAGCTGTGGAAGTAAGACTACAAGGTAAATGTACGGTAGCATATAGACTGAGCTGTGGAAATTACAAGGTAAATGTATGGTAGCATATAGACTGTGCTGTCCAAGTAGGACAACAAGGTAAATGTACGGTAGCATATAGACTTAGCTGTGGAAGTAAGACTACAAGGTAATGTACGGTAGCATATAGACTGAGCTGTGGAAGTAAGACTACAAGGTAAATGTACGGTAGCATATAGACTGAGCTGTGGAAGTAAGACTACAAGGTAAATGTACGGTAGCATATAGACTGAGCTGTGGAAGTAAGACTACAAGGTAAATGTACGGTAGCATATAGACTGAGCTGTGGAAATTACAAGGTAAATGAGTGGTAGCATATAGACTTTGCTCTTGAAGTTGGACTACAAGGTAAATGTACGGTAGCATATAGACTTAGCTGTCGAAATTACAAGGTAAATGTATGGTAGCATATAGACTATGCTGTTGAAGTAGGACTACAAGGTTAATGTATGGTAGCACATAGACGACTATGCTGTCCAAGTAGGACTACAAGGTAAATGTATGGTAGCATAGACGACTATGCTGTCCAAGTAGGACTACAAGGTAAGTGTATGGTAGCACATAGACTATGCTGTCCAAGTAGGACTACAAGGTAAATGTATGGTAGCATATAGACTATGCTGTCCAAGTAGGACTACACGGTAAATGCATGGTAGTATGTGGACTATGCTGTCGAAGTTGGACTACAAGGTAAATGTACAGTAGCACATAGACTATGCTTTCCAAGTAGGACTACAAGGTAAATGTATGGTAGTTGTAGCATATAGACTATACTGTTGATGTTGGACTACAAAGTAAATGTGTTGTAGCGTTTAGATTATGCTGTTGAAGTTGGACTACAAGGTAAATGTATGGTAGCTGTAGAATATAGACTATGCTGTTGAAGTTGGACTACAAGGTAAATGTATGGTAGCTGTAGAATATAGACTATGCTGTCGAAGTTTGACTACAAGGTAAATGTATGGTAGCTGTAGAATATAGACTATGCTGTTGAAGTTGGCCATAAGGTCAATGTATGGTAGCTGTAGAATATAGACTATGCTGTTGAAGTTTGACTACAAGGTAAATGTATGGTAGCTGTAGAATATAGACTATGCTGTTAAAGTTGGACTACAAGGTAAATGTATGGTAGCTGTAGAATATAGACTATGCTGTTAAAGTTGGACTACAAGGTAAATGTATGGTAGCTGTAGAATATAGACTATGCTGTCAAAGTTGGCCATAACGTAAATGTATGGTAGCTGTAGAATATAGACTATGCTGTTGAAGTTGGACTACAAGGTAAATGTATGGTAGCTGTAGAATATAGACTATGCTGTTGAAGTTGGACTACAAGGTAAATGTATGGTAACTGTAGAATATAGACTATGCTGTTGAAGTTGGACTACAAGGTAAATGTATGGTAGCTGTAGAATATAGACTATGCTGTTGAAGTTGGACTACAAGGTAAATGTATGGTAGCTGTAGAATATAGACTATGCTGTTGAAGTTGGACTACAAGGTAAATGTATGGTAGCTGTAGAATATAGACTATGCTGTTGAAGTTGGACTACAAGGTAAATGTATGGTAGCTGTAGAATATAGACTATGCTGTTGAAGTTGGACTACAAGGTAAATGTATGGTAGCTGTAGAATATAGACTATGCTGTTGAAGTTGGACTACAAGGTAAATGTATGGTAGCTGTAGAATATAGACTATGCTGTTGAAGTTGGACTACAAGGTAAATGTATGGTAGCTGTAGAATATAGACTATGCTGTTGAAGTTGGACTACAAGGTAAATGTATGGTAGCTGTAGAATATAGACTATGCTGTCGAAGTTTGACTACAAGGTAAATGTATGGTAGCTGTAGAATATAGACTATGCTGTCGAAGTTGGACTACAAGGTAAATGTATGGTAGCTGTAGAATATAGACTATGCTGTTGAAGTTGGACTACAAGGTAAATGTATGGTAGCTGTAAAATATAGACTATGCTGTTGAAGTTGGACTACAAGGTAAATGTATGGTAGCTGTAGAATATAGACTATGCTGTTGAAGTTGGACTACAAGGTAAATGTATGGTAGCTGTAAAATATAGACTATGCTGTTGAAGTTGGACTACAAGGTAAATGTATGGTAGCTGTAGAATATAGACTATGCTGTTGAAGTTGGACTACAAGGTAAAGTGTTGTAGCATATTGAACAAGCATAATTCGGAACAAGCTTGATTTGTACTGTTTGTACCAGTATTTTGTTTTCAGATATGGCTGAATTAGAATGTGTTAATATTGACTATATATTGACCAATGTATTTGAAATGTAGTTGCCTTTATTTATAAATACATATATGTTTTGATATATGGTATGTAATTTGTATTTCAGCCATTCCAGTTTCTGAGCCTAAAGTTGCCCCCGAGATCTATTTCTTCGACACAGTTCAGCAGGCCAACACCCTGTTTCATCTGTTTGAGAAACAATTCATGGACAGTGCTGTTCCCCTTTTCCTGTAAGCTGATAATTCATTCATATTTGTACATTATACATTGTGGAACAGATGTTATGGGTGCTAAAGATTATCAAATCTATATTGTTGTCATTTTGAGTAACTAACAGGGTTCGATGAATGGAAAAAGAAAAAATTATATTCAATGTAGTTTGCAACTTTTTTCCCAAGATATATTTTACCAATATTAATTAATAGATGTTGTCTATATGTGTTGTTGTTTTTGGAATGTATCTTTTGTTATTTTTAACCAGATTTTCAACGAAAACCAGGTTATTAGAATGTTGATGTCGAGCTAGGTTGACATTGCTTTTGATGCGGGTCCCTGAAACTTTAAAAAGAAAAATGGTTTCTTCCCAATACCTTAAGTTAGAATTGATGGATAGTAATGAAAGTTGGTGTGTAGCTAGCTTGGGATTGATTTTGAGGAGGGGAGGGGGGGGGTCAAGGTTACTGTTACTTTAATAGAAAAAGGTTTCCACACAACAGTTTTAGTTAGAATTGAAGGAAACTAAACACATAAGATACTTAACTGAAGTAATTTTCAGTTACATTTCTTTGTGCTATAAGTTAAGATATAGCCTGCTATTTTATCCTAACTCATGCAAGAAATTAATTGGCTGATATTTTTGATTGACCATATATTGAAAACCTGGCTTTGTGGCATTGAACTTCTAGTTTAATTGTGTGATATGACTGTATGAGAAAACCTATATGTATTTCCCCCTCACAGAGTTGATGGTACAGACATTGTGTAAGTGAACCACAATTTGCTGTGTTCTATCTGCCTTCAGAACATCTACAATGTAGTGTCAAGGATCTAGTGTAGTCTGGCAATAACTTTTAACAGTAACATTGTAACATTTTGCGTACCAGATACTGCTGAAGGAACAAGCATTTTAATATCTTTGACTTTTAGACATAATATCTGAGCTTCTGTAACCAAATGTCTTTCTTATAATATACATGTAACTTGTACTTGATCTTGATACCTTAATACTTCTGAATTGATAGTACATGTAATGTATATACTTCATATTGAAAATTTTATGCCTTTGTAGCTGCAGACCATTATGGAACATATTCTGATCACCAGTAGAGACACTCCTTTGAATATATGTTGTGTATTCTATACAACATTCTGTTAGCGATGTGGTTCAATGCTTGTCTAAGCTAGGTTATCGTACGATTGATATATGTAACTCTATGACCATACACATGTAGTTCTTTTCTTCAATTGTTTTTTTCTGGTTTGGTTTTGAAAAGTGCTTTATACTGTTTGTTACGTATTATAAGTTTTATTAAAAATTGAGATTGTGAATACAAAAATAATGTTTTCACTTCTTTTTTATAAAGGTAGATATATACAAACATACAAGTCTCTTGATGTTACTCTTTACACATTTTGACTTGCTAATTCACCACATTATTTTACATTTTTCCACCCTCAGTTTATGACATCATGTAAACCTACTTCTCCTTAGGTCAACCCCACTGTATGCGGACTGCCTACACCGTAAACGTGAACTACGGGACAACCTGGAGTCAAAGATTGACACGGGCCTGGACCGCGCTGTCACATCCATCTGCAATTGGGTCCGCTATATTCTCACCTCTGAACAGAAGAAGAAAGACTTCCTGCCAGATGATGACTCCGTCCTTGCTCAGATGGGCACTCCAGTATGTACATACTTGCATGGACTGAATTGATATCACACATTTTCATTGATCCTGAAGAAACATATTGCAAGGAAATTCAAATTATGATATTAGAGTCATACTTTATGCAAGGCTTATTTCAGCATCAGGACGATGGTAATATTATGCTGTTTTTATGCCCCCGAAGGTGGGCATATTAAAATCGCACCGTCCGTCCGTCAATCCGTCCGTCCGGCTCTGTAACTTTCTCTTGTATGGACAGATTTTAAAATAACCTGCCACATGTGTTCCACATACCAAGACGACGTGTCGCCTGCAAGACCCGTGTCCCTACCTCAAAGGTCAAGGTCACACTTAGTGTTTATTCACAATGGAGTGCTGCATATAAGGGCATAGAGTATAGGTTGTCGTGTCCGGGCTGTAACTTTCCCTTGTATGTTTTAAAATAACTTGCTAAATGTGTTCCACATACCAAGACGACGTGTCCCGTGCAAAACCCGTGTCCCTACTTCAAAGGTCAAGGTCACACTTAGTGTTTATTCACAATGGAGTGCTGCATATAAGGACATAGAGTATAAGTTGTCTTGTCCTGGCTGTAACTTTCTCTTATATGGAAATATTTTAAAATAACTTGCCACATGTGTTCCACATACCAAGACGACGTGTCGCGTGCAAGACCCGTGTCCCTACCTCAAAGTTCAAGGTCTCACATAGTGTTTATTCACAATGGAATGCTGCATATAAGGACATAGAGTATAGGTTGTCGTGTCCGAGCTGTAACTTTCCCTTATATGGACAGATTTTAAAATAACTTGCCACATGTGTTCCACATACCAAGACGACGTGTCGCCTGCAAGACCCGTGTCCCTACCTCAAAGGTCAAGGTCACACATAGTGTTTATTCACAATGGAGTGCTGCATATAAGGACATAGAGTATAGGTTGTCGTGTCCGGGCTGTAACTTTCTCTTGTATGGACAGATTTTAAAATAACTTGCCACATGTGTTCCACATACCAAGACGACGTGTTGTGTGCAAGACCCGTGTCCCTGCCTCAAAGGTCAAGGTCACACATAGTGTTTATTCACAATGGAGTGCTGCATATAAGGACATAGAGTATAGGTTGTCTTGTCCTGGCTGTAACTTTCCTTTGTATGGACAGATTTTAAAATAACTTGCCACATGTGTTCCACTTACCAAAACGATGTGTCGCGTGCAAGACCCGTGTCCCTGCCTCAAAGGTCAAGGTCACACTTAGTGTTTATTCACAATGGAGTGCTGCATATAAGGACATAGAGTATAGGTTGTCGTGTCAGGGCTGTTACTTTCCCTAGTATGAACAGATTTTAAAATAACTTGCCAAATGTGTTCCACATACGAAGACGACGTGTCGTGTGCAAGACCCATGTCCCTACCTTAAGGTGAAAGATACACTAAGTGTTTATTCACCAGGGAATTCTGAATATAAGGACATAACAGTGTAGGTTGTCAAGTATGGGTAGTATTTTTTTATGTTCAGAGGCAATTTAAAATAACTTGCCATATGTATTTGACACGTAAAGGCAAAATCAACTTTTCATGTACTGACCTTGTTCGTAGGTCAATGTCACATTCGGGGGCATTCGTCACATACTGTGACAGCTCTTGTTTTCTACATTGACTAGATTAGTTTTGGAATGCCTTTTAATTCAATCACAGCAGATTTGTGATACCTTAAATGGCTTAATCCAATAAAGGCATCTCCTAAATGGGGGAAGACACACTTTGTTTATTTTTTGCGCAAAGTGCATAGTAGTATTTGAAACATTTTATTCTGGGGAAGACATTGCACTTATGCTTTTTCTGAAATTAGATGATACGAGTGCTATAAGCATATGTTATTAATGAAATAAAAGTAAAGTCTTACCAAAAATATTATTTATAAACAACACCCCCATCCAGGCATCGGCTAAGGTTGTTCGGTTTCTGTCTGGCCAACACTCAATGATCAGGGACAACATGGACGGGAAGAATGTGGAGATTGTTCTGCTGGAGCTGGGGACCAGGTTACATCGCATCATTTATGACCACCTCACACAGTTCTCATACAATTCACTGGGTATGTGGCTCAATAACTGTTGTTTTCCAAGCATGACAAGTAATATATATTTTGTTTTTGCTGCACTGTACTGTAGCCTATTCTAATACCTTTTTAATGTCAAAATCCCATTTTTAGAGGCTACAAAAAGATTCCTTGGTGGAGATGAAACCTTTTGGGTGAATTATCGATTTCTGTTCAACTTGTAGATCATAGTAAAATAACACTACTGTTGTTGTTTCTGTTCATCAGGAGCAATGTTGGTGATCTGTGACGTGAATGAATACCGAAAGTGTGTAAAGGATTTTGAGCTGCCGCTCGTATCTCAGCTGTTTGAGAAACTACACGCCCTTTGTAACCTGCTTGTTGTTGTACCAGAAAACCTGAAACAAGTCTGCGGCGGGGACCAACTGGTGAGTGCACTTGTGAACTTGCTTTATGAATCTTTTATGTCTGTCAAGTTTGATGTTCTTAAGGTAATTAATTCTATTTTGTACATGTATCATATTTATTAAATATTTTTTCTTGCTTTATTCAGAACCAAATTTATTCATTGTGCATTATTTTGCTGTGGATATAGAACATGCATGATATCTGAATGGTCTATTTCAGGCAGGTGTACATTTGCTGTGGATATAGAACATGCATGATATCTGAATGGTCTATTTCAGGCAGGTGTACATTTGCTGTGGATATAGAACATGCATGATATCTGAATGGTCTATTTCAGGCAGGTGTACATTTGCTGTGGATATAGAACATGCATGATATCTGAATGGTCTATTTCAGGCAGGAACACATTTGCTGTGGATATAGAACATTCACGATATCTGAATGGTCTATTTCAGGCAGGTGTGCTTTTGCTTTGCATATAGAACATGGATGATATCTGAATGGTCCATGTCAAGAGAGTATACATTTGCTATAGATATAGAACATGTGCGATATCTGAATGTTGTTGTGTTTTTTTCAGACGGGGCTGGATAAGAGTGTCTTGTTGTCTTTTATCCAGCTAAGAGCTGACTATAGGTCGGCAAAACTAGCCACAGTCCTCAAGTAAAATACTTACAGAAGTCAGACAGAGGTGGCTAGTTCTGATGCTGAAGTGAACAATACAACAGCTTAATGTGTTACGCCATGCATCTGTTATTTATGTGGTATAAGTATTTCTTATCATGTACAAACTTTTGTACTTTTGTACTCAGCTTATATTACATTTAATTGTTTTATACCGGATTATAATTATTTGCTTCAGTTATAACAACAAATAAACAACACCAATTGACATTTGATTATCACGTATAAACAGCAGACATAATTATATAGTTCCTCTAATAGTTATCGTTACCTTTTAAAGCTTGTTCAAGATTATAGGTAGATGTAAAAAGTGTCTCATCTAAGGGTTGAGGATGTATAATGTACCGATAAGCTGAAAGCTGTGGCAATGTGCAATATTGCTAAATTTATTTATTGTCCTCTACGCTTGGGTGTGTTGCAAGTGAATGTACATTATGATTTTTGCTTGTATTTAAAAAAGATCAATAACTTGAATAAAATCTATTAATCTTTTCAATGTTCTTTTTCAGCTCTCCCTCATTGTTTTTTTTTCACCGGTTATTTATTTCCCTAGTGTTATGTGATTTTCAACAAAATTTTCCTAAGATGTGTTGCCCAATTTTGTAGTTTGTAAGAAATTGGATTTTCAGGGGTTTTAGGGAATTTAAATGGCACATTACCATTCTCTATATAGGCATTGCTTCAGAACCAAGTTCAATATAAGGTTACACTTGAAGTAAAATGTGGCCACAAACCATGAAGGAATATAACTTCAATAGAACGCTACGTGACTGTTATGATACTGAGATTTGAAAATAAACAACCTGCTTACGTGATTTGGTGGTTTACACATAATTGAAATATTTTTTGTAAAAAATGTTTGGGGATGTAAAACAGAAAAACTAAATAAGAATTGAAACATGACTTGTATTTCAGAGCTGACACATTCATTACATGATTCCTTTTTTTAAATAATGGCCATGAAATCAGTATTCAATTTTTGACAAGCGGAGACAGACAAACAGAAAACGAACACTTTTAAGAGAATCATTAAAGCAATTATGATAATTTTAAGGTTTATTTCAATGCAAATAAGTCTATACTTAGAATATGGGATTGAAAAATAGAGTCAAGTTTCATGGATGTTAGTCCTCACACACTTCAGAATTAAAATTAATTCTCTTCTTATTGAACTGTTGTGTTAAGATAACAGACTTGAAAACAATATCTCAGTTTGTTTTATAGTGTGTTTAGTAGTTCTTTTCTATTTATGATACTTTGACCACATGATGTCTGTTGTATTTTTTTTCTCATTCAAAATAATCCTTACAAACATTTTAGTATAATATGTCCATGGCAATGTATGGATGGCATAGGATGTAGGGTCGGGCGTCATAATCTAAATTACATTTACTGACAGGTTGATATGTTGTGCACTGGATAACACTATATGCAGATACTTTCAAAGAGTCGTCTCCTAAATCAGAACAAAAGAAATGCTTTTTTTCTGAAATAAGTTTTTCTTTAAAGAACTCTTCTGGATCAAGGGACCATGATTATGAACAGTCCGAGTGGCAGAACTGCAAATCTTCATTCTATTGTAACATTCTTTATGAGTTTTGATGATAAAATGAGCTGAATTTTATTACTATTCAAAATTGTACAATTATTCTTCCATGCTGAATTCCGGTTGCCTTGACAACTGAAAGGAATTTAAAAAAATATATATTTTTCACAAAAACCATGAGGTCTAGAGCTAAGATATTTGGTTTGCTACATCGTCTTGTGATCCTCTGCCAAGTTTGTTAAACCAAAAGCCCCTGAGGACAAAACTGGCCAAACTCAGGGGTTCACAAATATCCTATGCACCTTTTCGTCAGTGCCAGAAATCAATATTTGACTTGATGGCCTCAAAAGTAGGGTATGACTTGTATAGAGAAATCTTTGAAAATGTTCTTGTCTGAAACCACCAGGCCCAGATATTCGATATATTTTTATCTACCATCATATAGTAACCCTCTATCAAGTTTTTTTTATCAAATTGTGCCCCTGTGATCATAAGTTTCCAATAGACTTGTATAAGAAAATCTCTTTTCTAATACCACTAGGCCCGGACCCTTTTATATTCAACGAGGTATTCACATAGTGAAACCTGGTTATAAGAATGGTGTACGTCCTTGGTCGGCCAGAAGAGTAAAACCCATCTATGAAGGTTATTAACTTAAGGAAGGATTGACATATCTTGACCAAACTTATATAGGAAGAGATAAAGGACACCTTTCATGGGATTGCGTTTGGAGCCAAGGTAAGGGTCACTGTTACTAAAAAGAGAAAAACAGTTGAAACTGAATAATTTTAGTTAGGGTTGACATATCTTGATTAAATTTGGTTCTTATGAAGAGTTTTTGGAGACCTTTCTTGGGATTGCACTTGTGGTCACAGGGGTCAAGGTCACTTATATTTAAAAAATAGAACTTCAGTTAGGAATGGCATATCTTAAATAAACTTGGTATTAAGGATGAGTTTATCGAGATCTTTCATGGGATTGCTTGGCGCCCCTTAGGTCATGGTCACTGAAACTGAAAATAGGAAGATTTTATTTTCTGAAAAAAGATACCCTAACCATTTGGTACTGAATAACTGCACCATAACTTCAGTTAGGGTAGACATATTGTGCTTATGAGGGAAGATTTTAATGGGGACCCTCATTGGAATGTATTTGGGACCCCAAGGTCACTGTTAATTAAAATATAAAAACAGTTGAAACAATCTCACTACCAATGCTAAAGAACTGTTAATCATTGAAAACCTGCTCTTGTTGAATTGCTGCATTTCTTGTTTGTGTAAGCATCATACAGTGGTATCCATCAGGTTTGTTCAAATTATGCCCATGGGACAAAACTCTCCATGCCTTGGGGTTCAAAGTTCAATATAGACTTATTTCAGGAAATCTGTGAAAATCGTCTTGTCTGAATACGCAAGGTCCTTGATATTTTGTATGTATTATCATATAGTGGTTCTTTATCCATTGTGACCTTGAGGTCAAAACTGGCCCTGCACTGGGGTTATAAAACTCTTAAAGACTTATATTAGAAAGACTTTGAAATATTCCTGTCCCAACAAGGTCAAACACTTGATCTTGTGTTTATTTGTTCAAATAATGCCCCTGGGAACAAATCTAGCCACACACTGGGGTTCACAAGTTTCCTATAGATACTTTTATAATTTCATAGGATGGCCCTCTACCAAGTTTATTTTCAAATTATGCCCCTTGGGTTGAATCTGGCCTCAACCCTTCAGAGTTACTTCTTTCTTTGAAAGCTTCATCGAGTTTCCGACTATGTGTACAGTTTTAAAAAAACAAATAGCAATGTTGTCTTTGGATGACCTTGACTGTGACCTTTTGACCGACGTTCTCATTTTTAAAATTTCAACTATGAAAAGTGGACCATGTGTACATTTTCAAAAATAAATGTCATTGTTGTTTTTGGAGGTCGTTGACTGACCTTTGACCTCTTTTATTTTTGAAGCTACAACAATGAAATTTGGACCATGCTGTAGTTTTGAAAACAAATATTAATGTTGTGCTAGGATCAACTTCACTGTGATGTTTTGACTTACTTTCTAATTTTTGAAGCTACAGCAATGAAATTTGGACCATGCGTGTAGTTTTGAAAACAATTACCAATTTTGTGCTAGGATCAACTTGACTGACGTTTTGACATTTTTTTCTTATTTTTGAAGCTACAACAATGAAATTTAGAGAATGTGTGCATTTTTGCGAACAAATATCAATGTTTCTAGGTGAACTTTACTAAGACCTTTTGACCTACTTTCTTAATTTGGAAGCTACAGCAATGAAATTTTGACCATGTGTACAGTTTTGAAAACCAATAGTAATTATGTGCTTTGATGAGCTTATCCACTATATCATTTGACAATACGCGATCATAGTTAAATCCCTAGTTGCATTGCCATAAACCAATAAACGCATTCAAAGGTTAAAAACATTTTCTCAGGTGAGCGATTTATGACCATTATGGCCCTCTTGTTAATACTTTGTCCATTGTATGATGATGATGTTAGACAGATTTGAGGACGCAGTTAATTCAACATGAATGACTCACATTGTACAACTTCTATGTAGGACATTGCTTTAAACCATATAAATGTGCATGTAATTATTTTATGTGCATATTGAATGTTAATTACACCGGAAACCCTAATTAATTAAATACAAAGGAAATAAAAATTAAAGTAGCAACGATGAATACAACGATCGTGCATCGCATCCACCTGAAACCCACGACATTAAATAGTACAAGTGTACTTAACAGTAATAAATTAGGAATTCCACTTGAAATATTCGAGGAATATTGTCCCCAGCTGCCATTCTTTCAAATGTATTACTTGCATGTCATATAGATATAGCTTTCATCATAGGACATAAAACGTTTTGATCACTTAAAATATTTTGGCATTATCCAATTGGTTATC
This sequence comes from Mya arenaria, assembly GCF_026914265.1. Lineage (NCBI taxonomy): Eukaryota > Metazoa > Mollusca > Bivalvia > Myida > Myidae > Mya > Mya arenaria. The sequence continues at coordinate 60,885,993 of NC_069125.1, read as the reverse complement.
GAAATAGTAAAATATGTTAACTTCAACACATATAACAACATTTGTTTTGGAAAAGGGGTCGTTTCTATTAAGTTTAAATCAAACATATCAACGAATCTTAAAACAAAATAATTTGCGCAATATAAATAAACTGTAAAACTGTAATTTGCGTTTTGTGCATACATGACCTTATAAAATTACTCTAATGATGGTCTCGACAATTTAATAAATTCTGTATATATGCTATCTATAGTACTTTTTCAAATATGGAATAGTTATGTTTCTAGGGATCATGAATGCTGTTATTGTTGCACAATCAATGTAATTTTCGAAATGAAGACTTACTGACCTGAGTACTTCTTCCAGTTTGTAAATGTCCAAGATACACTTATACTTCTATGGAATCTATGTTAGACCATATAATTATTTCAAAAAAGTGGTTCAAATCTTAGTGAATGTGTTTATATACTAGACGATGTCATGTTCAATGTTTCTGTCCGTTTTTGCAACGTATATTGTACCAGTCATACGGAGAATTAATGAAAATGTAAATCACCACGTAGCAATGTATTAAATAAATCGGGCAGTCGGTCACACATCAGAGTATCAAGTCAAATTATGTGTATCAAGTCAAATTATGTATACATTTACAAGTAGGAAATACAAATGACATTACTGATATGTACGAAGCAATTTGTAAAAGCAAAAATATAATCATCCAGCCAATGTCTTCCATAATCCAAATTCAATCGCAATGCGCAAACTTATTGGACTCTCTAAGTGAGGAAAGCATATATACATACAGTTCATGTCGTAAAGCAAGCCGTGCATGAATCCCAGGACAGACAAGAGGATGGCATCAGCAATCATACGCGAAATATAAACACTGCAAACAATGTATTGTAACGATATTAAAGATAGCAAATGAAGACGTTGAAACTTAAATAGTCAGCTCATTAAATCAGCAGAATACAATAGCAGATTGTTTTTGGAGCTTAATTGAATCCAGTAAAAACTGTGCCCTATTATTTGACAAAAGCACCTCTGTTAGAAATCCAGGCGATATTGAGGTGTTGACAAACTATTTACGCAATATGTACTCTGCTCTTGAGTGTGAACAATTTAAAGTACAAAACAATACATTGAATAGCATTTCAGAAATATTTCTATCAATAATACTTTCAGGAAAAATTCCAAAAACGTGTAAAAAGGGACTACTTATTCAAGCCTACAAAAAAACAAAACCAAGATGTGATCCTAGAAATTATAGACCTATGACGTTATTACCTAATATATCTGAACTATTTCAAACAGTATTACACGACATAAAAATGTAGGAAGTAGATAGGAAACATACATGGAATTTCAAAACCGCCAGCAAAACGCTATGCTCGACACAAAAATGGCCTTTGATACCAAATGGCTAGATGTAGTATTTTACCATATCGAAGGACTACTTGGCATTCAAGTCAAAATATGGTATTTTATAGTCGATGCGCACAGTAGTATGTACTCACTATAGCAAACGGTTTAACCTTCGAGTTCTTTGCCGCTTTGCAAGATATTCATCAATGGAAATCATTTGAATAAATACTACTTTTATCAATGGACTCCTAGTTTGATTGCGAAGTAGACAGGGTAAAATGCTATTGACGTCATTTCAAGTACATTTTTGGAATTTTGCCTGATAGTATTATTGATAGGTATATTTCTGAAGTGCTATTCAGTGTATTGTGTTGTACTTTAATATTAAAGCTGCACTCTCACAGATTTACCGTTTTTACAAGTTCTTTATTTTTTGCCTTGGAAAGAGCAATTTTTTGGCGTAAATATCTGCAAACCAATGATAAAAGATTGCTGGTAAAAGATCAGATAGCAGATTTGCATATTTCCTTTCAAAAATGAATGTTTTATGGCTTAAACCGTTACTAACGGTTGAAGAAAAATGCATAAAACATGAATTTTTGAACTTAAATATAAAAATCTGCGATCTATTTTTTGTCAGCAGTCTTATACCACTGGTTTCTATGGATTTTCGCAAAAATTGGCTCGTTTCAAGACAAAAAATAAAAATAAAATGGCAAAACGTTCAATCTGTGAGAGTACAGCTTTAAGTTGTTCAGCAGTTTCGCTCTACAGTAGTTGTTTTAATCGTTATCGAAGTGTTCACTCTCAAGACCAGGGTACATATTGCGAAAATATTTTGTCAACACCTCAATATCGCCTGGATCTCTAACAGAGGTGCTTTTGTCAAATAATAGGGCACAGGAAGATGTTCTTTTGTTTTTACAGGTTTGAACATGCAAGCTATCAATTGGTCAACAATAATTTTTGGATAATTGTTGACCAATCAATAAACATTTCAACTAACTCACCAAATCAAAGAATTAACCAGTTGTATACAAGTGGCCGCAGATGAATGATGCAGATTATATATGGAAGTATAGATACATGTACATCAGAATCTCCACAAAAAAGTTACGTTACTGTGTTTGGTGACACTGCAAGCCGAAATAAACCGACCATTGATATCTCCTGGACCAAACAAAATTAAACGTATATGTAAAAGTAAGATAAGATATCTGGTGGAAATCTTCGATTTGAGAGGAATAGGATACTTTTTTATAGAAATATTTTACCGATATTTGTTTACCGTGATTTACTTGTTTACGGGACCTGCTGACAAAATACAAACACTTTAAGAAGCTTATGTTCCTATGTTTCCTGAACGACCATGCAATATGCCGATATTGGTACTTACCAAACAAATTTTCAATAAAAGGCTATATGTCATGCAGATACCACATATTTTTCCATATTAGGTCACTCAATTTTATCATACCAAAATGGCGTCGTATTTTTTCGATTGCGATCAATAAATGAAACATTTTCTAGAAATTGAATCAGGTTAATGGCGTGATATATACGTGACAGGGTTGGTAGGTGATCCGGTCATGGATAAACGGGGCACAGGAAGCCATATTCGGGTTCGAGCTTCGAGCTTAGCTCTCATTCTGCCCCGTGTATTCAATATCGGATCACCTACTTACGCCGTATCTTAAAATAATATAGCTCTACGTGCTTGCTTAACACTATCGATAATGATATTTCACTGATATGATAAAATGCATGCTTTTGAGATCATGTCGAAATACATGTTAAGTAATATATCGTACACATGTACGTTCCTTTCTCTCTTCTTTTCATGTTATCATGTTGGAAAACCTTTTCGTTGTATCGTTACAGTATATGCACATACAATTATCTTGACAACGTTACATTGTTGCTCGTTTGCAAATTCTTGTTTTTGTTTTCTTTTGGCATAAACATATTGTTTACACATGCCTTTATTTTTCCATTGCATTATCTTTTTGTTTGCAAATGTATTTCTGGTCATAGCAGTTGTTTATTTGCACATGCATTTATCATTGACATCTTTTCTCTCCTTTTTTCGTGTCTTTGTATATTAAACCACATGCACTTATCCATGTATACCTGTCTTACAATTTTCAAAACGGATGCACCTTAACGTCACGTTTGCATTTGTGGTTTCTTACATTTTTGGAACGTTCGTTGTCATTTGCGTATTTACATATTAATATGTAACATTAACAAGAACTGTTGGCGATTAAACTGGAAAGCACGTCGCAGATGTCAGTATTCAAACGCCTTTATCACTGTCAGATTGACGACTTGAAGCTGTTAATATAGAATATTTAAGTGACGCCAGGAACTTTTTCTGCGAAAGGAAATTTATGAATATTGTGTCGTCAAACTACAGACCCATCTATCTTGTAGCAGATATCATTTACTTTTCTACTGCATTGTATTTGAAAAAAAATGGTATAATTTTAATCATACGCAAAAGGACAGCTCCATGTTTTAATAGGCTTTTCATAATTGATAATACAGAAAAAAAGAAAGGCACATTTCTTTGCAATGAATTCAGTATGTCTACAAAGAGGTCAATAATGAATAACGACCTCCCAACAGTCACTGGCTAGCTTCCTGTTGATTATTTAGCTTTACTATGTGTTTACTTATATATATGGCAGTATTTAAGTTGAAAACTAATCAGAGTAAATGAGAAAAAATCAACGTGTTGCCATCTTTGGTGTTTGTACAGATTTGAGATTGCTTCAGGAACGACTAAGATCGCTCAGTGAAATGGACCAAAATCATTAATACATTACAGAAAAGACGAGATAAAATAAAAGACTTAGATGCGCAAATATAAATGCATTTTATAAACATATAAAAGTATTTATGTCTTTGTTTGATATTAATTAGATGTATATTTAGACCAATGACGTCAGAGCCAATTGTCTTATCGTCTTAAATCATGTGACCGAAACTTTAAACCACGTGTCTAATATCAGCCAATCAAGGCACTCCTATTCCATCACTCTTCGTTCAGATTCAAAGCGGAACCACGCTAAAAAATTTGGAAAACCACCTCCTCCTCTCCTCCTCTCCTACAACGTAAGACATTATTGGCTCACCTCACTTTTTGAATTTATTTTATTTTTATTTTCTTATTCCTTTTGTTTTTATATTTTATATTTGTTCTTATATTATGGCGGTTTTTTAGCTGTCCAGATATGGAAAAATAACTTTAAACTTCCGGCATTCTAGAATAAATGCCCTTATTTCAATTCAAACAAGTGTTGTTATTATTTCCATACATAGTGAAACCAGGTTGTCCATTACTCCGGAAACAATAGAACATAAATGGCTTTACCATTAATCTATGTGAAGCGTTTTGGAAGATTGTTTATTCAGACATGTGTATGGTACATCTTCTTCGTATCCACATATAAATACAAACATGGTGAATTAATAGCTAGTACAACTTATCAACATATGAAATGGGAGTATATAAATATAAATATGTTCAAATGAAGTGATAATGCACAAATACAACGTTAAACTTCCATATGCAATATTATTCGCCTTGACCACAAGACGATGGGCATTTAATATAGTTATAATAATCTATTCACAATGGGTAAATAACCTTTTTACCATTGCTTGGTGAAAACCAGCACTACTCATCAACGAGATCCGAACCCATGGTGGACTACATGTAGCCCCGCCTCAATCCAATACAGAGACTGGACGTAATTTCTGCTGGCACTCTATCTAAGCATGTCAAGTAGCATTTCATATTGTTGGTATCGTGGTGGGAGTTCTGAATGCTCAATATCTGCAGCCTGGTTTCTTGCCCAGTGCCGCCGTCCCCGCCTGGAACCTTGGCCGCCGTTCCTTCTCCTAGTCTGTGTCTGGTAACCATCATTTAAGGCACGAGTGTTTTCGTGATAGTCCATGGCAGGGTCTGTATTAGTCCAGGGACCCATAGTCAAGCCGGGATCGGTAAAAAAAGGACTGCCCGTTGTAACCGTGGTATCACGTCGATTCATCATCCACCTACGCGTACTGCGTACCCGTTCACGGACAGGAGCCTGGGTGGTCGTGGTCCGCTGAGGTTGAAAGTTCGCTTTTATCAACCGGTCATTGAGAGGTTGAATGCCCCGACAGTTGCCGTGCGCGCCGTGGCCTTGAAGACCCGCAAGCGTCTGCCACTGAAACACATGCAAAACGGACTATATTTAACTGCTTGAGTCGAATGTTTACTTAAAAGAACTCGCTCATATTTTAAGACAAAAAAATAGGTTTTCGAAATTTCAGAAAAAAATACACCTATTTTTGTTTAAGTGGGGTGCGGACTCATGCCGGCAGAGTCAAGTCAACAATAGAAAACCGACGCCTTAGTCACTATATCATAAGGACTTATACAAAATTATTGATATTTTTACGTTTTAACAACATATCGTTAACAACACGTAATAACAAAACAACCAATCACGCAACAACACAGTCGTAGTCAATGGTAATGAAAGTTGTGGACTTTCAAAACGATATTTGAGCAAAACAAAAACGTGCTGAAGGGTTCCAGCATTTTGGTATCTTAGTTTTAACACTCCTAATGATTTGCCATACTTTATTTCTTCATAAAAACAAATGCTTTTTGCACGACAAGAGCGGTTCTCTTAAAGAGCGGTGTATGTTCACTTGCCGTCGCCTATTTGCAGTTAAAACATCAGCAATGAAATATTTTCTGAGAGCAATGCCATCCCAGGCTCCTTACCGCGGTCTCAGTGACGGTGAGTGGTTCCTCGAATATGACCCAGCGGACAGACTCATGACACAAGGGCGTAGTTAGACTTCCGGCATATGTGTAGAAGTCGCACTGCCTGTCCAGGAACATACCCAAGTTGATCGCGACAGAGACATTGACATCTAAAATGCAAGCTACTTATTCCTCAAGCCGTTATTGACACGGGCGGAAACAATGACAACAAGTACTAGTAATCACTGAGAGTGACTCAACTGACATCGATACATAGCGTTTGCATGTATATACATACATGTATATATGACACGTTTTGAATTTCATTTCGATTTTGAACAGTTGTGTAAATGTAGGTGTTATATTAAAGTTGTTACCATGATTAGCTATTACGGGAATGTTTGTCTCTAGGAACTGGGAAAACTCTGCAGCGCGTGGATCCGTGGTTGAGGGCGCAGTCTGAAAAAAACGCATTCGAATTATTTGTATACTAGTTTATTAAAAAAAAACTTGACCTTAAGTACATGTAACATATTAATATCTTGACACTGTATGTAGTTTTGCAAAGCGGTTTTGCTCACCTTTATGAAAAACACGAGAACAACCAATCCGTCCGTTCGCGTTTCTGCGTCCCTGATATCTTGATATTTCCGGTTGATCAGCACCACGTGCAGCTGCAATTATTGATAGAACATCTTGATTTATAAGGTGCGTTTAAGTCAACTTCAAATTCGGTTGAATTACTTCTTTGTTTGGAAAAAATACCATAACCGTTTCAATCATACATACCTCTCCGTCAAATCTGACTCCGTTCACGGCATGTTCCGACCCTCCATGGCTTGTCCTGACACCCGCGTTCTCGCCCTACATTGTATAGTTGTGCCTTTTAAATGATTATGTTTGCATACACGAATCTAGTTAATTTCTTGACTCACACTATTAATGAGACCGTGAAGAAGGTTTTGTGTATATGAATATTTTCAACTAGACTGAGTATTTTCATACTACATGTATTCAGATCGTGTGTTTAATGATCAATGTGCTGTGAGAGACAGATACACACATAGTACCACGTACACCGATATCTCCGCCGTAGTGGATGTGGAAACCCTGGAGCCTGTAGTCGCCAAGCCGGTAGGGGACGTTGGACACCACAAGGTCATCTTCCCGCAACGGGATGAACTCGGGGGCGTGGCCTACGAGATGGATGCAAAACGTAGGCTTATGTAAACAATGTAAAAATATACATAAACGTGGAGGCCAAATTATACGATTATTATGCACCACTTCAAAGAGACTGGTGAGATGGGGAGGGGTGTACTGATACAACACATGTCGGTGCTTCGGTCGGTCGGTAGACCAAACCTTTTGAAATAGTTAAAAAGGGAACGCTATATTGTTATGTTGTTGTTGTTGTTGTTTTTGTGTTTTAACAACGAATGATTTATAATATATGAATAGCTTGATATATTTTAATTTTTCAATCAAGAAAACACGCCAAAATAAAAGCATGGTACGTACCGTTGTTTTTGAAGTGACCCCGAACGTTCTGGGCTGTAGATACGAATACCGGGCAGGCAAGTTTTGGCTGGTAACGGACACTGTCCGTCTGTATGTCTACGGGGGACTGGTGGGATCCCGCACACTGACCAGTAAACGCCTTCCCCCAGTTTAATACACCTGTCAAAATATCAGAGAACTCTTCGCCAAATGCATACTACAAACTCATTTGTGTTCGATTATGACGCCAGCCATACACTGGTATGAATCAATATGGGTCCCAGAAATCAGTATTGAAACTATATGGGTCCCAGAAATCAGTATTAAAACTATATGGGTCCCAGAAATCAGTATTGAAGTAATATGGGTCCCAGAAATCAGTATTAAAACTATGGTCCCAGAAATCAGTATTGAAACTATATGGGTCCCAGAAATCAGTATTGAAACTATATGGGTCCCAGAAATAAGTATTGAAGCAATATGGGTCCCAGAAATCAGTATTGAAACTATATGGGTCCCAGAAATCAGTATTAAAACTATATGGGTCCCAGAAATAAGTATTGAAGCAATATGGGTCCCAGAAATCAGTATTGAAACTATATGGGTCCAAGAAACCAGAATTGAAGCAATTTGGGTCACTGAAACCAGTATTGAAACTATCTGGGTCCCAAATATCAGTATTGAAGCAATTTGTGTCCCAGAAACAAGTATTGAAGTAATATGGGTCCCAGAAACGAGTATTGAAGTAATATGGGTCCCAGAAACGAGTATTGAAGTAATATGGGTCCCAGAAACGAGTATTGAAGTAATATGGGTCCCAGAAACCAGTATTGAGACAATATGGATGGGTCCGAGAAACCAGTATTGAAGCAATATGGGTCCCAGAAACCAGTATTGAAGTAATATGGGTCCCAGAAACGAGTATTGAAGTAATATGGGTCCCAGAAACCAGTATTGAAGTAATATGGGTCCCAGAAACCAGTATTGAAGTAATATGGGTCCCAGAAACCAGTATTGAAGCAATATACGTCCTAGAAACGAGTATTGAACCAATATACGTCCTAGAAACGAGTATTGAAACTATATGGGTTCCAGAAACGAGTATTGACGTCATATGGGTCCAGAAACGAGTATTGAATCAATATAGGTCCCAGAAACCAGTATTGAATCAAAATGGGTCCCAGAAACGAGTATTAAAGTAATATTGGTCTCAGAAACCAGTATTTAAAAGTAATATGGGTCCCAGAAACGAGTATTGACGTCATATGGGTCCCAGAAACGAGTATTGAATCAATATAGGTCCCAGAAACCAGTATTGAAGCAATATGGGTTCCATAAACGAGTATTGAAGTAATATGGGTCCCAGAAACCAGTATTGAATCAATACATGTCCAAGAAACGGCAATATGGATCCAAGAAACCAGTATTGAAACAATATGGGTCCAAGTAACCAGTATTAGAACAATTTCGACATGCTTAACATACATGTATATAATTATGTACTTATGTGTTGCCGATGGTTGGGTCTGGAGGGAGAGGCGGACACCTTAACCGTCATACAATTGTCTGGCAATTATATCATTTTCGAGTGTTCAATAGTTTACGTCACCCAAATATTTCTTATAACCAGAAAGCATGCCGACTGTTATTTCTCTTGCTCAATTCAAATACGACCAATTTAAATGTCACATATGTCTTACCATAAGTGTTTTGCGGATCCAGATCGTAACTAAAGTGGCCATGGTCGTGGCTTGGTGAGTTTGCGTCCGAGACGGTGTGGCAGACCACATACTTATAGTGGAGACAAGCGACCAGCAGCAGCGACAAGTGAAACCACATCATGGAAACAACTCTGCACTCGATTAAACACTTTTAAAATAAAAAAGGATGTACAAAACGTCACATCATAAGCATTAGATTCTTTTTTTAAACAAAGTGGTCTTTTATTTATACAAAACAAAATAACGATTTGAGAGATATAAATGAAATATAGTACATATATATATATAGTTAATATACACATACCTTTGATACCTTATCACTCGGTCACTTTGATTCCTGCAATTGGATACAACTGTCACTAACACGACTGGATCTCTCAAGCTGCGATGGCCGAAATGTGTCTGACTTTTATAGTTGCAATTTAAATGTGGGCTGTCCGTATGTTTGATACGAGGGATGTTCAGAAATAACTTGCATCGTCAACAACGACATATTGATAAAGGATGTATATCACAAATATCGTTTTCCATTAAAAGGTTCAGTTGGACCTTTTGCAGTTCGCGGCAAATCACGACCAATCAACTGTGTAATAGACGCAGCTTTGTCGTTAATTTCCGATAAGATTTTTACTACACTAAAGGCTAAAATAACCTGTAAATCTGCATCGAAAAAACAGTTCCAATTTATGTTGTAAAAAGCAACGTGATTGCATCTTACACAAAATAATCGTCGTTTACAGCCAAATGCAGTCGTCATTCTCAGCCGAAAGCAGTCGTCATTCACAGCCGAAAGCAGTCGTCATTTACAGCCGAATTCAGCCGTTATTTACCGCTGAAAGCTGTCGCTATTTACAAGCAAAAACAGTCGTTAACAACAGCTGAAATCAGTCGTCATTTTTTATAAAATTCAGTCGTTATGTACAACCGAAAGCAGTCGTTAATTTTACAGTCGATATCACTCGTCATTTATGGCCGAATTCAGTCGTTTATTTTACGGCCGAAAGCAGTCCTTATTAATAGCCGATGCCCGTCGTCATTAACAGCCAATGGCGACCTAAATGACTGTTTACGTTTTCCGTAAATCCAAAGCTGAAATCATAACAAAGCTTACAATGAACAAAATTTAATGATGCTCGTAATTCATAGCCACTTTCGATTATGTTGCCTCAAGACGGTATATGTTTACTTAAACAATATTTGGGTTTACGCCTTTGAGGAAACGTTTGTGGGGGTCAACAAAAACAACATCACGATACGTTGGACGTCCCTCTATGCATATTATGATCATTAGATAATCTGCATAATAAAACACAATTTATTATCATCCTTTTGCAAAATAAAAACGTATACAAAAAAATATGTTATAATTCAATGACACGTATTGTTTTAATTGTACCAGCCAGTTCCTGATCATGATACAGCGGAAAAGCGGTCTATTCGTAAAACCAAAAATACTGCAGTTTTGCAATTGTTGCCTTATTTAGCTGCACATTGCAAGTCTTAACTAATTTGCATGACAGAAACCTTCATTTTATTGCAGTAAGGTAAATGATTATCATTCTTTTGCGCTTTTGTTTTGCATTCGCCTGTCAAGTAACGTGAATTAAAAGACCACAGTTAAAGGCCAATTAGATACGAAAGTTAGAAATTAAACAAAGAACATACTAACGAAATAATAACAAATAGAAAAGAAACAAGAAACAAAAGGGTCAAAGTGGGCACCAGGATCCTTTGAATTACTAAACGAGGATGGAACAGTGAGGCATTGATGAACAGTTAATATTACTCTAAGAACAAATAATGATGTTATCGTTGTCACAAAAGTTGTCAACATACGACTGTTTGGGTTTAAAGGCCTAGTTTAAGCCTTCTAGAAGTGAAGACCCCCCCCACCACCACAAACCGCGTATTTGTACACAACCTCTGTTAACTGATTTTAATCTAATTGCCTAATTGTCTTATCAGATCTCCGATCTAAGTATCCTGCTGTGCAGTTTGTGATGTTTTATGATAGAATGGACCCTAAATGGCCCTGAGCCAATTAACGAATACACAGGAAATTTGCCCCTACTGTGACACCAGTGCAATTAGCAGGAGATGCACAGCAGGGGACTATCATGCCAAACATTCCTTAAACTAGGCATTTAAGCGTTCAAAAGGCCTAAGTAGTGTGTTCCTTAATAGTGAATTTTAACAAATATAATTGCCAAACTGAGAGTGGGCCTTTAACATCAATTGGTCAATTGCATTATGTTTAAAAACATAACCATTTCTATTTACCAACTCACTGTAAACACATTTATAAACTTGAATATATCCTTACTCATACGCAAATAAACATATATAGAGATGTATATGCATATGAGAGAGATAGAGAGTGTATTTCCTGGGACGTGTCTGTTTCTCATTTGTCTATATCGGAAATAAAATCTTACGCAACAAGGTGAACGATTTTCAAACATATACGAAAACACGTCTTCAAGTAGTAGTTTTTTATTTAATAGTTTCTGTAATAATAACAACTTGCGTGCGTACATATACATGGTTACAAACAAATCTCAATGGTGTGGTCATGCATAACGGCGTTAATGTTAACGCTACATATTGTATAATATCCAATCAAACATAACGATAAAGAAGTCCTGAGTAAAAAAGCCTTCAAGATTAACCGAAACCCGGAAAAGTAAAAGTATCTCTAATGTATATATTCCTTGCAATCAACCGATAGTTCGAAGCATCATCGGCGGCATTCCAGAACCCATCGCTTCCATTGGTGACATCATTCCCGACATCCCTTGGCCTGACGACATGACACCTGGGCCGGTCCCCCGGCTACCACGTGGTCGCATCATGAAATCTTGAATAATCCGGCCAACGTTAGCATTTAATGCAGGCGTCATCATCATCATCATGGCCGACATTGGACTTCCGGGAGGAATCGGCATCGAGCTCCGGAGAATCCCTCCCATAGCCATCGGAGGTGCAGCACCACCGCCAGCCATCGTCGCCATGCTTGATACACCTGCGGCGTCAGCAGTGACATTGCCGGGGTTAACGTCTGTCATGCGCGCGGCCATCATGGCACTCCGGGGAGCGTCCGGGGAGGGCAACACCAACATGTTGGGGCGCGCCATCATGGCGATGATTTCCGCATCCGGTGAGGGGCGGACAGGGCCATTCTCCGGCATGAAGTTCGCCTCAACCATCCGGTCATTTAGGGGCTGGGTGGTGCGGTAGTTCCCGAAACGCGAGTTAAAGTCACCACGAGACTGTAAGCCGGTCAAACGGAACCACTAAAATGTAAAACACATTTTATAACATTTAAAGGTAGGATGTTGAAATAAGTAAGAAATTAAGGAATGCTATTCGTATTCGCAAGATTCTATTTCTTGATTATATATGTCCGTATTTCTTACAGCTCTCTCCGTGACCATGAGGGGGTCCTTCATAATGATCCATCGCACGGACTGATGGCACGGAGGCGTGGTCGTGCTCCCTGCATATGTGTAAAACTGGCACTGTCGGTTAAAGAACATGTTCAAATCCACCTCAGTCATTATACTCGATTCTGGAAATAACAAGAAATGTATCTTTGTCTTTCATAATTTGCTTATCAGTGGAGGAAATTACCCAATTGGGACATAAACGCACATTTACCATATACATTTTAGTAAGCATAAGAATAAGTATGCGTACAATCGTAAAACGCGGTAGTGTACGTGCAATATAGATCTTAAATCCTACTGTTCAGATTATTTATTTTGAAATTTCCGCATTCTTGAGGTATCAAGACATTTTCGATATACATGTATTTCCTCATTTGGAAACACATGTTCTACGATCGGGGAGAAAAAACAATCTGGCAGTTGAAAACGTAGCTGTTTTATACTGCTTTTATAACTCTTGACTTTTTCACAAAATAGCATACACGTTTAACCCTCAAAAGATTGAATACATTCCCGCGTTTAAGACCAAAATCACCCAATTATTAATGCAATAAGTGTTTGATAAAATGTGCTTTGTTACAAAGTTAACATTTTAATGAGTGACAAAATCATGATGAATAACATTATCTTCCAATCTACAACTATTTTGGTCCAACTGCTGTGATACATGTGTCAGAAACATGACAGGAAGGTGGGTCAACGTACGGTAGGCAGAAACCTGTGGAATATTTCTTTCCAAAAACTCTGAGAAAGCTGATGGCTGTCTTGGATCGGACGAAGTCCCTGTCGACCCTGGAATTTTCTGAAAGGAATAAAACAGCAATTTCTAACTGCGTTATAGCCTTTGTTACATCTAAATGTATCGGTAGTCCAAACGAGAACTATTATGCACTTGTATTTGACTGACGAGAACTATAATGCACGTGTCGTTGACAAACGATACCAATAATGCACGTGTAGTTGACAAACGATACCAATAATGCACGTGTAGTTGACAAACGATACCAATAATGCACGTGTAGTTTACAAACGATACCAATAATGCACGTGTAGTTGACAAACGATACCAATAATGCACGTGAAGTTTACAAACGATACCAATAATGCACGTGTAGTTGACAAACGATACCAATAATGCACGTTTAGTTGACAAACGATACTTATAATGCACGTGTAGTTGACAAACGATACCAGTAATGCACGTGTAGTTGACAAACGATACCAGTAATGCACGTGTAGTTGAAAAACGATACCAATAATGCACGTGTAGTTGACAAACGATACCAGTAATGCACGTGTAGTTGACAAACGATACCAAAAATGCACGTGTAGTTGACAAACGATACCAGTAATGCACGAGTAGTTGACAAACGATGCCAATAATGCACGTGTAGTTGACAAACGATACCAATAATGCACGTGTTGTTGACAAACGATGCCAATAATGCACGTGTAGTTGACAAACGATGCCAATAATGCACGTGTAGTTGACAAAATATCCCAATAATGCACGTGTAGTTGACAAACGATGCCAATAATACACGTGTAGTTGACAAACGATGCCAATAATGCACGTGTAGTTGACAAACGATACCAGTAATGCACGTGTAGTTGACAAACGATACCAGTAATGCACGTGCAGTTGACAAACGATACCAATTATGCACGTGCAGTTGACAAACGATACCAATTATGCACGTGCAGTTGACAAACGATACCAAAAATGCACGTGCAGTTGACAAACGATCCCAATTATGCACGTGCAGTTGACAAACGATGCCAATAATGCACGTGCAGTTGACAAACGATACCAGTAATGCACGTGTAGTTGACGAACGAGAACAATTGTGCACGTGTAGTTGACAAACGATACCGATAATGCACGTGTAGTTGACAAACGATACCAGTGATGCACGTGTAGTTGACAAACGAGATGTATAAAGCACGTGTAGTTGACAAAAGGGAACTTAACTGCACGTGTTGTTTACAAACGAGACTGAAAATGCACGTGTAGTTGACAATCGAGAATCATAACGCATTTGTAGTTGATAAACGACAACGATAATAAACTTGTAGCTAATGAACGAGAACTATAATGAACTTGAAGATGACAAACTAGATATATAATGAACTTGAAGATGACAAACGAGATATATAATGAACTTGAAGATGACAAACTAGATATATAATGAACTTGAAGATGACAAACTAGATATATAATGAACTTGAAGATGACAAACGAGATATATAATGAACTTGAAGATGACAAACGAGATATATAATGCACTTGTAGATGACAAACGAGATATATAATGCACTTGTAGATGACAAACGAGATATATAATGAACTTGAAGATGACAAACGAGATATATAATGCACTTGTAGATGACAAACGAGATATATAATGCACTTGTAGATGACAAACGAGATATATAATGCACTTGTAGATGACAAACGAGATATATAATGCACTTGTAGATGACAAACGAGATATATAATGCACTTGAAGATGACAAACGAGATATATCATGCACGCGTAGATGACAAACGAGATATATCATGCACGCGTAGATGACAAACGAGATATATCATGCACGCGTAGTTAATGAACGAGAACTCTAATGTACTTGTAGTGGACAAAAATGTATTGTGGCATATTACTGCCGTAAGATAACCTGATAGCGTTCGCGAATTGTTTCGTGTTAACCACTTCATTTTTGCAATATTAAGTATCTAACTATTTACTTAATAGTTGCGTTACCTTTTTGGTAAGACATAGTAACTGGTTAACTAGATAAATTCGTTTTACCAGTTTGTATGTTACTTACTCAGTGGAATTGCAAACCGTAACTAGATAACCTGTTAGTGCCTGAATCTGGAATGCATCTATACGTAACTGGTCACACGAATATTACCTAGTTAACCAGTTAGTAGGTTACTAAGTGGAATTCAAAAATCATAACTAGATAACCAGTCACTGCTAAAAGCCAAAAATGCATTTATAGATAAGCGGTAACACGAGTCTTATCTAGTTAACCAGTTATTACTTGTTAAATGGAATTCGCAAACACTAACTAGTTAACCTGTTAATGTTGTACAGCTAAAATAACAGGTGGCAGTTCTGTGCACTTTCAAGCCAGTTTTAAGTCATATGATATATATCTTGCCGAAAAGGTTTTGCAAATATTATCTAGATAGCTAAATAATTATCGCAAAAATTAAGTGGTTAACGCGAAACAATGCGCGAACGTTAACAGAATATCTACCGCAGTTATATGCCACCATATAAATAATGCAGTTGTAGGGAGAACAAGATACAAACGCCACATTTTTAATGAGCAAATAATGACCACGACACACCTGTATGAGGAACACGATGACTGCAACGCCATCTTCCTTGTCGTCTGCCATCTCTAGGTTCGGGTATCGGTTGTTATACAACACCACATGGAGCTGAAAAACACAGGGGTTGAGGTGCGCAAGATTTTAGCAAGAAAGTTTGAATTACCACTGTCCTTTTATCTCAAAACTGTTCAGTATGTCAATGGTTCACACGTGTAATATAGAAAAAAGGACTGCCATATTGGAATAATAACACACGGGCACACTACCGTTGAAATATCTTGTCCGCGCTCACCTCTCCCTCAAATCTGAGGCCGTCGACAGTGTGCTCCGACCCCGCCGACATCACTCCGCTCCCCCGGAACCGCAAACCCTATATTGATATGAATGTTTATGCGTTGCTAAGTTAAAATACATGTACTTTGACAAATTGATCTTCTCAATTCCATTACGGATGGTTCATACAATGATGTCCGTTCATTTCCATCACCTTTTAAGTAGATGCTAACTTGTCTAGAATGTCAGGTAAAATAAATATCGGGGGTTCCGTTAGGGCCATCGTGTCTTTGCTCTTCCGCGAAGACGCAACCGGGCGATGGCGGTGACACAAATGCGAACAAGCGAAGGGACGAAGGCGAACAAGCGAAGGGACAAAGGCAAATAAACGAAGGGACGAAGGCGAATGAGTGAAGGTATGAAGGCGAAAAAGCGAAGTACCTTTCGCTCCCTGGTCTTCGTACCTTCGTACTTGCGCGTCTTTGCTTTCTTGTCTTCAACTTCGTCCTTTCCTTTGTACGCCTTCGTACAAGCATGCCTTAGACTTCGTCTCTTCGTTACTTCGCCTTCGCACTTTTGTGTCTTTGCCGTCGTCCCTTCGCGTCTTCGATCCTTCTTTCAAAGATAGCTATAACGGGACACCGTTGACAGGTTCGCTTATCTTTGAAATAAGGGAAGATTTTTTATGCTCTAGCTACATTTTATATATAATCATACTACATGTATATGCATTTGTTGAAAAAGTAGTCATTCAATTTTTGGTACAAAACAGTGTAAAAATGTTGACGTGTCGGATTCTTGCCTGTAGTTCGAAGCCCCTGCCTGTGACCCCTCCATAGTGCAAATGGAAATCGTGCATCTTGTAGAGCCCGGGGCGATGCGGGATGTTAGTGACCATCAGGTCCTCCTCCTGGCCTGGCTCGAACTCCGGCGAGTGACCTCACAAACAAAATAATACAGTAAAATGTAGGCAAGACAATATAATATACGATTAATGTCATCATTAGTTGCACGGGAAACAATAATGTTATACGGTTAGTATACAAAATGAATATCTTTTAAATGCATTTACAATAAAACAGTAAGGCATTAACGTGGGTGATGCAATCGCTTGACTTCTCGCTAGAACACGGCATGTTCAAGAGGCGGCAAAAACCTTAATGTTGCATAAGATTCAGACAAAAAAATTCAGTCAGCTAACCATTATTCTTGAAGCTTCCCCTGAGTGTTGGGCTGTGGTACATGAGCCTCGGGCAGCTGCACGAGCGGCTGTTATAGCGGACTCTATCCGTTTGAATGTCCACCGGCGACTGATGAGGCCCGCCACACTCCGCAGGGTACGTCTGGGGCCAGTTGTACACCCCTACAAACGTGGGCTTGTAAAATCAGACGCAACTGTGCCTCTAGTGATAGTATGAAATGTTACATGTAAACCGTGAATACTGTAGTCATTTATAATGTAAAATTGTAAACTTATCTTCACAATGATTATTGATAAATACCTTTGTAATTTGATTTAACTTTTTAAATACATGTCAATTCCATACCTAACATATTATTCGGGTTGGGATCATAGTTAAAGCGTGTCTGACTGTCCACCAGCCACTGATAAAGCGTACTTCCGTCGCAAGACCGGCTGTGGAGGCACAGGACGGCTATCAACGCCAGCAGCCAAAACGAATCACCGCCATTCCTAAACATGTGCAAACACATTTAATAAACCTGCAGTAAAGGAAGAAACACACGAGTTTATGCCACTGTTAACTACCTACATTAAATGATTCATTCAGACATCTGTAATCGCTGATTATTTTCATATATTTAACTTTTTACGCTTTATAAAAGGTAATCCTATACTATAATTTCCTATTACGTTGATCCCATTTTTTTCCGGCGTACTCACATGGTCAAGCGCGAGTGTCCACTGCAACTTGTCGCCCGGTCCGACGCTATTTGTACAACATATCCGTCTGTCCAAAAATGACCGACTTCATACCTATATTGACAGCATCAAGCTCTCAGGGTCCACTTGTTAGGCAGCGAAAAAAAATGTTGCTTTTCGTTCAAGAAACAATTTCCACAGTCATTATTATGAAATGGGATAAAGATGGACAAAATTGTAGCGTTTTGGAAATTATGTACGAAATTACTTTTACACAACGTATAAAATCTCCCAAAATCCAGATAAATGTGGGACATTTTTTGGCCTTTCACATTACACAAGTGGGTGGGGAAAGGAACAAGTTTTCAGTTTTGAGGTACAATATTTGGCCAGACTAACTCACTCATCCGTTGATAAAGGTTTTGGTTTTAAGAGGAATAAAAAAAAATCGGCCAAATTTTTGATAAGTATTGGTTGAAAATCCGTTTGATTTTTGTTTGAAGAATTCTTTTGACAGTATAAATATATTTTGGTGTCAAAATGTTACAGTGGATCAAAAAAAACAAAGTCGTGTGGCATCTGGGAGATATATATTGAAAAGAATAGGGAACAGTACTGCCTTAAGATCACTTCCTTAAAAACAACGAGATTGTATAGTATCAAACATTTTGGCACCTGAAATCGTTTTAAAGCTCTTTAGACCAAAACTTCGTCAAAATTAGTGAAGTTGTACGTGGTTGAACGGACACATTTATAATGCTTGCTTAATATTGGACTTTAAAACGATATAGAATTTAACTTTTTAAAGAGATTATGTTTTGTTCCTTCTACCCTACGTTTGCACTGTGGAAATTTTATAGCGTTTTGCTTCTTTCGAAAATGGGCATGGAACAAGAAACAATGAAATTCTCAAACCGTCCATCAAAATCAGCGTGGCCTAAGTTCTACGTCGCAAATGATTTTGCATGCTGGTACATGACGTTCGACAAGGCGGGGGTCATGATTTTTCTCTCGACCGTCTCATCCAACAAATACACCTATGTTGCAAATCATGTCACTTCCGATGGATACATGAGTTGGACTTGAACTACTACATGTTTGAAAATACATTATACGCCTAAATTTAGAGGCCTGTCCGCATTTCGGCGATTTATTTTTATAACGATTTATTTTGTCATTTTAAAAAAAATAACACAATGAAAGTGTTGTAGAATTGATCATGTTTATGAGAACATTGAAATCATATTTTAAAGCATTCTGTTACCATCAAGAAACTAAGCTGATTTGCTACGAGTACTTTTACATAAAAATCGCATATTTTACAGAATTTCAGATAAAACATACACATATGTAGGCGACGACATGACGTTATATATTGTGACAGTGCGCTCAGTGCTACTATTAGCAGTAATAATAGAGGATAATAGTAGCTTGTTTTGTCGGTTTATACAAAGTCTTTTTTGACTCAGGCTAAAAAAGAAAAGAAACAGCCGGCCGAAAAGAAGGCGCAGTCCAAATGAGACCTTCTGTTATTATTATTATTATATATGATGTTCAAACTTTTCAAAAACGGTTAAAGTCCCAATATGCTTTAGTGATGTAAAATTATTTGTTTTGGTATGTATATCCAAATGACTTATCTTAACCTTTTAGACATATTAACCCCAAGAATGATAAAAAATGCGTTTATCGCAATTACAAGATGCAAAAAGTCATTACGATATTTGCATATCACGTGACGTTCTTAAAGCCGTGAAATACGCTTCTTTATATACTAGTGATTTCCACCTTTTAGCTAGGAAAATATTGGTTTTAATATTTTTAAACAAAATAATCATACTACGAATTGTATTGTCATAAAATATTTCACTTGACAGCTAAAATTATATTAAAGGGGTTGTCTCACGTATGATAAAATAGCGAGAAAAAAAGAAAATTGTCGAAAACTGACATAAACTTGGCATCGATGTGTACAATGCATTGAAACTTACTAACTTAAGAACCATATAGTTTACAATTTATTTAAGTTTAGCAGTTATTTCGTATTTTTTCCATTAAAAAAGATTACTGGGTATGTCTATCAGGTAGAATTCATTCCTTTCGCGTGATTGGCTAATCGGTGTTATCACGTGATATTACCGAGGTAGGTGCAACGCTTAATTATGTCACCCGATTAGAATAAGCCTTTATAGCTCAGTAATTAAGACGCTGGACTTCAATTTTGGCGACGCGGGTTCGAACCCGGTCTCCGACAAAAATGTTGTGTTTTTTTTGGTGCCAATCTGTGACACAGTCCCTTTAAAGTAAAGACGGAAAAGGGAGGTATTTAGACAATTAGTATTGCCACATCATTCGACGATTTTTCACTAAACAACATTGTTTGAAAATGCTTGCATCACATTAGTTTTAGAAACAAGAGCTTATTTTTTTCATGTAAAATTTCAAGTGAAAATGTTCAGTAACTCCAGTCTTATTCGGCAACGCAAAGCGCTATGCCCCGCTCACCTCATTAGCATATAGTAAGTCAGTGGTCGAATTAGGAATTTCGTTGCTATTGCCTACACGTATGGACATCGGGATTTTATCAGACATTATCTGAGACAAAATCATAGTTATACATACGCGTTTTCATCTAATTATTTAATCCAGAGGGCCTTTAACATACGTAATTCTCAATACCTTGTCGGCAATTACATTTACTTATAAAGGCATAAATGCTTTTGTCAGTCAATTCATTTGACACAATTCAGATCGACCAAGCGTTCTTTGGAATAAGCTGAACAGACGAAAATTTGAACATTATACTCAATTCGCATATGTCCACAAAATTGGGTGGAAACAAAGACAAAGACTTCCTTCTGCGTACGTTCGTGATTTTCATTTAATCTGCCTCGTATGTATGATGGCCGGTGTCAGTTTCATCATCTTCAATAACAGCTTGAGTAATACTTCATTCCACACAACCGCTTCCCGGGTCAACTTTTCCTTGTTATAATTGTTGTAATTCATGTTCTCGTGGGTGCTTGGGCGTGTGGTGTCGTCCTTTCAGATGACGAGAGTTATATTTGTCTGAGTAAGCATGCAGGGCCTATCTGTACCAAGTCGAATGTGCATTGCTCACTTTTATTTCAGAGATCATAGTTTGCATTGCTTTAGTTCTCTGAAATATTTTTCAGCCAAACCAAATTTTGGGACGATTGCTCAGTCAAGTCTTAATTGGAATGAAATATCCAAGATGAACCAAGTCGGAATATTTAAAGGGACTGGTGTTCTTCGAGAAATTTGATAACCTCGGTCATCTCGATATTAGCAAAGATGTCATCATCGCTGCCGTCACGGTTTACTTTGGTGAAACGACGTCTATGCAGGCAGGAGCGCACATTGACCTTGAACTTGTTCAGGTTATCCTAATGTCGGGTAACAATAGCATAAGTCAAGCTGAAGGTTCTCCAGCCTACGGTGTTTGACAAGTCTACATATACACTATACCTTTCCATAATTACTATACGCGGTCTGTTTTCCAACCATGGCTTTTGACCCTTAGAACAAAAGGGTCAACTGTAAACTTTTCAACTCAATACGGCCATAAACAAGTCCTGTACAACCTACCACATTTATTTATAAGGGAAACGCTGTCTACTCGCTACGGGAGTTTTCAAAAGATTGTTGGCCTTGACCTTTCATCTGGACTTAGTTTAAAACGAATTTAATAAATATTAAGAATGACAAGCCACGTTTTGTTTCATTTTTGAAGTTTATACATGTCTATGCACACTATCTGTAAAATCTTTAAAAACTGTGACACGAAAAGTTAAAGGAACAGGTTGCAAATATCTACATATCCACATACGTATAATCAGTGTAACATTGACACCATATCAAAAACAACATTGTAAGCCATATTAGTAATGTTTTAACAAGAGTTCTTCCCTTAACACAGTAGAGCAGATTTAACTAAGTAATAAGCAACAATGACATCATTATTCAGAGATTTCTAAAAACACAACAACTACTGTTTCATATGATAATAAGTATTGTTGCAATGGCTTTTACAATGATTGCAATAGTTCTAGTTCTGATGGACCCATGATAACAAATCACTTTGAAATTATGTTTGCAATACAATTATGACCAGATCCCGTGACTTTCATTTTCAACTTGAACCAAATATGAGATGGAGATCTTGTTGATGATTAGGCAGAGATTGTGTTAAGGTTGAGGTGGCGATTTTGTTAAGGATGAGGTTTGCGATTTTGTTAATGATGAGGTGGCGATTTTGTTAGGGATGAGGTGGAGATTTTGTTATGGATAAGGTGGAGATTTTGTTAAGGATGAGGTGGAGATTTTGTGAGTTGGATGAGGTGGAGATTTTTGTTAAGGATGAGGTGGAGAATTGGTTAGGATGAGGTCAATATTTTGTTAGGGATGAGGTGGTGATTTTGTTAGGGAAGAGGTGGAGATTTTGTTAAGGATGAGATGGAGATTTTGTTAGGTGGATAAGGTGGAGATTTTGTTAAGGATGAGGTGGAGAATTTGTAGAGGATGAGGCAGCGATTTTGTTAAGGATGAGGAGGAGATTTTGTAAAGGATGAGGGGGTTCTTTTGTTAAGGATGAGGTGGAGAATTTGTAGAGGATGAGGCAGAGATTTTGTTGAGGATAAGGTGGAGATTTTGTTGATTTCTGTCAAAAAATTGTTTAGACATTTGTGACAAAAACTCTTTTGTACTTCATAATTTCTGATAACTAAAACATGTAAAGGAATTAATGCTTGATTTTTTTTATCAATTTTCTATCCATTGCTAGTTAATTATTAGAAATATTGATAGTTCTTTGAATGTGGGATTTTTTTGGATATGACAGGCTCGTTGACTATATGACAGACTGCATATACACATTGCACACAATGAGTCTGTATATGATATTGCATCACAATAAGCTTACAAGCTTCCGTTATTTACAGTGATATGGTATTTTTAAACAATATTTTGCATTCTTGATGTGGTTTTATAACTGTTGATATCTATGAAGGAAGAAAAACTGAAAGTACAGATGAAAGTAAATATATCTATTCTGAAATTATAGATGTAGATTCCAATGTATTGGAATACGTTTAAAATACTTATTCTAGCTACTCTCAAGAAATCTGTATGTATATGTATACAAATAATACACGGTACTTCAACAACAACAAAATTAGAATTCATTTTCCAGTGTCACTGCATCAGACCAATTATTTTAATAGTTCATAAAAATACAGATGTGTTTCATTATCAATTATGATAACATTTTACCAGTACAAAAAGTGAGGAGAGCTGGACTCTTGACCCCCGGCCCCCTGGATTTTGAGCTAGATGCACTACTATCATTAAACTATACCTTGTCATTTAAATAATCAGGTTTGATCTTTGCCATTATTACAAATACCAAGGTTTGAATTATCTTACATATTTCTGTTTTAAGCACTTGTTAAGTTTTCAAATTCCTTACAGATAATTATTTATTTACAAGTTCAACTACTTACTTTAAACACATTATCTGCTGAAATCCTTATGTCATAGTAGATGAACACCAACAACGTAAATGCATAAATATGTTTAGTATCATGTTGGTTTTGGCTGTTTGTTTGTGACATCATCCATCGGCAGCGAGCGTTTCCTGCTAGCAACTTTATCTGTGTTGTGTAGGACACCTTCCATGGTCTGAGGGCCATCTATTGATTCTGTAGTCTGGTTCCCGTCCGTATCCGAGCTAGCACTGGTCCCACTAGTAAGAGACTAGAAATTAAAACAGAAAGAGATATCTAAGACAACATTGATCCACCATGTTATAAATATCCATAAATATTAAACCAATGGAGATATTAGGTAGTCACATGGTAACCCTAGACAAACAATTGCAGGTGAACTTAGATTCAATATATTATTTTGTTGGCATAAACGTATCCCATTTGAAAAGGTTCAAATGTCAACATATATTTTAATACATATTTAAAAATTTGATTACAAATATTGAAGAGTTTGATCGACAGCTACAAGCTTAAAAAGATCAATGTGTTTGGCATAAAACATTTATATCTATTATATGGCTGAATTATGAAATTTCAAATAAGATGTTTGTTTGAAAAAACACTACGTTACCATACTAAGAGTGTCAAAAATAGGTTTATGACATGAGAGAGCTATTGTAATATTTCAATATTTCGATGTGAGAAATATATGCAGAAAGCATTATGTATTATAATGTATATATTATGGAAGAATAAATGTACAGGTATGTGTCTTACAGTAGATGAATTCAGCAAAACCTTTCAGTAGAATCAATATAGGAGTAAACAGAAGTAAAGATTTCAATAATCATAGATTCAGAAAAGTGAACATTACCATTCAAGAGCAAACCAAAGGTGGTATTTGCTCCAGGAACTAGTGAGTGTATTGTTGGAACTAGGTATTATGTATTCTTTGGGTGCTAAATAGAGGGCAGGAAAACAAAGTGGCCATCAGATTCCTACTGAGACATGCTTGCAAAGGAATGATATTCATCGAAAGAGTTTAATCCTGAGGTCTGAAACTGGTTGGAATATTGTTGTTGAGAAGGTGATTGTTAAGATGTTTGTAAACAGATCTTTCAAAGACATTGCTAAGAGAATTTAGAACAGATATAAGATGATAGTTGCATACTATTTAAGGCTTGCCTATTATGTGGATTGGACAAAAATAAGGGACCTCAGAGTGGAAAGGTACAATTGATAGGAAGCAAGAAATTTTGTATGCTAGTGGAGATCGTTCAGTATTAGGTTCTTCAAGAAAAGTATGGTTTACAACAAACTTGTTGAATCCATCATACTCTATGGTCTCTTCATTGTTGTACAGGATAACAGAATGATAGGAGGGATTGTTTGTACACAGAAGATAAGAGACAGGAACAGTTTGACAGAAGACCACCAATCTTTAGAATGCTTCTCGTCATGAAATGATTTAGAAATGATTGCAATGTGTGCCTTCTAAGCATCTCTTATCTTTGCAAAAAAAGTGTTTCTGAGTTCTTTAAACTTGGTCCAAACATGTCAGTATAGGTGTTCTCCCTGTAAAATATTGTTCTCATACATCTTGTTTCGTGAGGTCTGAAAGAAACTCTTTTGCACGGAATTAATCGTTCAGTGCCTTCAAGGATGTGCGATGTGAGGGAAGAAACCAAGGAATTAAGGTCATTGTGTGATTCGAATCCCAGTCAAAATTAGCAAAATATCTTATGAGAGGATCCTTATCATCATGTTCAAACAGCCGGATCAAGCAAGGGTATGACCCAAGCTTCCATTCAATAAAATATGAAGAACAAAGGTTGGACAGTGAAACAGGCTTGTTGTTCAAACAATGGATCTCCAACCAAGCTAAAAAGTAGGATTCTAGTCCTTTTGAGAAACACCAGATCATCGATAGACGATTTGCTTTCTGCAGAGTGAGTTGGTTCATAAATATCTTGAGAGAAACCATACTGATGACACAAGGACAAAACCTTGCAATAAAAGGTTTGATGAGAGGAATTTAGGTTTAAGTCTCTCATAATAGTGATATTTGAAAAACCAGTATTTTTAAACATGTTGATTGTTTCCTTAATGCACAGATCTTAAGTAATAGTTGTATTTGGAGATTGATAAAACAGCCCTATCAACATTTTGCGGCTGTTTTTAGGATAAGTTTTATGAGATACATTCAACATCCACAACTTTAAGATCATGCCTTCTCTTATATAATTATGTCTCATAGGATACAAAATAACTTTCTTTGGTTAAACATAGTAGGTAATTTTAGGGTCATATCAATTATCTGGTATACCTGTTGTGCATGTTTCTCTGTCCACAATTTTGCTGTCTGTAAGAACTGAGGCTTGTTGTGTTTAAACTCATTCGACTGAAAATGGAACAAGTCATTATTACATGTCAATGTTCATTATGTAATCTTTATATGATGATTCATGGATCATAAAACCAGGCAGAAATATATTTCCTTTTATTCCATGTTGTCAAGTTCTTAAAATAAAACTCAGCATCTTTTATTGTCACATCAAACTCTAAAGTTAAAGAACATGAACATATTACATGAACAAGAATACCACAATGTGCATAATAGACTATATATGCTAACAGACTATTTTTTCCAAAGTAAACCACCTTCCTATTCTTCAGTACTGTAAGTGTTTAAATTTAAATTTAAATGTTACTAGTAATGGATTTATATCCATGTCAAAAAGAGAAAGGTAAAAAAAGGATCCGAAAAATTATTGTTTAAAAGAGGGAATTGTGTTTAAAGTACCTACTATATCAGTCATGAGAGGGTCCTCTGGGTTTGGCTCGGCCATAAGCAGTTGTATGGATGTAAGTACTGTCCCAACATTCAACATTGGCTTCCACGCACCCTGAACACGAAATCATACAACCCTAGTACAAAGCTGTTATTTATTTAACAATTGTGAAACAGGTTAAATTTATAACAACATTTCATTAATCGTTCCCACTGGCATATGATTTGGGAGAATCCGGAGTACCCTGAGAAAACCCACTTGTCCAGCTTGGTTACCACCATAATAAATGACATGCTCCAAGGGTTTGAATCCAACTTAGGACACCTTGGTTAGAAACCAGTGGGCTTACCACTTCGCTAACCAGACAATCACTTTATCTAGGTAGTTAGAAAGGCTATTCTAAGACTGGTTTTGCTTTCCTTATCATGTGAATAGAAAATTAAAGGCATTCAATAAAACTTTATAAACTTTAATTAATTTATGTATCTATCAAAACAGACAATTAGCAAAAATGATTTTACCTTGGGTGGCATTTTTAAGGTGTCAAGACAAATTCTTCCAGCTGTGTCAATGTTAGGGTGGTATATCGGGGTCATAAACTTAACCTTTGGTGGCTCAAATGGGTACCTGGCAAAGAGCAAACAAGAACATACATGTATAATCAGTTTATTACGAACATACATTGCCAGCAGTGTATATGGATTTTTTTGTTTGTTCTGTTTCAATTTATTTTTAAATGGCGTGGGGTGGTGGGGGTATTTTTAAATTTATAGAAATAATGTTTTTTCTCTATCTAAAACTTTGTACTACAAAGATTTCTTTTACGAAAATGTCTCAAATTTAATAGCCCTTTAAATACACTGTTCTAAGTCATGCACATTTGTGTAAATATAAAGTTATGTTTCTGGTTTCCTTCCTTTCTGAAACAGCCAAGTACATATGATACTGTACTTGAACTATATATATTATATAGATCTAAGCAAGGTTCATTTAGTTACCTATCAGGAATCTGGATTTCAAGCTTAAAAATTCCACCACTGTAAGGCGTGTCTTCTCCACCAATAATTTCTACAAGAAAAAACATCTAATGTGAAATCTAGTTGGATCTAATAAATAAATTAAATGAACCTTCAATGTCGAACAAAGAACGCTTTAAAAGGTATATCATAACTAGCCTATAGGGATACTACGATATAATATTATTTGAATAATATAAACACTTTATGTTACAAGTTTATATACATACCTCTGTCAACTTATTCTGTCACAGAACGAGTGTCCGAAATAGTATTGATCCGAAATATCAACAATTGACAAATTGTCAAACTTACGGGCTTCTAAATGATATAGAGATTCGTCCTTTTGCCAGCATGATATCCCTGGTGGAGGAGATACAGTTATCATCTGTATTTCCTTTTTCATTCTTGCCGTTCTCTGCATGTTGACGATTTGTAAAATACGCTCCAAAAATAATAGGTGATTGCAATTTCCCGCCAACTGTCAAAATTCGACGGTTCGCTAAAACTCGGTGTCTGGTAATGTATACCGTAGTCTGGACAATTCGATGTTATTTTCGTGATTCAGCCAGATTTATTTCCGGCAATCAGGAAATAAGGGAAAATGAATATTGTTTTATAACATTTTCAAAAAATAATTATATATCATAGGTTTGTCTTTCATTGTTCGTTTATTCTTCAACGAGCAATGTAATGTCAGTGATTTAAATGCCCATTAGTCACCAAAGAAAACTACTGTAGAGTTTCTTCTTGTCCAAATAATTGTACGTTGACGAATTTTTGTACGATTTTTGATTCGGCAGTGATTGAAAGAATCCCGTATAACACGTCTATTATTTTAGACTAGTATTTCTTCAAGTTCGTACAATGATCATGAGATACATCATTGACATTTTCATTTCTGACCACAAAGAAGTGGAATCGTAATCGATATTTTTAAAAAAAGGATGAACTTTGTATTGGTTATTTTTTATGAAAAACATTGTTTTACAATTTAACTTAGTTTTTTTTTTAAAGTTTGAACATGACCGCACGTAACGTAAAGCAGGGAAGTGTATGAAGAACACGAGTGTTATTTATTCCAATATTGTAATGGCTTTCACTGGGCAAACAAATAATCCACAAGCTGTGGAAAATGATCCATGAAATCAATGTCGCCAGAAATAGGTACCAATGTATAGGTACTGAAGTTAGCTAATATTAAAAATAAATGTATAAAGAACTGATATTCAGTGAGTCAAGTAAACCTAATGTGTAATCTGCGTTTTCCGACACATTCGTTGTGTATTTTACCTGCTATCCACATATATAGATGTCTTCTCTGTGGTATATACTCAGGGACCAGTTATTGGTTGTTATTGATATACAGAAATGTTCCATGGGGACACTTTCAACCAATTTTAACCATGTTTAGCCTCATTAAAAATGCCAGTATGTGATTGGGTTTCCCTGTATTATTCAAAATTGTCTCCAAAACGGTTATCCAATGTCAAATATTTTTGAATGTTCCGAAGTTGACCCTCAAGTACAAAATCCTTCATGCCATGTTCGTTGTCCTTGGTAAAAACATGGCTCCTAGGTTGGAAAGGTTCTTAGTGTGCACTTAATTTCTAAGAACAAATACTCATCGACAATGAATAAAAGGAGTGAAACACCATATATCAGGTCGTTACCTATGTCATGTAGTATGTATTCGTTATAATGGGTGTCATGTGATGTACGACACACCTTATATATGGCAATATATCAACATTGCAGCTATAATTGTGGGGTAAAATATGTAATGTAAAATACATTTAGTTAATTGTTGTAGCTGAATTGATCACTTTTTTTTATATAAAATTTGATTTTTTAAATCAATTCCGCATATATTAAAATATATCTAGAAAGAAAGAGCACCGCAAGCGGAAGCAAACGCCCATCTGTTTCGCTCAGTCTATCAAGGGGCATAACTT
The DNA here is from genome assembly GCF_026914265.1 of Mya arenaria. NCBI lineage: Eukaryota > Metazoa > Mollusca > Bivalvia > Myida > Myidae > Mya > Mya arenaria. The sequence continues at coordinate 60,856,446 of NC_069125.1, read as the reverse complement.
CACCAATATTTATTAAATCCAGAGTTAGAGGCCTTGCTAAATGTGTAAGGGCACGTCTTTATGTATGAGGAAGTAGCAACACCGGCGCATTACAGTTATAGCGCGTGTCATGGCAGAAATGTCCATTTTAGTACATCAAAGGACTCCCCCTTGGTATCCACACACTTCTTGAGCCGTGAAATACACACTGAAAAATGCATTTGAAAACGCTTCTGTTCGTATACTGCTTATGCGTTATCAGGCATTGTGCACGTCCGCGTCGAAACGACTTGAATAACAGCATCCACACACATTTTGTTACATCCTTTTCTAGCGGATTAAAATATACAGCCATGTTTCATCACCTTTGCTAATCCCTCGTAGTGGCCGAGTGGCCTTGTCTTTGAAATTAGACAGCAATGCCGACGCCTTTCTTCAACAAGTTCCCGCGTCTGTTCTGTGATCAACAAGTGTTGAACCCAACGTACGAAAGCCTTTTATTTTTTCCCTTTATAATCAAATACATCACTGGCGATATTAACCGGGTATATTCCATATCCTTTCACTGTATGGGCATCTTACTCAACTATGGATTTGACAGAAGTAATATCCTTGTCAGTAGCCTGTTGAAATCCGGGCTTTTTGAACGCCTTTTAATACCCATTTTTCAACTGTACGGAACTGACGAGTCATTTCCCCATACATATTGTCTAGATTTGCTTCAATTTCTAATTTGCGTTTACACAGTAAGTCGCGAATCCTAGAATACGCGATTTGCTATTCTCTAAACTTTTCGCCAGATTCAGCCAAATACATTCAGTATGAAATTCTGTTGCCTTTGATATCGTATTCAACTACTTCAATACTTGTGCACGTGGAAAACGAGTTCAATTTTAATAGGCTGATAGAAAAATCAATACCCCCTCGAGTGGTATAGAATTCTTTTTCTACCACCTCAGATAAGTAAATCCAATAATTAACCATGCTAGAAATTCTTACCTTGCCCACGGGCGAAGATAAAATGCCCGTATGGAACTCCTTTTTAATTGTCGCCACATTGTAATTGCCTTCCTTGTTGAAGACAGTCGTCTGTAGCATCATAGAAACCTGGTCTTGTGGCAATATTTAGAATGCTAATTTATACCTATTTCTCGCTTCAAATGTCACCATAAAAAAGTTTTCACGCATATTTCAAGAAATAATGCTCCACTATCCTCAGAAGTATTTAAAAACCGATTTGACTAGTAACATATCCGGAATCACTGCGAGCATATCCATGACAACCACAAATTATCAAATATCCATACGCATTTATTTTCACTACGCACAAAAAATACATTTTTTACACAATTTTGTTTAACTGAGGCGGGAGAAAAAGCATCTACCATAGCCGCTCGTGTAAGATAGGTTCATCCCGACCCTCGCGCAGGGTGTTTTGCGGAAACTCGGTAAACCTCGTTTCCGCAAAACACCCTGCGCGAGGGTCGGGATGAACCTATCTTACACTCTCAGCCATGGAAGATACGGATAATGTGCACAAGTTAACCGTGATTTTGCCGTTTTGTTGCCACATCTAATAACATCGCTCCTCGCATATGCTAGTATCTTAGCATATTTTTAGTAATAAGCTTTTTCACCACACATCGGCCACCACTGAAGACACAAATACAGCTAGGGTTTTAGCCAGATTTTAAAAACAGCAGGGTGTAACAGGGCACATTGTACCGGGCTAAGATGACAGATGCTAGAAATTGTGTTTAATTAAAGTAATATTAGATTTCAACTGCCAACAGAGTTCAACTGCCAAATGAGTAAACATTGTATGGCTTTAGAAGCATAGTCGAAGTTTTATCAAAACAAGAGAAACATTTGATTACCTCTAAGATTTAATTCTATGAAGGCAAATGGGGGCCAATGCTGGTCTGCTTGAGGGCCATAACTCTGCAGATAAACCCCATTGAAACAATGGCCATAACTGGACTTTTATAAACACATAGCTATATCTTACTTAAAATATGTTCACAATAAATACATGTTTAATATTTAATATTTTAAATTTTGCATCATAATAGTGACATTTGAAAAAAAGTAAAGAAATAAATAATCAACCAACAATTACATACCATTCAGAAAATACACAATTGACAAAACAATGTTATCAATAAACATTAACACATAAATAATTTGTACACAAAACACAATATTAAATGAATATGAAATTGAAAACCATGAAACAAGTTAGTTTTCATCAATAAAGTGGATTTAGTGTAGATGTAATGCTATTGAAAGTTCCATTTCTGTCCATCTTCATGATTAACAGAAAAATGCACATATCTCTTAATATAAAAATGGACAATTTTATTGTTACTACTGTTCTTTTCCTGGGGATATCAAATAATGAATGCATGAAAAAAAACACCTACATTTTATGCAAATAGACCGGCATTACTGGAAGTGCATGACGTAAGCAACATTGAAAAAGATACTTGCAGAAAAATTAATGTATACAGAACTGTTTAGATAATTCATTTTATAAGGAAATATCACATTCAATTTAACTACATGAATCTGAGTCACAAACTGTCAGACACGGCACATGTTTAAGACTGCAGTAATCGGTATGTGCTTTGTTGTCTTTGGCCCACTGTTGATCAGGTAACTGATCCACTCCCCCTGTAATGTTGCAATGTTCCTAACCATATTTCTCTCACTTTGCTTGGGTAAGTGTATTTGACAACCTGAAAAAAATGGGTCATAAGATATATGAAAGTATTTTCAATGGTGTCCATGCTCATAATATTGAGCAAAAATCAGTCAGGAACAGAATTTCAAGCAGGCAATTAAGTCTTTATTTTTAACTATGATAAAACATAACCTGGTAAAAGAATTATTTCTTACCATTAACTTGACCCTGCTGTATGCACAAAGATATGTTGAACATAAAATCAGACTTAACAATTAAAGAAATACATAACAATCTAATCCAGCGTACCATTCCATAGCCTCGTCCAAGCCGGTTCCCTTGATGGCGGATGTTTTGAAGATCTGGTATTTGTTGGTTTTTATGTTGGTAAGGCCGAGAGCGTTGGCCACCTCTGTCACGGTCATGGCACCTTCTATGTCCTGCTTATTGGCAAACACAACCAATACAGCTTTCTTCAGCTCATCCTCCTGTCAGTGAGAAACAATTATTGCACATCAGTAAGTCAGGCAGCAGGCATGCATAAAGCTATGCCACATCTCTGGTTGTCAACAATGTTCGTTATGGTGCAAAACATGAACAATTGAATAAGAGCATCACAACAGGATCACCAATTACTGGTAGTATCACATGCTAGATAGATGCTCACCTGATTTTGAAAATGACCAAACACAAAACTTAACCAACGATTATGAAATTAATAAGGTGATTGAAAGGAGTGATATAACACAGGAATGATGAAATCAACCATATGCTGCCTGGACACAGGAATGCTCAAATTTCAACAATCTTCGTTTAAGATATTCATTAGTGAGCAGACTCTTTAGAACTTCGTTCAAGTTAACAGTCAGTGATTTTTTTTGGAATTATTTTTACTGCCTGTGCCTTGCAAATTGGAAAAAGTTGTCTTAAGAAAAAATAAAAATCAGGCCGAAATAGCTAATAAAATGGTAAATATATATGTTCTAACTTTTTATGTATACATTAAGCTGTGAAAGAGTAAGTATTGCCAGGATTTTGTTTATATTTCAAGAAATTCATTGCCTTTTTTATTTATTAACGTAATCTACATTAATAAAATTGGGAAAAGAAATATAAAATTTTGGGGAAAATGGAAAATTTTTCGCAAGGGGAAACAGCCTTTAGAAGGCAGTAAATTGCACTAAAAAAAATCACTGAATGTTAACATGAGCATTGTTTACTTCAAATATTTATTACTCTGGAAGTTTCATTGATACATTTGTGATCCACAGTGCTTCTAACAAATGTTGAGACACCTGTTTCAGCTCTGTTTCTTTTATATAAATATATAAGCACATTATAAAATTCTTCATATTATTAAATTTCAGTTCTGAACAATCAGCTCGGTATTTGTTGTTATTGTTTCAGGCACATCATCATGCCAGCAATGAACAATCTGCCATGAACCTATGTGTGAATTTTGATAAACTTTCAATCCTCCTGTATTATATTCAATGACAATACTTGAATAGATACAGGACAGGAACAGAGTTTTACTTATTTCAAAAAGAGGAATAACTTTTGCAATAGTTTAATCAAAATACTGTGACAGCATGTGAGCAATCTTTTCATAGATATGTACCTACCTATGTGTAAAGCAAAATACTACTAAATCCAATCATAATTCCATTGGAGCAAATAATTCATCATGTGAAGATACAAGTCACATCTTGCAATCTTGTGTCTGATATTTGATGTTTCATTAGTCTTCAAAATATTCAATAATGATGAAAAAGTGTGATGTTATGTGACATGACACCACCAGTCCTCTATAATAGCCCCATGTGCTATAGAAACAACTCTATCAACAATGTTTTCCTACCTCAAGCATGGAGAACAGTTCCTGTTTGGAGATGCCTATCCGATCCCTGTCCATGCTGTCAACAACATAGATGATTGCATCTGTGTTTGAGTAGTAGCATCTCCAGTATGGTCTGACAAAAAAGGGTGACTTGTAAAAACATGTTTATAGCAGATTAATATTGTGCTAAATTACCATATACTGAAATACATGAACTGTATGTTCTTTTTTAGATGAAAAAGTGTTACTTTAATATTTACTATTTACATTAAATCAATACTCATCATGTTTCAATACAGTTATTTTATAAATAATTGCAGTTTCTTTACCTGATACTGGTTTGGCCACCTAAATCCCACACTTGAAACTTTAAATTTTTATACTGCACAGTCTCCACATTGAATCCAATTGCTGAAAAGAAAAGCAAAGAATAATAAATCTAATTAAAAGAATTTGAGCGACTAATTCAGCTTGTGTAGAATGCAAAGTCATATCTTGCAAAGAACAGGCTGAATCCTATTTAACAATTTAAGCAGATAAAGAAACAAAAATAAAGAGCATAAAGTGGAATCAGACAAAAGACAAACATGTGATCTGTTTTGAAGTGGCTGGAATGAATCAAGAAAAATGGCATATTTTTCCCAGCAATAGGCAAAACATATTTATAAGACCGTGTTTTTGTGTTTAGACATACCCCAGTAGTGTTCAAAGATCATTATCCCAACAAAAAAATCATGACTTTTGACAAAATGAAAATAAGTTTGGGTCGCCTTCATTTTTTTTCAGGGAATCCCGGATGACATCAATATACTTTAATGATGGTTTTAACTTACTTGGTATTGTTGTGACAACTTCTCCAACCTGTAGCCTGTACAGAATTGTTGTTTTACCAGCACCATCAAGACCAAGAATGAGGATTCTCCTTTCCTTCGACCCAAACAGGCCAGAAAAGTAACTCAATAATCCACCTGCAGTGAAATAAAAGACACCTAGTATTATGAAAATTATCACAACATCATTAAGAGCTTAATTTTAATTACGCTTCAAAGGCAGACCAGCAATATGCTAGAAAGTGAATCACAGTTTAATCACTAAGTAGAATTGGAGCATGTTTCATCCATAGAAAGTATTTCTTTCCCAAGAAATTTATGTTAAATTTATAAAAAAAAAAAATTCTGCAGTATGCCCCATCAGCCAAGGCAGGTAATTATTTCACCAAATTTACTATAGAATAAAAAAAAGGGTGGAAATGAGTTTTGGTTAGTCTTTCATTTTGTCTGATAGCACAAATTTGTAATAGATTATTTGTAGATATAATATATATATATACTGTCATTTGTCGTGATATTTGCTTTTTGTTGATTTATTTTAAGTAAATTACAAAGTATATATACTAAATTATTCATGTGACATCACTTATAGACCCTTAGGGCTATGTGTTACATTATCAAATGCTGTCAAATTACTGTGCATTAATTTTTATTTCAAGTAACACATCACTATTCAAAAAAGAAAAAAGGCCACCAGCTCCTTGACTTTTGTTCCTAAAATTAATACTTATAGACCCTTAGGGCTATGTGTTACATTATCAAATGCTGTCAAATTACTGTGCATTAATTTTTATTTCAAGTAACACATCACTATTCAAACTAGAAATGTGTCCATAGGACACGGATGCCCCCACTTCGATTTTTTGTCACAGAAAATAAGCCATAATGATTATTCAGGATAATCTCAAGTCTTTTTTTTGCAAATAAAGGGCCGTAACTCCTAAATGACAAAAGCGATTTCCATGGCTATCGAACTTGATCAAGTTATTATGGTCACAATCATGTATGTAAAGTTTGGTGAGGATTGGACACATACTTTTCAAGAATTAGATTGGAAACATATATTTTTGAAGTATTTTTGGCAAAAAAGGGCCGTAACTCCTAAATGACTAAAGCGATTTCCATGACTATCGAACTTGATCAAGATATTATGGTCACAAACATGTGTTTAAAGTTTGGTGAGGATTGGACAAACAGTTTTCAAGAATTAGATCGGAAACAATCTTCGGGACGTACGTACGTACAGACAGACAGACGTACGTACGGACAAGGGCAACCCTATATGCCGCCACTTTGTGGGGGCATAAAAAGGCCACCAGCTCCTTGACTTTTGTTCCTAAAATTAATAAGTTCCCACTAGAATTATGGCCCAGGTTTGATAATCAGTTCCATTCAACAAACTGATTATCAATAACTAGTACAATTTACTAGTACAGGTTTCTGGCAATACCTTAATTATAGTTTTATTCTTGTACAATAACTGGTATTCATCAACTATGTTTATGTTATGTGTGTGTTTGAAGGTATTTTCAAAACTAAATATAACTCTGCACAAAGCACTGTACAAACAACTGGTTCATTACTCAAAAAGTTTCAAGAATTAACAAGACCTCAGCTGTACTTCATTCATTCAATTTTGTTAAATTTACTGGTTAAATGATCAAATGACTACGTCAAACCCATTTCGAAAATGAAAGTCACATTTAGAAAACAAATGTGAAAAAGTATGACCATTATATTTCTAGTTACATGGCGAAATTCTTGTGAAAACAATTTTGTCCAGAATCTCTATCAGGAACGGAAATGTTTTGTCTGCTTTCAGTCATATTGTTAATGATAACAACTGAACACTTCAAAATGCAGTCATCGAAATAAGACTTTTGGATTAACAAGCCCAAATTCTTATACTTTTGCTTGGCATCAAATTTTTTAACAAGCCCTGCTGTATAAAATTCAGACTTTGAGCAAGTCTGAAAGACATTTTACCAAAGCAGGTCTTGTGTTAATTTTGATCACTGCAAATGAATATATGAACTCAACGGTAAAAACAGGCATATTAAATCAAACGCAAAAAATGAGAGGAAAGTCGAAAAGCAAATCACAGGTTATATCGATTATTGTTCAAATACCAGATACAATCGATTGTCACAGATTTGAGGTACAACCAATCAATTTTCGATTACAATTGATCATCGAAACAAATATTTACTAGTTATGGGCCATATATTCTCATTCTGTCAATCCGGGACATATCCTTTAACCCATGGCATGGAATGGACATAAACTTGGAAAGTAATGCACACTAGATGGTATTAAAAATTGACGAGTATCTCAGTAATGCACCAATCAATTCTAACCACAGCCCCACCAGGTTCGGCGATACCCACGGAAATGGGCCATGGGTGGCCTGCAGTGCCGGTCGAATTTGTCTTCGCGCCAAACAGAGCAGGGAATTGTCCTTACCTAGGGTGTGGGGCATTTAGCGGGGATTTAACCATCAGTTTGTCACCGCAGGATAGAGATTTAACACAGGCTTGGCCATACCGAAAGTCAAAGTCCACGCTTTCCCCTGACCTGGGCAGGCCATGGTCACAATTGTTGAATTGACCGGTGCATAAAATTAGGATTTTCCTAGACCAGTCGATTGAAAAGTATTAATTGACACCATTATCTTTTAATATTTGAAATAAATTGTAGTGGCGGAATAAAACTGTAATTGAACGAAAAATTAAATAGTATTAGCTTTTTGGCTGAAAAAGTACTAACCCATTTTGTGTTCAAGAAACAATATTTGTTGACAGTTCCAACGTGTAAATGTGGTCTGCGCATGCGTTAAGGTTCAGTCCAACGTATGTTTAGTTTCGTAAAATATATTTTTGAATACAAATAAAGAAAGTTCGTATACAATAAATCATCTGAGCCATGAGCGGTATAAAATATTATTTTTTTTAAAAAGAAACAACTTAATTATTTATGCAGAAACAATTATGAGGATTCGAAGCGGAGACTTTTTTTCCATTAAAGCTGCTCTTGACAAATTGGACCATGTCGCGTAGATTTTCTTCCGAAGGATGCCTTTTTGTAGGCAGACTAGGCAAAAATTGTAGAGTACGAGACTTAGAAGATGTCTTTGAACCATATGGAAGAATGTCAAGATGTGAAATAAAATATGGTATGCAAATTACATTCAATGAGATTGTGCCACTGAAATAGGTCAAACGTGGAATCCGGTTCATTTCGGCCCAGAAAACATTTCAGCCCAGTAAATATTTTAGCCTGGACCCCGTTTCAATTAGACCTAAACCTACCGTGCTAATGTACATGTACACACAAAGCGTGACATTCAGAAAATATGCAATAAGTGTCTTGAACGATATTTTTATTCCAACGCAGTTTACAGCTAAAACAGTGTAGCTAAAACAGTGTTACGCCTAGTCTAAAATAATAGACGTGTTATACGGGATTCTTCCAATCCGGGATTATCCCTAACATCTAAACAGGAATGTGCAAAAAACGGGGGTGTTTTAAAATGAAATGGTTTTAAGTGAAGTATTTTATGGTTGAAATTGATCATAAAGAGTTATATTCATATTTTATCATGTAAGTGAAATGCTATTTTGCACTAAACAAGCATTTAATGCATTAAAACAAGTTGTTTACCTTTCCAATAAAACGAAAGTTGACTGACACAGACAACAATTATGCGAAAGGGAACAACTCGATACAATCGTAATAACACGGCCTCCTCCGACAGAGCTTCGAGATAGACCTCGTTATACAATCGTAACAACAAGGCCATGGCCGAAATGTTCCGAGCGATTTAAAAACAGTGCCATGAAGCCTTGCAGGTGCCCTTCATTTGTATATCGTTATGTTTTGACAGAATGAAATGTAGAAAAGCCGTCAAACTCATAATTATAAGTTGATATTTATTTTTTGTGTACGGAACTAATATACATTATCTGGTAATATTTCTTGTTTTTATGATATTTTATAGACGATATATGCTTTAACCCGGAATCCTGATCGGAACAACTACCCACTTTTGATACTAAACAATTTGTACGTGAAGGATTTGCCATATCAAAAATCTAAAAAAAAAATCTGTCAACGTACAATTATTTGGACTAGGTTACGCCTGGAAATTGACGATTGTAAGCCTTCTATCTTTATTGAAATGGGGACCAGGTCTAGCTCAGTGGAAAATTCTGTTTAGACCATTTTAGCATACTTTTATCAAGAATTGGTTATATGCAGTTTCAAACAACATTACTCGCACCTAAGGCCTACTCATACTAATTGTGATAAAAAAATAAATGTGCACAAATTAAACTTACCATAGTGATTTATAGTTATGGTAGCTGAAACAAGATAATTATGAAATACAATTTTTAAAAGGTGCATTACCACAGTTAGATTAGTACCACAGTTATATTAGCATTTTCCGACTGTGAGTTATATATTAGTTTTTCTTCTTATTTGCAGGCGCTGAGATGGGTGAGTAAAACACTGCCTAATTCAGTCATTACTATGAATGAGTCAAACAGCATTTGTTTCAGTCTTTTTTGTTCAAATTATATAGTAATACATGTTTTAAAAAGTTCAAGGTCTAGGAATTAATTTAGAGTTTAGAAGTGATAAAATAATATAAAATGCATTGATTTCTTGTTAATGATTTGATCATGATTATGATAAGCTGTTTATATTACTTTTACAATGTGAACATGTATATTTTTGCAGCTTATGCTTTTGTTGACTATGAAGACAGAAGGGATGCAGAGGTGAGCCTTGGCATTTTACATTTGTTTTTGTTAAATTAGCAGGTGAAGGCATATTCCCTTTTTCAATTTTTAATTATAAAATATGTAAACTAAATAAATTATATGTCTTGATAAGTAAGATGGTACATTTATGGGAATAATGTTATTGTTGCATGTGCAATTATATTACAGAATCACTGTTTGCAAGAGATCTCAAAAATAAATTTTTGATAATGTTTGCACCATTTTATATTTATTTTTTTACAACTGCTTGCATTTGGTTGGTGATGACATGTTTGTGTCCTAACTGCAGTGAGTTTGCCATGCCTAGCCCCCCAGTTCCATTCCATACCCATGCCAATGACCCACAAGGCGTTGGGAAGTCTTGACTTGCCAACATACATCTGATTCTTGCCAATTTTGGAGCCAAAAGTTCGACTCCATACCACCAAAGCCTTTCAAAAGATATAAGCCAAAGCCAAAAAGCATCGGGTGGATCCATGTAATATTCCCTCCTGGTGCTGTTTAAATGCGTCACTTGGTACAGCCAGGGTTTCTGCAGCTTGCCGGATCCACTGATCACTGTAATCTGGCAGAGCGCCTTTGATGAGAACCAGCCATAGCCCTGCCACTTTAGACTAAGCCAATCCAAAAACCTTTAGCTACTAGTTTTACCATGTCCATTGACAGCTGCCACTTAGTCCAGTGTAGGTGGAGTACATGTATTGGATAAAACTTGTGTGCTTCAATAGTCAATATTTTGTATTTATTAGTGTTTAATTTATTCAATGCAGGTTATCAAGTATATTTCAATTAAAATGTTAAGAGTGATTAAACGAAATGAAAAACAGCAAAATATAAATTGGAATTATTGTTTAATTTAATAATGGAATGAAAATTGATTAAATCATTAACAAAAAAGTTTTTCTTTCGATTAGGAGTTGCCTAAAAGTTTTTATTACTGTTTCTGACTCATTTACATTACTACCAGGATGCAATACGGTATGAGAATGGGCGCGATGTAGCAGGATCAGCCATCATCGTAGAGTTTGCAAGGGGTGCCCCCAGAAGGGCTGGGGCCAGTGGGGGAGGCGGCGGGGGCAGGGAAGTCAGAGAGAGAAGCAGGGTAAGGTTTTTAAATATTGACATGTTATAATGATAATTATCAAAATAGATCAATTATGTCTCCCCCTCTCTGGGGGAGACATATTGTTTTTGCCCTGTCCGGTAGTCCGTCAGTCCGTCCGTACGTCACACTTCGTTTCCGATCGATAACTGGAAAACCGCATGACCTAGGATCACCAAACTTGGTAGGGAGGTTGGTCGTGAGGTGTAGAGGATCCCTATTGTTTTTGGGGTCACTAGGTCAAAGGTCAAGGTCGCGGCGACCCCCAATATAAAAAACATTTCTGCTCAAAATCTTGAGAACGGTTTGACCTAGGTTCACCAAACTTGGTAGGGAGGTTGGTCATGAGGTGTAGAAGATCCCTATTGTTTTTGGGGTCACTAGGTCAAAGGTCAAGGTCGCGGCGACCCCCAATGTAAAAAACATTTCCGCTCAATATCTTGAGAATGGTTTGACCTAGGTTCACCAAACTTGGTAGGGAGGTTGATCATGAGGTTTAGAAAACTCCTATATTTTGGGGGGTCACAAGGTCAAAGGTCAACGTCGCTTAGACCTCTAATGTAAAAAAATATTTCCGTGCAATATCAGGAGAATGCTTTGATCTAGGTTCACCAAACTTTGAAGTGAGGTTGGTCATTATGTCTAGATGATCCCAATTGTTTTGGGGGTAACAAGGTCAATAGTCAAGGTCGTGGTGACCTTCCATGTAAAAATCATTTGCGTGTAATATCTTTATGTCTCCCCCATTCATGGGGAGACATATTGTTTTTGCCCTGTCCGTCAGTCAGTCCATCAGTCTGTCAGTCAGTCAGTCAGTACGTCACACTTCGTTTCCGCCCAATAACTATAGAACTCTTAGACCCAGGAACTTCATACTTGGTATGCTAGTTGGTCATGACTAGTAGATGACCCCTATTGAATTTGGGGTCACTAGGTCAAAGATCAGGGTCAACGTGACCTTGAGGTGAAGAAACGGTTTCCACTCAATAACTAAAGATCCTTTGGGTCCAGGAACTTCATACTTGGTATGCTAGTTGTTCATGACTATTAGATGACTCCTATTGATTTTGAGATCAAAAGGTCAAAGGTCAAGGTTACCTTCAGGTAAAAAATGTTATGTTGGCAGTGACCTTAAGCTTAAAAATGGTTTCTGCTCAATAACTAAAGAAAGCTTGTACCCAGGAACTTCATAGTTGTTCATGACTAGTAGATGACTCCTATTGATTTTGAGATCAGTAGGTCAATGGTCAAGGTCACCGTGACCTTGAGGTGAAGAAACTGTTTCCGCTCAATAACTAGAGAACGCTTGCAACCAGGAATTTCATACTTGGTATGCTAGTTGGTCATGACTAGAAGATGACCCATATTGATTTTGAGATCACTAGGTCAAAGGTCAAGGTTGCCATGACCTTGAAGTGAAGAAAAAGTTTCCGCTCAATATCTAAAGATCCTTTGGTTTCTGGAACTTCATACTTGGTAAGCTAGTTGTTCATGACTAGAAGATGACCCCTATTGATTTTCAGATCAAAAGGTCAAAGGTCAAGGTTACCTTCAGGTAAAAAATGATACGTTGGCGGTGACCTTAAGCTTAAAAATGGTTTCTGCTCAATAACTTAAGAACGCTTGTACCCAGGAACTTCATTCTTGGTACGCTAGTCGGTCATGACTAGTAGATGACCCCTATTGATTTTGAGATCAGTAGGTCAAAGGTCAAGGTTGCCATGACCTTGAGTTGAAGAAATGGTTACCGCTCAGTAACTAAAGAACACTTGCACCCAAGAACTTAATACTTGGTATGCAAGTTGGTTATGTAGATGATCCCTATTGATGTTGTGATCAGTAGGTAAAAGGTCATGGTCACGATGACTGTGAGCTGAAAAATGGTTTCCGATCAATAATTGAATAACGCTTGCGCCCAGGAACTTCATACAATGCAAACTTCGTTTACATTTTCCATGATTAATCAACAACACTTTCTTCTCTTCACTATTTAATATAATCGAATAAACCAAACTTCACTGTTGGTTTGTCTCCAGTCCAAAGTTACAAATTTCATGTCCATCATTTATTATGCCCCCTTTTGAAAAAAGTGGGGTATATTGTTTTGCACATGTCGGTCGGACTGTCTGTCTGTCTGTCGTTCGGTCGGAATACCAAATGGTTTCCGATCAATAACTTGAGAACGCTTTGACCGAGGGACCTCATACTTGGTATGTGTATTGGTCATCACCAGCAGATGAACCCTATTGATTTTGAGGTCAGTGGGTCAAAGGTCAAGGTCAGTGTGACCTTTACATGAAAAACGGTTTCCGATCAATAACTTGAGAACGCTTTGACCCAGGAACCTCATACTTGGTAGGTGTATTGGTCATGACCAGCAGATGAACCCTATTGATTTTGAGGTCAGTGGGTCAAAGGTCAAGGTCAGTGTGACCTTAACATGAAAAACGGTTTCCGATCAATAACTTGAGAACGCTTTGACCCAGGGACCTCATACTAGGTAGGCTTATTGGTCATGACCAGCAGATGAACCCTATTGATTTTGAGGTCAGTGGGTCAAAGGTCAAGGTCAGTGTGACTGTAAGCTGAAAAAAGGTTTTCTGATTGTCCATATTTTATTTAAGTGTCCAAATCCTACTAACAATTTGGCTCCCAAGGGGGCATAAATGTTTCACTAACATCTTTTGTTTTTTCTCAGCTACGACCACACAATAGGGGAGACAAGCGCTTTTTCAAAAAAGCAATCTCTAGTTCTGTCTTGGAGACGCAATTGTTGGCTAGACAGTTTTCAATAAATTAAAGAACAAAAGGAATGATTTACATTGGGGTTAGTTTTTTACATGATGACTTTTTGGAGTCAATTTCATCTTTCATTGTTTATACAAAAACATATGATTATGTATACACATTCAAGTTAAACAACATCAATAAAACTTTTTTAACATCGGTTTCAGCACTTCCTACATCATACAAGTATATTCAGATATTTGTATTGAGAAGCTTGATTCTAATAATTAAAAAAATATTTTTTGAACAGTGTTAATTAATCTGATATTTTAGGGCATGGATGAATGTTACCGGTGTCACCGATCAGGCCACTGGGCCAGGGACTGCCCAAATGACAATTCTTATGGTTTTCGTAGACCAAACAACAGAAGGTCCCGGTCAAGGTCACCAAGAAGGAGAAGGTACATATACTAGAAAACCTAGATAACTTTGAAAAAATTGCAGCCTGAGATATTAACATTACCATTTTTGTTCAAAAGTTTGCCTCATTCTAGAAACAAAGATGTCTTTGAGCTTGATCTGAGCTTGAAACTTTGGTAAAGTTAAAGTGTTAGTAAGTGTTAAAATCTGATATACCTGAAAAAAAAATTGACAGGAAATTTTGTTTTTTAAACATTTTACCTTTATTAAGAAAACCATTGAGTCAACACATGTTACATTGTAAGTCATGAATATATATTCCAAAATATTTGCCGCCTGTTTATGATTTCTTCAATGTACATGATTTTCAGTCATCCTTATGAGCTTAAAAACTACCGATAACATAGGATATATGCTCTATGTATTTCAGTCATTCCCGCTCCCGGGATAGGAGGTCAAGGAGTAGAAGCCGCAGCGGAAGGCGTCGTCGTAACTCACCTAGTAGGAGCCGCAGTGCTTCAGGATCTAAGTCCCGCAGTCGATCCAGGAGCAGGTCCAGGTGTGAAGAAATAATGATAATTATTATATTTTAGTTTAGGTAGTCAGTCAGTAGTTTCTGATGATGACCATAATTTGTTATTTCCCTTGACCAATGAAGTATTTAATATTCAAATCAGGTAGATTACTGACTAATTGTTTTAATGTTTTTGAATAATTATGGAACACTGGTCAGTTTTATGACTTGATAAATGTAGTTTTTAGAATACTTCCAGACTTATTTACCTAGGGTAGATAGTACTGTCCAATTAATTATAGATCCATTAGTTTTAATCAAACACTGATCTCATTTAGCTTAAGAAGTGGTCTTAATTCAGGAACAATGTTTCTTTGTTTTATACCTTGATCTTATGAATTGGGCTCACCCTTGCTGATGGTGTCTTTCAGGTCACCAGTTGGTCAGAATGGCAAAGCTAGTCGTTCCAGGAGCCGATCAGCGGACTAGAATATGGTCGTGACTTCAACACTATCATCACAGATAACTTCATTCTCCACCCTCACCCCTCATCATACTCCCATGTTATGGCTGAAGACATTTATAACTTCACAAAGACATTCATCACAGACTTGCAACTAGACAGTATTGTCAATGTGCTATTTCATGTATTGTTTGTGGTCTCATCAGTTACATGTAATTTGTACAATTCCAGCAATCATATTTTAAATATCTGTGGTTTTATTTCAAATCCAGTGAAAGAAATTCATGATTACATGTAGCATTATGCATCTTCATTTTCCTAAGTTTTTGTTTTTACCTTTTTAAAATTTAGTATTCAATTGAACACAAGTTCATTTTTGTGATAAGACCAATCACACCTTGACGCCTTGTCACAAGTATTAAGCCAAAAATAATTGAAAAGCACATGAAATAAATACTGAAAGACAGTGTTTTGTTGTTCTATTGAATTCAATATACATTCAAAGTCATGGTTATCTTTTAGAGAAATTACAGGCCTTTACAATCTAGGAAAGTTATGCCTCAAGAGGGTTGCATAATTATAGTAATCGGTCCGTCCATCTGTCCCTACAGTATCCGATCAATAACTGAAGACCACTCTGGCTCAGGGAACCTTCAACTTGAGGTTGGTAATGACCAGCAGATGAACCCTATTGATTTTAAGGTGATTGGGTCAAGGTTGTGGTGACCTCCAACTGAAAAACTGTTTCTGATCAATAATTGAAGATCACTTAGGCCAAGAGACCTCAAACTTGGAACGCAGGTTAATGACTAGCAGACGAATCCGAGTGCTTTGAGGTCAAGCTAGTGGTGATCTCTGAATGAAAATCTGTTAAGTTCAATTACTGAAGAACACTCTGGCCCATAGTCCTCAATCTTTGTAGGCAGGTCAGTAATGACTAGCAGGGGAACCCAATTGATTTTGAGGGCAGTGGCTCAAAGGTCAAGGTTGTGGTGTCATTGAGCTGGAATTTGTTTTGCATCAATTACTGAAGAACACTATGGCCCAGGGACATCAAACTTAGTAAGCAGCTTGGCAATCACCATCGGATGAATCCTATTGATCTTGAGGTCAGTGGCTAAAAGGTCAAGGTTGAGGTCACCTTTAGCTGAAAATCTGTTTCCAATCAATAACTGAAAAACACTTGGGCCCAGAGACAAGATGACATCTAATCCTTTTGCAGTGACTTATTATTTTCATGTACATACTTTCGTCTTTAAAAATGTTTGAATCTGTTTAAAAATGATAAACTGATGCCAAGACTGATTTTCAAATTTGCCTTGGCGCATCTGTTGGCCACAAGTAGAAGTTTGCTTGCACATAAATATTCTGGTCTGTAAATACTAGGTAAAGGTCACAAACTAGTTTATTTTTGAATATTATTATTTTGCAAGCTGAAATGTGTCCGCTTTATAAATGATGAGTAATGAACTCAACACAGATTTGTAGGTTATATTCACAAATTTGTGTATGGCAGTCGTATAGCAACTACTTATGTACTTTTGTTAAAATGCAATCGAGGGTTTTTAGAAGTGTCATCCAGGAGATAACAATATGTAAACATGAAATCTGGGAATATAATGGGGCACAGGGACTAACTTGTTCCAAACAAAATCCCCAGCTATACTCAAATTTTGAATAGGCAGACATATTCATACTATCTTGGAAGAACAGTTTATATTACTGTACCTGCTAAAATAACTCGGACCATATGTTGCCTTCATTCTACTTTAGGGTGAAAATGGTTTACTGGTATAGATGTCCACCTCTCATTCTCCAGGTTAAGGTTAGCGTACCTGTAGGAGCATACGTCTCCAGCATTAGCATCTTAACAAAACTTTTATTGAAATGTTTATTTGCTAGATTACATGATTAACTCTTTGAGTATTGGCCGTTGATTTGGATAAATTGTCCAAACTCACTTTGACCACTCTCTTTCTTGAGCTTTTTCTAATTTCATCATGTTGTTCTAATATGTGTATTAAATATCAAGGGAAGTAACTCTGAGACCCAGATTTCAGTTATGAATCTTCAATTGGGTACAAAAATGTATTGCCACCTACCATTTTTTTTCTCTGCTTTGATTAATTTTCATCAAACATACTGGTCACTCACTGGAAGTAATTTGAGAATAAAAGAACAGCAGTGTTATAGTTTTAGAAATGTCTCAATTTCAATTGGGAAGCAATTGGGTAAAATTGAACATTTTTCAAGTTCTATACATAATCTATATAATACCATGGTCATATTAATGCTTGTTATGTTAGTTTTGAATTATTTCTACAATATGTTGTGCTCACGCTTTTTTTCAAAACAAGAATAATTTTGGTAACAATGGATCACACAAGTTATGGTTCTTGTTTTACAAATAAGTCTACATTGTTATAATAATAACGATGCTAATTCCTTTCAGAACTTACCTTATGTCTACTGGAGGACATCAGTATCAGATATTGATAGCGTTAACGTAATAATGACCATTCTACTCAAATTTTGTAAAAATATGGTAAATTGACTTGAAGTTTCAATACAAGCTAAGCAGTAGTGGTTTTGATAAGAAAGATAAAGGAGATCATTTCATACATCAAGTGGTTCCATTTATGATGTTGCAAGTATTGTTAGAGTTTCACAGTAACTAACACCATCTACCATTCCTTGCAATTTGTCAAAGAAAATGGAAGTTTGTGTGTAATGGTGTTTTAATATACAGTGGCATAATGATAATTTCTGAACACCAATGAACATAAAATTATGCAAGTTTTCATACAAAAGCAGGTGTATAGTGAATAACAACAAGTGACAATTATTGCAGACTTTATTATTGTCAGTCATAATCATGATAATTAAAATATATGGCAATCTGTAACAAAAGACAACAAGGAAACTTAAATAAGAAAGGAAGCCAAGCATTGCACAGGTAAAGTATTTCTCTAATGTTCATACACTAACATATTTCTCAACGTTTACACTCTTAATGTGTCTGAACGAATACCAGAGAGCTGCAGAGAGAAAGTCAATGCTTGTCTGGATTATTTTTCAATTGTAAAATAGGCATTATTGTACAACTATTTTAAGCCAGAGTTGTAGGTCATTGCTGTACAAGTCTCTGGTAAGACATGCACCAAGTTTTATTCAAATATAATGGGGTTTTTTTAAGCTATGGTTAAGGCTAAATTTAACATTTGAGATTATGACGAGATTATGAAGATGCCAACAAAACTTAAGCTATCACAATACCCACTGGCCAGACTTTTCAGAAAAACTGACCAGCTTAAAGTTAACACTTAATAAAAACAAGCACAGCAAATAATTAGTAAGGCAAAAGAAACACAACATACAGTAGTTTTATAGTTTCTCTACTTACTATGAAACTACCATATAAATGGAGGGTGGTCGATGGAAATTGGAAAGTAATTTTAACACTGCACCAGAACTGAAGTCAAACAAGGTTTTCCTTCAAGCCAATATACTGTTTTCACATTTTTAAACAGTTTATAACCTGTTTGTAGCCTTTGCTAGACATTTGTAGAAAACAGCGAACAAAAGATAAACAAAAAGCAAACCCACTCACTCATAAAAAAGGAAAACCCCAAATAAATGAAACAAAGAGGAAGCAACAACATCCCAAAATGCACTCATGACCTTGTACATTTGCTCATACATTTACACTACACATGTGCATTACATTTGAATACTCATAAACACAAAAAATGAAACAACACCCTGATAAGTATTCTATGGACAACAAACCTTAATCATAACAGTATTATGCCTTTAAGAACAGACAATGTACATCACTAACAGTATAATAGTAATATTACTAACAATGACATTAAGGATACGTAAGCAATAACAGTGCCAATATGACATATTTTAAAACAACGCAACAGTAAACAATAAAATACTGTCATTGTAGAACATGTATATGCATCCATTTTATAATTCGATTCACGTTCATAAACAGCAAGTGTTCATAATTGATAAATCTATACATGTGTAAAGCAATGTTAAAACAATGTAACTACTGTACTTGTACTAATTCATCGATAATATTAAATGAGAACTACATGGCCTCGAACTGAGATGAGTAATGCTGCAATTTCAGCCTGTGCATTAGCAGCCTGCTCGTCGCTGGGCCTAAGCATTCTTCAGTTATTGTAGTCAACAAAAGCAGCTTAGCTGCAAAAATATACAGTCCTTGGCGGGTGTTGTTCATGATTTGAAAACATATATATCAGCCTTTAAAGAAAAAAGCATAAAAGACATTGTGTACATTCATGTATTATTACAGGTATTAAACCCAGCAGGTTGTCAATTTCCTTGATCAGCTATGAGAAAATTAAGTTTTAAATGAAAAATTACGACAAATTAACGCTGAAATATCTTAATATAAATTTTCAATTTTAAAACAAAATGGTGACTCAAAAAAATAATATCAATTTAAAAATAAATTTGAGACTGAAATAAAATTTGTTTCAATTTCAAAACAAAATGGTGACTTAGGAGTAAAAGTATGTTACATTTTCATACATGAATATTTGTGTAAAGTCACAGCCTGGACATCAATAATACCACTGTGAAGATTAAATATGATTCATGAATTTTTAAACAAAATGGTGACTCTGAAGTTAGAGCGTGTAACATCAATATACATGAATACTTGGGTAAAGTCAAAGCCTGGGACCTTATTCACTAACATCCGGAGTCTGAGTGTCTGAAAAACAGCATTTACTTATATTTTATGTAAACATGCTATTATAGGATTCTAAAAATTGTTGAACCTGTTACAAATCATCTGTTATAATAAAGATATTTTGAAACAATTTAAAATTCAATTTTCTGAGCCTGAGCCTGAAAACTCAGACTCAAGAAATTAGTGAACACGGACCCTGGGCATCTATAATACTACTGTGAAGTGTAAATAAGCAGATATATGAAAAACAACAAAATAAATGAAAAGTATAAGCCAAACACATTTGAGCCATGATTGATACTTAATAAAAAATTCTACATTTGCATGAGAAAAAGAAAGTAATACACAACATGAGGTAAATGTCCAGCATTTAATTTGTACACATCTTGGGTGTGCAAACCCTGGTTTGGTCCCATTCACACAACATACACTTTCTATGTAGAATACTAATATATCCTATGCTGTTTGACTACTTTGCTTAAATCATAATGCTGAAACGTGGGAATTTCTTTGAAGCTATGGAAACACCAGTATATTTAACTTATATAAAACCATCATGACACTCCAATACTGATAAGGAAGAATGTTGCAGAATTGACCTGATGTTTTTAGTGGAAAAGCATGCATAACTCAACAACTGTTGCAGCCAGAGTCATAGACTTTGCTACACTGCATTCTCACTGGCAACCGTTGTACTAATAGTTTATGTGAATATTGCACAGTTCTTGAGTTAAGGCCAAGATAACGAGGGCTGTCATAGGACAGTGCGCTCGACTACATAAATGAATACAATAATGATGTAATATGTACCTGTCAAAAGCAATAAAAAAAGTCAAATTAAAAAGTAAACAAGAAACGCCACAATGCGGTGAAACTGGGTTTTTAATGATTGACAGAAAAACTTCAGCCTTCATTGTGAGTTTCAGTTTCAACTTTTTTTTCCAATTCCAGTAACAGTGACCCTGACCCTTAGGGCCCCAAATGCAACCCCAAGAAATTCCTCCATAAACTCTTCCTACATACCAAGTTTGGTCACAGTATGTCAACCCTAGATCAAGTTATTCAGTTCTAGCCATTTTTTTCTATTTTTAGCATATGTGACCTTGACCATGACTCTTGGGGCCCCAAACACAATCCAATGACAGGTTTCTATAAACAAGTTCATTATTCCAAGTTTGATCGTAATATATCAACCCTAATTAAATTTATTCAGTACCAACCATTTTTCTATTTCTAGTAACAATGACCTTGACCTTGACCCAAGGGGCCCCAAGCACAATCCCATGAAAGGTCTCCATCTACTTTTCCTATATACCAAGTTTGGTCACTATATGTCAAACCTTATTATTAGTAAAATATTATTATTTTTTATAATTACAAAGTCAATAAGGTATGGACTTATGAAATCTCGTATGATGATGGTCCTGAACAAATGTGCGAAGTATTAAGTAAATTGAACGAAGGGTATTGGAGTTAGAAGTGAAGTAGTAATGCCTCCTTATTCTTTGAATAGTCAAGCAAAAATGTATTTCATTGTTTCTTTAACATAGTCATTGGGACCCACTTAACACTAAATTCATTGAGTTAGTTTCAGCAAATAAATAAAACTTGGCCATGAAATTTCATATAATATAAACTTGGCGTAAAGGTTAAATAAAATTAGACCCTAACAACTATATGATACAGAAACAGAATTCATTTTACGTCGGAGTAGGAATACATTAAGTGAATGACAATGATCACTTGTTTCTGTCTGTCAAGGGGCATAACTTGACAAATATTTGAGCCAGAGTTATGAGATTTGGTACATACCGTATATGCATGCTGTCTTCTCATAGTGAACATGAGGACCTTGTTTCATCCTGATACTTCAGATATTGATGGCAAATATTAACATTTTTCCAAACAACAAAACCAAAGCTAAAAGAAGGTCCTGATTTCTTTCTTAGGAAACCAGACAACAGACAAGCTGAAACAGAAATGTCAAAGCCAAGCAGTATAGGTTTAACGCCTTTAAGTGTACAAACACAAGAAGTTGCATAGATGATTTTCGTTTTGATCATGCATATGGGCTATGATAACAAATCTGTATATTTACATATAAATGAGAGAAAAAAATGTTAAGATATGGCACGAACATTTTAACAGCAACTTTCAAGCCTACTTGATAAACTTATACATTGGTTATCTTAAAACAAGATAAAATAATAAACTTGAAACGGACACAGTAGTTTGACTACTATACATATATGACATTCAACAAATCATTGTCTATAAGGAGCTTCCAATAGATAAATTTGTAAGCATACTTCAGCATAAGATTAACTCATTGGGTACAGA